>NW_015544154.1:1031441-1061289 GCF_001515605.1 Sinocyclocheilus anshuiensis
AAGCCTACATTAAAATCTGTCATATAAATTGGTCTCTTCATTAGAAATTAGCCTACTGATTGCCACCATTGATGGACAATTTTTTTTAATAATATTAAAAATATCTGTATGACATTATATTCTGCAGTTCTTCCCTGTTGTACCGAATATCTATACTTTTCAAATGATCATATCGAAGATAGAAATTTTAATATTGTGACAAAATTAATTTTGTAGGGTGCCACAAGTTTGTTAAAATTTCCAAAGGGTGCCGCGACTGAAAAAAGGTTGGGAAACACTGATCTAACACACCCGATTTAACTCGCCAGCTCATTAATAGAGACTTTAAGACCTGAAGTGGGTCAGAAAACGTAAAAAGAGTTGAGAGAAAATATGATGCGTGTCAGATCCGGGTCATGTTCAGCAGCGGCAGCTCTTAAAGAAATAACAGCCAAAATAACCTAATAAGCAGCTGCTGTGATGTCTATTAATCAAAGGACAAAGAAAAAAAGAGGAAAAAATTACTTTTATAGATTTAAGGACTCATCTATATTTAATTTAGAATTTAGTGTTTGATAACTTCAATTTCAATTTCTATATATTTCTGCTGAAGGGCACATACATATGGCATTTATTATAATTGGTTTTTGTGAAGATTGTTTTAAGTTCACTTAAATTAGAAGTTATTTTTTAAAGTCTAATAAATGTTCAAATTGATAGCTCTCAATTATACTGTAAGGTCGAATGGCTATAGTCAATGGTTAAATATTTGGCAAAAACAATGGCAATTTTATAGAGAAATCAGTATTGGTATCATTGATACTAGCCTTCAGTCATAAAAAAGATGCCATTAAACAAATATTTAAAAATATACTGTCTTTATGTGTGTACATTAATTTGAAGATTGAATGTGAAATTATTGCAATATAAAAGTATATTTCAAAACTTTAATGTTAGGTGGGATTAATCGCGATTAATCTCAGAAAAATGTGTGATTAATTAGTACATTTTTGTTGATCGATTGACAGCACTAGTCTAAATATGTTACAATTTAAACATAAATGCGCATTGTTCTTAAGTGGGCATCTTCCCCCCAATGCCTTTTGTATATTGACATGTTTTTCATCTACATTTTGAAGGACCAGAATTATTTGAAACAACAATTTTCAATTGTTCTATTAATTGTTGTTATTATACAGCTCTCTATAGAATACTTGTTTCTTTATTCTGGTCAATCAAAAAAATTGTTTTAGTTTTTTAAAATTTAAACCATTGTTAATGCTAACACTATATTAGTTCAGTCTTGTGGGTAATTTAGTCCAGCGCTACTTTTATGATGACTTGCATGTCACACCACAAACTTACTTTCAAACTTTCAAATGCAACTGCTGTCTTAATCATTGATTGTAGTGAAAATGACCTTGGATTGATTGCATGTTGTAGTGGACTACTTCCTTTAGGATATAATGCAGGTAAGATTCTAAAATAATTTCAATGCATATCAATATTTCATGTCCACGTATTTATTTGTTGAGTAAACATTTTGGTCCAGATCACCCTGTCGAGGTTACATAAAATCTAGCTCTCCACCTAAGAACCAATTTGAATCAACTGAATTAATATTCATCAACAGTGGTGACAAACTGCTCAGTAATTCATCATTGGAGCAGAGTAGGACATTTCTGGCATGAGTCTGATTTTAGCATGTGATTAATATGATCAGTTTTAGATTGGATGATTCCAGAAAGGGCTTTGATTAATCTGTGACTAAACTGCTTGATAATAGAGCTGACTAGGACAGGAGGCAATGAACAGTCACTTTGGACACTAAAACCATAGTACTGATTAAAAAAAAAAAGTCTTGATATTGATGTTATATTGAAAGGACTGGGTTCTACACATAATTTGGCATGGTATAAAATAGATGCAAAGTGTCTGCAGTGATATCATCCTGTTTTATCTGATAAGACCCTTTGGGGTATGTTTTCTTCTCAGCAACTCCAGTAGCGAGTGATCAACTAAAATTGTGTGACTGTGGAGTTAATTAAGCCAAGACAGAGCAACATTTGCATGTCTGACATGAGGAGAAATATGACAGTGTGGTAATAAACCACACACTTTTGGCGTCAAATTATTCATGATTAGTCTGCTCTATGCAGATAGCTCTAATCTTGCCCTTTAGGTGAGGATAACTCTTGCCAAACATTCATGCAATTTGGTTGATTTGAATTGTAAATTGACAGTCCCAATTTCTGTGCCCCAAGTCAAACTAAGGCCTGGGAAACACTAGACGATTTTCAAATTTTAACCGATTGGGGGACCACAGACATAATGAGAGTTTCAACTGATTTTTAGAATTATAATCCTCTGAACGCACACACTAAATGATTCAGCGGGACCGCGAAACCACACAATTGCTTATTGTTGGAACGAGTTCACAGTGACACGAGAGCTCACGGAGACTCGTGAGATCAAATGTGACTTGAGAACAAAAACAAATGCAGGACAATCGACGCTGTCAGCTGGCTCTCCTGGAGCGCGTTCTGTTTTACAGTGAAAAACAAAATAGAAAAAAAGAAAATGGGTGATATTTCTCAATACTTCACTTTCGTGACATGTTTGTGGCTATAGAAGCATGCAGCATCCGGTAGGTGACGCTTACTCACTCTCATTGGCTATCGCGGGTATCACGTCACAGGCAGCTCGATCAAGAGTCGGAAATATTAAACATGTTTGATACGATCTGAGCCCAGGGACACTCCATCTCGATCAGGAGCAGTTAAATAATTGTAATGACACCACACAATAGAGGATTTTTGGACAAAAAAAATCATCTTATTGTTGGAACGAGTTCACAGTGACACGAGAGCTCACGGAGACTCGTGAGATCAAATGTGACTTGAGAACAAAAACAAATGCAGGACAATCGACGCTGTCAGCTGGCTCTCCTGGAGCGCGTTCTGTTTTACAGTGAAAAACAAAATAGAAAAAAAGAAAATGGGTGATATTTCTCAATACTTCACTTTCGTGACATGTTTGTGGCTATAGAAGCATGCAGCATCCGGTAGGTGACGCTTACTCACTCTCATTGGCTATCGCGGGTATCACGTCACAGGCAGCTCGATCAAGAGTCGGAAATATTAAACATGTTTGATACGATCTGAGCCCAGGGACACTCCATCTCGATCAGGAGCAGTTAAATAATTGTAATGACACCACACAATAGAGGATTTTTGGACAAAAAAAATCATTTGCGACAAGCCTCGTATCGGGCCGCAAATTGTGCTTAAAATCAGCCTTAAATTCTTAAAGTGTGTGGTCAGCCTAAGTGCGCAGCAAGGGCATCTCAAGCTTGAACTGCTTTGTGATCTGGACCAGTGATCCTGGAGCCCTTTCTCTGACACACCCATTTGAGGTCTTGAAGTCTCTGAATCAGGTGTGTTTGATTAGTAAATCCTTTTGTGTAAATTATAAAGATGTTTCTGGCAAAGATTGTGAGTTTGGCTATAGCATTGTTTTCTGACTGCTGCTGCTGCCATCTCTTTCATTAGTCCTCTAAAGAGAAAATTCTTTGCAGTGGCAAAAGTGTTTTATATAAACATGCTTTAATGTCCATTGGAATTTGGCCATGCATATTTCATTATCATCTCATTTCAAAGGCTGGGTGAACTGAAGGGAAAAAGAATAAGAAAGAGAAAAAAAAAGACAAAAACTCTGAGACCAGCTAATTATTAGTACAAATAATCTGGGCTGAATTTTGAGATTTTTTTTCTTTTTGTCAGTTCACTGACATTTTATGAGTAATGGATGATATCAAAATAAGTATTATATATATATATAATCAGTAGAATAGATGAATATGTACACACACACACACACACACACACACACACACACCCACCATTTCCATACTCCTCATTTAGGTTTTTCATTTAGTTTATCTCCTGTCTGACGAACAAACATATTTTAAGTCTCAATGCGTTTCTCTCTTTAGAGGACACAGTAGTAGATATAAACAAGATATTCTTTGAAGTAAAAGTGTGACTTGAAAGTGTGCGTTCTAAGCATAGTTGCCAGTACTAAAGCCAAGATTACTCCACTTCTACATCCACTATGAAGGCTAGGTAATCAAATGCATAGCAGATAATTTAGCAGCAAAATGACCTTTCTCATGCCTTGATAATAAGGAAGGCAGATAAGGATATCAAGCCCAGAGCCCAGAGCTCAGTACCATTACTATGAATGAGAAGGGGGCCCACATCACACAAAGGCCTGTCAGAGGTTTGCTTTTGTCTGGAAACAACTTATCACGGCTTATCCAAACTTATCCAAATTTCTTCTCACTGCATTATCATGTGGCCATTATCATTTACAGGTGGCAAAATAACAGTATAGCATGTAACGTCTTCTAAACGGAGTTAACCCAACAAGCTTCTGCCAGGAGTTTGATATTCATGAACTGCTTTCATTTATAATGGTGCTGTCCAGGTACCTTAAAACCAATTTTGTTGAGCTCACTCTTAAACTTATTATTTATTTAGAATATAAGTAGATGATGAATGCCTTTGGTCTTAAATGAAAAGAGACACTCTTGCATATTTATGTATGAAACTATTAGACTTCTGGCATTTTGCCACTGAAGGCGCTCATGGAGCCAAACTCCATTTAAATTTGTATGCTAACACACTTAGATTTTTGCTTCATTTTCCAGTGACAGGCCAGATACATTATTCTTTGAGTGTTACACTCATTAACACCCCTGCCCCCCACACACACAGAGAGAGAGAGAGAGTGTCCTTCAATATAAGCATAAATCGTAATCATGCAGACTTTGCATTGAAAAGTAACAACATAAACTATGAAAACATTTTATTAAATAACAAAAATTATGAATTCAGAACTTAATAAAAATTCTACAGCTATTAATGTATCTCTAAACTGTATTGGTCTGTCATGTAATAACCTCAATTGGCAATCAATCAGTAAAGGTGTGCTGATCTTCATAAAAGTAACCTGGAGCAAGTTTAATCCAGTATTCAAAAACTGTAGCTGCCAATGAGTCATATCATCATAGCCAACGTTCAATGGTAATTTTATGTTAATGCTTTTACGCCAATAAATTATTAGGATTTATGATGAGATAATCCAAAACCTCACTTAAATACCTTCCCAACCAACAATAAATCTAAACATTTGTACAATACTGTAAATTCAAGATATTTATACTTCTTGTACTACACACGGATACGCTGTTTGCGTTCAGATCAAATCACAACAACGTAGGAAACAGATCCGGCGCGACGCAGCTGACACAGAACAGCATAAGTAGTTTACGTCCAGAGGATATTCTCCAAAATGGCACCAGGGTGATGCAGAGGAGACGAATTGTTGAATAAAGTCGTTATTTTTTTTTCTTTTGCGCACAAAATGTATTCTCGTAGCTTCATATAATTGCGGATGAACCACTGATGTCACATGGATTATTTTACAGATCTCCTTGCTACGTTTCTGGACTTGGGGACATTTCAGTTGCATGGCTGTCTATGCAGGGTCAGACAGCTCTCAGATTCCATCAAAAATATCTTAATTTGTGGTCCGAAGATGAACAAAGGTCTTACGGGTTTGAAACGACACGAGGGTGAGTAATTAATGACAGAATTTTCATTTTTGGGTGAACTAACCCTTCAATCTGCCAGTTCCTGAGCCACCCATCCATCTGCCTTTTAGCCTACATCTCCGGCTGTTCTGTTTTACCCTTTTCACACACTGCACTCATCACTTCATTTTGATCTCTTTCCCTCCAAGCTGAGTAACGGTCAGAAATACAATAATTTTAACAAGACAGTAGTAAATGTTTACACTGTTATGTGTGAGTGCCATTATGTAAGAATGGTTATGCGCCTCAGTCCGTATCCTGTGTCATTGTGAGAGTGAATGTGGGTGCAGTTTGTGAAGTTATATTGTATGGCCTGTGAGTGAGATGAAAATTATGTTTCTATGGCAACAAGTGCAGTATTGTTAGGAGGTCAGAGACAAGCACAAGGAGGATACAGATTAGGGCATTAAAAAGAGAATAACAAAAAGGCAGCTTCGCTTAGGAAGTATTAATGCCTCATAATGAAATGTTTCTATTACTTATTCAAATTAATTTCTCTTTAAATTCATCTTGCAAATAAAATAAATGTTTGTTTACCTGTTTGACTATGACATTCACATTGCAGTCTTTACAGCTCAGTCATGATTTTTCTCTCTCAACTGATTGTTTTCCGTCATTCTTCCACACAAGTGGACACATTTATAAAACAAATTATGTAACAATCAAATGGCCTATAAATTGGACTATAAAAAAGTGTGATTGGTATGTTTTGAAAACTACTCAGAAACTAAATCTGATCTTGTCAAATGTAGGTGGAAAAATAATATCCTATTGCGCTACAGTAT
Source organism: Sinocyclocheilus anshuiensis (assembly GCF_001515605.1). NCBI lineage: Eukaryota > Metazoa > Chordata > Actinopteri > Cypriniformes > Cyprinidae > Sinocyclocheilus > Sinocyclocheilus anshuiensis. The sequence goes on from NW_015544154.1 coordinate 1,037,862, forward strand.
GAAGTTTGACTGTAGCCAATGAGCCTGTAAGTGGTAGTTGCACTAAACTGTCACCACCGTGCCCTGGCTGATTGATACAGGGCCACAGAAATCATCACATATCTTGCTATCACACATGTCTATCTCTGCACTACTGTCCATGCAGAGCTGCAATCATTAGAGTGCCCACCGGCACCCTTATTTTAGAACCCAAAGGAGGCTGCAGGATACATCAATATCACTACTAAGCAATGGCAATAACAAAAGCTATTTTGACACCAGCATTAGTCTACCAAATCACCCCTTCTGCCTCTCAGCATAAGGCTGTAATGTTTGTGATTTCTCTTGACAGCACAATTTAACACCCACAGTTCAGGCAAGGCCATTTGCCTTAGGCCCTAAATGTGGTTGACCGATCTCACTGAGCTATTAAAACCCAGTGAAAAGGAGTGAATATGAATTTAATTTAAAATAAATGTCTTTGCAATATAGGAAAGGAAATAAGGGGGGATTTGTATGACAACTAATGAGCTGATGTGATGGGAAATATATACAGAAAAAGCAAGAGGGGTGTAACTAATCAAAGAGGAAAAGCGTTGCTATGATGTTCTTGTTGATAATGCGTATAGTAGAGTTTTGCTAATTTACCCCAAAATGATTTCAAATTCAGGACTGATCCCAAATGTCAGTCTCTTTTTGCTGAGGTAATTAAAACCTAAACAGTTGGAGTTTTAACTGGCTTGAAACCTGTACCTCAGCCAAATTTCAATGGAGACTAACATGCTGAGTTGGGTTTTCAGACTGTAATTCCAGTTTATTATCATTTACCTGACACAACCAGTCCCTCAAAACAACAACAACAAAAAAAAGGATTGTTCTTTCAATTACTTTTTACCAGGGACATGCTCATTGGGATGGCTGCTAGTTTACTCAAGTATCTTTGGTGATTTCTAAACAAGGACATTTCATGATCCTGCTTTTGTATTTATTATGGTTCTCCCAGTTGGCAAAAAGGTTGGATCTAATTGATCTCATTGGAGCACAAGGTCCTGCCTCCTGTTTGTTGTAAAAAGCAGAGGAAAAAGCATTAAGGCTTATAAAGTTTTATAGGATTATGCATCATACGCTTTTACCTCTGCTGCTCATATTAAATAGTAATCTATTGCACAGTTAAATGACAGACATTTCAGAGGATTATGCAAAGGAAACCGTTAATGTCCATGTTATTCTCTATATGGCTGCTTAGCTTGCTATGTCTAATTGCTTTACAGAACAGTCAGTTTGGCTCCTCTAATCCAAGGGGTTTTAAACTTTCTCTGCCTAAGTCTCAAATAAGTTATTTTTTCTTTATCTTGGAGCCACAATTACAGAATATGCTACACTTGCTGTAGCTATGAGATTATTTGTCCTATAGGATTTTTAGGTTTAAGTGAATTGCAATCTATACAATTCATTCTTTCATAGGCCTAAAAAAACATAATTTGAACAACAATTAAACTGGAACTGTTCCAGATTGACTTGCAATAACATTTCATATGTGGCTTTGTAAATCCCATAAACAGAATTTACCATAGTAACCATAAATTCTGCCTAAAACACCAATGTTACTGCAGTTATTGTATTGTGGAGATATGAATTTAATAGTTTTATAAAAACAAAAACTGCAGTAACTATTGTAGTAATATGAAGTTAGTATGCTTTGCTTGCCAGTATTCTCACATTCCTAACAGATATTACATGTCAAAAATATGACTCAAACCTTTGCAGTGAACTTTGCAAAAACGTCATGAAATGTCAGCCAGCTTGATTTGCAATCAGTCCATCTAAGTTCCCTTTCAGTCGGTCACTCTCGACATCACGTCGGTGATGACCGACGAATTGGGATCTCGCCAGAGAGACCAATTCACTTCGAGTGTAACTAAACGAGCCAATGGACATTGGCATGCGGATTTCGCATCTGGCTGCCACACCCCGCAGCACGGGTATAAGAGGCAGCAGGTGCACCTTATTAATTCATCTTTTCGCTTCGGAGCCGAGCGGTGGTGCATCACTACTGCTCTCCTCTTCGAGTGATTGCAGAGAATGAGTGCGGGTGTTACGGAGTTGCAGCGGTGGTCGTGGTCTCACAGAGAGGAAAGAAAAAGTTCATCCTTCGTGCAGACTGCCACACTTGGAGTGTGCGGTGGCCAGCTCCCCTGCGTGCTTCAGCACAAAAGAGCAATCTCTAAAAGAGCAATACGGGTGATCGCATCTTTTTAAAGATGGCTTATCACCCGTGCATTTCTGGGTGTGGTCGCTATCTGGTGCCTCGGGACGGTCACGATCACTGCCTTACGTGTCTGGGCATTGAGCACGCTGAGGAAGCATTCTTGGATGGTGCATGTTCTATTTGTGGGGACATGGTCATCTCGGAGTTGCATGAAAGACTCCGTTACGTCAAACGGGGCGAGGTCCCTCTGCCTCTGCCGCGATCCAGCATTCGTCCCGGCAATTGGGACGGCGTTGCGTTCGGTGGAGTCAGAGGTGATTTGAGGATCACGGTGATGGCTTCCCCTGAGGGAGTTTGTCACCCCTCAAGCACTCCGCAGCCAGTGGTGCGGCCGGAGGGGCGTGCTGGCCCCTCTACAGGATGGATGGAGCCGGCCGTTTCCTTCAGTTCGCCCCTTGGAGACCAGATGTCGATCACTGCATCGGAGGGCGAGCTCTCTCTCTCCAGGGATGACGACCCGGCTGCGTTGCCCTCTTCGGGTGTGCCCCCTTGATGGTGGGGCCGCTTTGGGGTACGCGGGCATTCCCTCGGTGGAGCGGTCTGTGGCCTTGCAACTGTGTCCAACAGCCACTACCACTCTGCGGGGTGACCCGTGTCTCCCTTCACGGGCCAGAAAGTATTTGTCAGGCTTAACTGGCAGTGCTTACAGAGCCTGTGGGGAGGTGGCTTCTGCCCTCCACGCCATGGCGTTACTGCAGGTCCATCAGGCCAAAGCCCTGAAAGACCTGCACGAGGGTGGCCATGACCTGGCGGTTCTGCATGAACTGCGTACTGCGACGGACCTCGCGCTCTGTCTCTGGGTCGTGCGATATCCACGCTAGTGGTCCAGGAGCGCCATCTCTGGCTGTGTCTGGCCGACTTGAAGGAGCATGATAAGGTACAGTTCCCGAATGCTCCCGTGTCACAGACCGGCCTTTTCGGCGATGCTGTTGAGAGCTTTGCCCAGCAGTTCTCGGTGGCACAGAAGCAGACTGAGGCGATCAAACACATCATGCGCCGGAGTGGAGACTCCACCCCCAGGTGGTTCAGCTGATCTGGAGTCGGTTTGGAGTTGCTCAGGTAGATCTGTTTGCATCTCCAGAAACCACCCACTGCCAGTGGTTCTACTCCCTAACTGAGGCAACGCTCGGCACGGACACACTGGCACACAGCTGGCCCCGGGGCCTACGCAAATATGCATTCCCCCCAGTGAGCCTGTTCGCACAGACACTGTGCAAGATCAGGGAGGATGAGGAGCAGGTCTTGTTAGTGGCTCCATATTGGCCCAACAGGACCTGGTTTCCGGAACTCATGCTCCTCGCAAAAGCCCCTCCCTGGCCGATTCCTCTGAGGAAGGATCTGCTTTCTCAGAGATGGGGCACCCTCTGGAACCCGCGTCCAGACCTGTGGAATCTCCATGTGTGGTCCCTGGACGGGACTCGGAGGTTCTAGGTGACCTACCCCAGGAGGTAGCTCTCACTATTGCTTCACCATGTGCTCCATCCACGAGACGGGCCTATGCACTGAAGTGGAACCTGTTCGTCGAATGGTGCTCCTCCCATCAGGAGGACCCCCGGAGATGTTCGGTCAGAGCTGTGCTTTCCTTCTTGCAGCAAGGGTTGGAGCGTTGGCTGTCCCCCTGCACTCTTTTTTTGTTAACAACTCTTTATTGAAATTTCTTCTGGGAATAGTAATATAAAACAAGCAGCAGCTGTGTAAATTTAGAACCCACCCCAACCCATCCCAACCCTGGTAGACTTTAAAAAAATAAAAATAAATAAAAAAATAAAAATAATCATAATCATAAAAATAAAAATATGTATATATAAAAAATAAATAAGTAAATAAATAGTAATTATAAAAGACTAGTTGTGAACGTCTTTCAACATCCCTCCATGCGGAGAGAAGGTGGGTTACAATGGGACCAAACCGAGATTTACACTGTCTAAGCGGAACCCCCGAAAACACAAGATGCTTCAATTTATACGGATAAACAATAGATTCCTCAATTGCGATAAAGAATGGGTTAGAGCAAACAGCACCTGTGAGAACAGGGGCTGCTGGATTGGCGTACAGAACTTTTATCATGTTTATGAAACTCGATCCTAGACCCAGATGCTGTAGAACCGCCCATAAATAGTTCCATTCTAGCTGATCGAAAGCTTTCATCGCATCTAGAGATAACACTGCGCAAGGGGAGGACGACATATTCGTTGAATTAATAATATGATATAATCTGCGTAAGTTATCCGAAGCTGAGCGAAATTGAATAAATCCTGTTTGGTCGTGATGAACAAGCCTATTCATAAATTTCTCTAGACGACGAGATTGTACTTTAGCATATAATTTAACATCAGTCCCTATAAAAAAAGGGAGGCTGGTAGCTAGAACAGGAAGTCGGATCTTTATCTTTTTTTAACAGGAGAGAAATAACAGCTATATTAATAGATGGGTGAAATGAGCCTTGAGTAACTGAAAAATTTATGATATCCAGGGGTGTGAAGTAACGAATTACAAATATTCACGTTACAGTAATTAAGTAGTTTTTATTAGTAATTGTACTTTTTTGAGTAGTTTAAAAATTGTGTACTTTTAGTTTTACTTGAGTACATTTTAAGTGATGTATCGGTACTTTTACTCTGCTATTTTCCTCCGTTTGTGGTCGTTACATGCTTATTTTAATTTTATTTTTATCCATCAAGGTGACTGGATAGAGAGTAATAAGTCTCGTGACTTTCGTCAAATCAAATTGTGCATAGAAAACTTTAACCGCCAACTGTTTATCATGGCTGCTGGAAGTGCTACTTTAGCATATAATTTAACATCAGTCCCTATCAAAGAGAGTGGCCGGTAGCTAGAACAGGAAGTCGGATCTTTATCTTTTTTTAACAGGAGAGAAATAACAGCTATATTAATAGATGGGAGAAATGAGCCTTGAGTAACTGAAAAATTTATCATATCTAACATGATGGGGTCTAAATCAGACCAAAAAGTAGTATACAATTCAATTGGAATACCATCTATGCCTGGGGATTTCCCCTTGTTCATAGATCGGATTGCTGACTCCAGCTCCTGACGAGTGATCGGTTCAGCCAGGTAATCTGAATCCGAATCTGACAGCCTAGGCCCTAGGTAAATCAAGGTTGGACAGAAAAGATGCAAAAGAGTCAGGGTCACCATCAGCAGAAGAAGTATAGGGGTTAGAGTAAAAAGAGTGGAAGGCGATATTAATGTCTTTTGGGTCTGTCATAATGAGCCCAGATTGGGATTTCACTGCTGAAATATTAGCGAACTTTTCACTGTTGCGTATTCTTAGAGCTAAAAGATGGCTTGGTCTACTCCCTTGAAAATAGTAATTCTGCCTGGATCTTTGAATCAGGAATTCTGCCCTGGATCTCAGTAATGAATTAAGTTCAGACCTAACCGAGTGTATTGTCTGAGAAATAACGTTAATTATCTCTAGTCAGATTCTGGAGCTGTGATTCCAGTTCAACTATCTTTTTGTGACGGTTTTTCTGAAGGAAAGAGGCATATGAAATTGAGTTATTCCTTATAAATCCTTTAACTGCATTCCAAAGTGTTCGGGGATCATCCACTGAACCTCGGTTAATTTCAATAAACTCAGCAAATTTATTTCTGAATTGACTGCAAAAGTTTCCATCCTGTAACAATTTAGGGTTAAATCGCCATCTAGTGGCACGAGATGGCCAAGGGATCAAAGATAATCTGCACAAATTTCCATCATGATCCGACAGAGATAAGGAACAGATATCGGCATCACGAACAGCTGAAGATAAAGAAGTAGAAATGAAAATATAGTCAATTTGCGAATAGGATTTATGAGTAGCAGAAAAGAAAGTGATAGACTTAGCAGAAGGATTTAATAAACGCCAACTATCCACCAATGAGGATGAGGTTACACATTGCCGAAGTTTGTCAGAACAAAAAGCTTGAGAGTGTGATTCCTTTGGTCCAGATCTAAGATATGCGACATTACAGAATTTGTATCTGCACCCAATACAATTTCAAAATCCGAAGATTTCAAGAGATAGGTTGACAAAACAGAGAAAAAATTAGGGTCAGGAGTACAAGGGGCATAAACTGAAAGAAATACAATATTCCTATTCTCCACTATTGTTTTTATATGTGTTATTCTACCGTCTGTATCACAACCTTTATCTAAAATAGTAATATTTAAAGTCCTCCGCACCAATATTAAGACACCCTTGGTTTTAGTATCCGAAGATGAGAGAGATACCACTTCATAAAACGTATTATTACACCTGTGTACATCCTCCTCTTTCAAATGGGATTCTTGAACACTATATCAATCTTTCTTCATCGCAAAAAATCCAGAAAACCTGTACGTTTGTGAGGGCCATTTAGGCCATTGATATTACAACTCAGAATATTAAGGTCAGTCATAGGTATCAAAAAGAATTACTGCATAATAGGACAAAATATAAGTTTGAAAATAAAACCAGTTGAGTCTACCATTAAACCACCCCCCACCCTTCCCATCACTATTCAAAAAAACGTAAACACATTTCAATGAACTATGGCAGATCAAACCCAGAACAAACTTTGATCTGCCAGCCCCCCTTAATATGATCCGTGGCGTCAACAAAAACCTGCACATTACTGAAGCACCAACATTGGCCCCATAGTCACATATTGACTAGGTAGTATCTCTGTATACAGGTGCATCTCAATAAATTAGAATGTCGTGGAAAAGTTCATTTATTTCAGTAATTCAACTCAAATTGTGAAACTCGTGTATTAAATAAATTCAATGCACACAGACTGAAGAAGTTTAAGTCTTTGGTTGTTTTAATTGTGATGATTTTGGCTCACATTTAACAAAAAAATATATGCACCTGTATATATTTCACAATTGCATTTTTTTGTGAGAAGATATTTCACAAATACAACTTCATATCTTAATTAATTGTTGCTTAATTTCTGGCAATTGTGACGTTATTTCCTAATTAGAGCTTCATTGCTCAGAAACAGACTTCCATAGAAAACATATTCTGTCCTATCAAGAATTTTTCAAATGTATTCATATTCTTAAAGTGTTCTTCAGGCACAGGACTGGTTCTCTCTTTGACACGAACACACACGCTTGTAGTATTGGCCATCCATTCATTATTGTGCAGTGCTGGGATTTTTTTTTTCATGTTCAGTGCTGCAGAGCTTCTGGCAAGCTTGAGAATGACCTTCAGTGTTGCAGGATAAAGAAGAAAATTCTGGATGCCAGCCTCTCTCATTTCCTTCCTAACTGGCGCAAATGCACTTCTTCTTTTTGCGGTGACCGGAGAAAAATCTGGAAAGAAAGACAGCGTTGTTCCGTCGGATGTTTTAACTGGGGCATGAAGTCTGGTGGCCCGCAGACCCTGTCCGTGTACCGCAGCAGTTTAAAGAGAAAAACCCGTGGCTTAGCGCGATCTGAGGAGAGCCTTGTGTACACGCGATGCGCTCGTTCCACTTCAATCTCTTTGCCCGCCAGAGATGGGAGCCACATCGGTAGCGATTTTTTCAAAAAGCCCATAGGGTCGTCCTTTTCGGAACCTTCAGGCAATCCAACCAAATGCAGATTACTGCGCCTATTTCGATCCTGTAAGTCCACTACCTGTTGCTCGAGCGCGGTTACTCGCCTATCGTGATCTGCGACAACTTTCTTTTGTTCTCTCATCTCCCCTGTAAGAAGATCCAGTTTAGAGCATAGCAACTGAACAACTGACATGTGAGAAGCGAACTCGTTCCGTATCGCCGTCAACTCAGTTCTTAGAATGTCTTCAAAGTGCGCAACAGTGTTCGCCATCTTGTCCACCATATCGTCCATGGTCGGTGGCTTGGATTTCTTCTTAATCGGAGAAGCCGATGGAGACAACTCCTGCTGTTTCCGATTGTGTGCCATCTGGGAAAGTATTAATGAATAAAACTTAGAATAAAATGGAAAAAATCAGCAAAAAGGGGCCAGATGTATGGAGCTCTACTCAAGTGCGACTAGGTTCATGAGCACGTCACGTGACTCCTCCCCCCTCCACTCTTAAGGTTTACGTTGCTGCTATTTCTGCTCATCACGACCCCATAGAGGGGAGGTCGGTGGGAAGCACGATTTGGTCATCAGGTTTCTTAGGGGGGCCAGGAGGTTAAATCCTCCTGGGCCTCCCTCCCTACCCTCTTGGGATTTGGCATTGGTGCTAATAGCCGTACAAGCTGCACCCTTCGAGCTTTTGCAGTCAGTCGAGTTGAAGTTTCTTTCTATGAAAACCCTACTCTTGACTGCATTGGCCTCGATCAAGAGGGTGGGGGACCTGCAGGCATTTTCGGTTGATGAATCATGCCTTGAGTTTGGGCCGGCTGATTCCAGAGCAACACAGAGACCCCGGCCCGGCTACGTGCCCAAGGTTCCAACCACCCCTTTCAGGGACTAGGTAGTGAACCTGCAAGCGCTGCCCCTGGAGGAAGCAGACCCAGCCCTAGCTTTGCTCTGTCCTGTACGCACACTGCAACAGTACATGGATAGAACTCAGAACTTTAGGACCTCAGAACAGCTCTTTGTCTGTTACGGTGGACAGCAGAAGGTGAAGGCTGTTTCCAAGCAGAGGATGGCCCACTGGATAGTGCAAGGATAGGCAACGTCGGTCCTGGTATGCCGATGTCCTGCAGAGTTTAGCTCCAACCTTGAAAAAAACCCTCACCTGCCTGTAGCCCAAGTAATTCTGAAGACCTTAATTAGCTTGTTCAGGTGTGTTTGATTAGGGTTGGAGCTAAACTCTGCAGGACATCGGCACTCCAGGGAGTGTCGCATCGTCCTGGGCACTGGCTCGTGGTCCCTCGCTAGCAGACATTTGTAGAGCTGCGGGCTGGGCGACTCCTAACACGTTCAGTAGGTTCTATAGCCTGCGTGTCGAACCAGTTTCCTCCTCTGTTCTCACCTCAAATGGGTAGTGGCACTGAGAGGCCCGGTTCAGAGTCGGCTTACGTCGTCCTTAGTGCCTAATTCTCCAGAGAGTTCCCTGTCCTCCAGCACTCCGGCGCCAGGCCTTTCAGCCAATGAATTCCTGAAATCTGGTACGAGGCTAGTGCCCATATGAGTGACCCTGTTGGGATCCCATATGTGTATTTCCATGGTACAGTTACTAGGGCCGTGTTTCCCCTGGCAGACCACGTTCTGCCGTCTCTAAATAATGCAGCCTGCGCCATCTCAGAGACTTCCATGTGCAGTAGCGCTCTTCGGGGTTACTCCACGTGAGTAAATGTCACTTAACCCCCTCTGGGAGGAGGTGACTCTGCAGCATGCCCTTTCCAAATGGATAGGGCACGCTTTCCCAGTGTTATCCAAGTCCTACTGTTGGGTTGCGAGGAACAGCAGTGGTTGACCTTCTCTGTGTAGAGCCCTGTCCTAATGTCTGCCTTATAGGAAGGGTCTAGGGGCCTACACAGGGCACTGGAGGGGGCAGCACCTGTGACGTGTTGGTAGGGATCCCAATTCGTCGCTCATCACCGACGTGACGCAGAGAGTGAATGACTGAAAGGGAAAGTCTCGGTTTTTACATATGTAACCCTCGTTCTCTGAAGGAGGGAACGGAGATGTCACGTCCCCTCGCGTTGCTGTACCACCGCTGAGCTGCCGGGTCACCGGCTCGGCTCGGCTCCTCAGCGAAAACATTAATTAATGCGGTGCACCTGCTGCCTCTTATACCCGCGCTGTGGGGTGTGGCCGCCAGAGGCGAAATCCGCATGCCAATGTCCATTGGCTCGTTTAGTTACACTCGAAGTGGATTGGTCTCACTAGCGAGATCCCAATTCGTCGGTCATCAACGACGTGATGTCTCTGTTCCCTCCTTCAGGGAACGAGGGTTACATACGTAACCGAGACATTCTTTGCATGGTCAAGATCTGTGTATGTCCTCAGCTCCAGGTTTCATCAGGCTGGTAACAGGCAGAAGAGTGGCAGCTACAGTAATAACCTTGGGTTTTCTCTGCTCATCTCAGGGCACTATTGCACAATTCCATTAAACTGTCACATCTTTCCAAATGACTTTCCTCTGTCCAAGGAATAAGACCCACATCTTCACTGGCACAGTACTGAGCGAGAGCAAAATAAACCGTATTTGCTCAGTTTTACCGTTAGCATGATCCGAATAAAATAAAATAAAGGTCACTTGTTTTGAATGCAAGCTTCAAGTGTGCAGAATATGCAAAGTAGCTCGACTTCATTTGTCGTTTTTGCATCACTTGCCTTCTTACAAACCTCAGCCCATCAGCCTTGTTACTCCCTGTTATTAGAAACTCAGGGACATGATTCTGCAGCTGCTGGAAACACATCCAGCTCAATAAATAGGGCTTTTACAAAATGAATAGTTTGTTTAGTGGACCATGCTGATCTCATTCATATTGAAAGGTAGACATGTGTAAAGTGTATACATATAATGGACTGACAACCTGAACCCTTTTACACATGTACAGCTTTAGAAATGTGCAAATCGTTTCTGATCTCCTGAGGATTTGAAATAGTCAGAACTGGAGCCACTGTGGATGTTATGGTGGTGTGATTCGCTCATTTATTGATTTGTGTGTGTGCTGTCACAATAGTTCAACTAGTTGGTAGAAAATGCCGAATGAAACTGTAATGATGTTAGGCAGATGGATTAACTGTGTTAAGTAAATTTGATGCTGTTAAATATATTTAAATATTGAAAATCATGTTGAGCAGACAGATGCCAAGGTGACAAGAAGCAGGTGGAATCCTTTTTTTTTTGTCCCTCAAAATGAGTATATGACCTAGCAGCAGGAAATGCTCCTCATGTGTTGTGTGTTACAGAGGAACAGTCTCTTATACAGTCATTTCTGCCAAACAACATCTTGTAGTAATGACAGTTGGTTGTTACAGCAAGAGCTGTTATTTGCTATCCTTGAGTCTTGGAAACGTACTAATGTCATGTGGAGCATGAATTAAATGACAGTATCAAGTTGTTGAAATTGTTTTTCTTGTAATGAAACTATAGTTGTCTTTAGTCAATGGCAAACAGACTGAGTTGATGAAATGCTTAGCTATATTTGTGCATCAGAGCCTGACAATATGTTTGCCGGAGGATTGCCGCTGTTTATGTACAGCTGACATTTGCTGTAGGTGTACTGAAATACTGATTATATCTGGCAAGGCAGGCTATTCATGTTTTTCAAACCACGAAATCTTCTAAGATTTAAAAGTACCAAATACGGCCTGCTTTAGTTGTTGCTTGACAATAAAATTTAATTTAGTATCATAGTCTTGTGTAACAAAATCATTACATTAGATAAGACAACGTCTCGGAAAGTTACAGTTACCACATTCAGGGCCAAATCAAGATGATTGTATGTAACTTCAAGTCATATGAGTTTAATTTGTAAAGTACAACCTACTAATCCCATGAAAAGAAAAAATGAATAATTGTCATTGTATGAGTCTCTACAGCACAATTAATATTAATACTCAAGGCAAGGCTACTAAGAATAAATTTTGAAGTGCAATCATTTTCCTAATCGCATCTCCTCCTCACAGACATGCAGTTTTATTCAGCCTTTCAAAATAGCTGTAGGGTGAGACATCTAAAGATATTGGTCTGTGCATTGGAGTGGCACTCAAATATTCCAGTTCTACAGTATACTGAAATCAAACAAGTCTACAGATACTGCATGTGTTGTTTATTCTAATGCAAATTAGCATGAAAAGCATGAAAATGAATTTAATTACAGGCAGGGAAACAGTCCAGTGGTTGCATTCAGTTCCAAACAATTCCAAGATAATTGTATTCTCATACTGATTTCCCCTCATAATTTTCAGCCTTATTCATTTAATCTAGTAGAGGATTTCATCTAATACTGCTGGTCTCTGTTTCTACATATGCAAAGTTTGATGGCCATTTCAGACTTCACATTCATGTTATCACATGTCATAGTCGCTTATGGAAGCCTGTTTCTGACAGATAATCGCAACGTTTTATCACACAGTTCGGACTTTTTTCCCACAATTCTGAGAAGTAAAGTCGGAATCACAAGACATAAACTTGTTATACGGACTTTTTTACAAGATACAAGAATTTACAAGAATTTACTCTTCTCAGAGTAAATTCTGATTGATTACGAGTTTACATGTTGCAATTCTGACTTTTTCCTCAGAATTGCGAGTTTATATATATATATATATATAAAGAAAAAAGTCATATTTGTGAGATTTGTGTCAGAAACAAGGTGGCCTTTCAAAGCACAAAGAACTTTATTTGTATGTGAGAGCAGTTCTGGCAGCTGACAGGTCATAAAACTGAACTGTTCTTTCCTTCCCAAACTGCATAGTCTTATTGATGACGGAGGACTTAGGTGCTGTTTATCATCTTGTGACCTGGATTTTCTGCTGAGTAAGACTCATTCCACCCAGCACTCCACTGAACACGGATCATACGTAATAGTACCCTTTCCCTTCTTCTATTTAGCTAATATAGAAAAGTGACATCTGTACCACATAAACATCGCACAATGAATGCAACATCTGGCCTATTGGATTCATGTCCGATTTAATAAATTCTTGTTTATTTCACTCAAAAGCAAAAGAAAATAAGCTCAATGCATATTATGCAGACAAAAAATTATGTAGGGTCCTATCAGGCTGGTAAGTGATACATGTCCATTCTCTGTTTTTCATAACTGGATTATGAATCATCATGACACCTACAAAGGAGCATTGTCTTTGCTTGTTCATTTGTTTTACTCTGGTACATATTTGATATAAATGTAGAGTGATGAGAGTGCAGAATTTCACAATTGAGATATCCATTTCAAATGACAACACTGCACGCTCTGAAGGGCCCTTTAATTTTTCTCTGCAAACCAATGAAGGGAGAAAATAATAAAGAATTCAGCAGCAGTTTGCGGGCACATTGTTGACCCACCTTCAAAAGGAGCTGTCAGGCTATTGCCGGCAGACACCATGAGTGACTAGCTGTTACACTCTTCAGTGATAATATTTCATGAGCCAAGGATCATAAACAACTGTAAGCTTCTGTCAAGCAACCAAGGTAAACATAACTTTTTTCAATTCAGAGTGGTTTAGAGTTGCAATCAACAGATATACAGCTTGACTGTTTTACATTAGAAGCGATTGAACTTTAAAATTATTCTAAAGCATTATGAAAGCACTGTTTCATTAGCACTGTTAATCGCTTCATTCTTCTTCTTCTTATTATTATTATTATTTTAACTCTTTGAGACATATTGAGGCTTTGAGATTCGTTGGGACTTTCAAAAGACAGTTGATAACAATAGAAGCCCGTTTCTGCCATGGAATAAAAAAAGAAAAGAAATTGCAAACTTTTTTTTTTTTCTTACTTTTTTCCTATTCTGAGTTCATATCTCTCAATTCTCAGTTTTTTCTTCACAATTCTGAAAAAAAAAATCTGAATTGAAATTTCAAGATATAAGCTTGCACTTACATAACAGATAAAGTAACTCATATATGTTTTCCACAATGCTCTCCTTTACGGGCCTCTGTATTCATAAAAACTATGGGTAACGCTTTAAATTACAACCCGCAAAGAACTATGTAAGTATACTGAATTTACAGTGTACGTTTCTGTAATTATAGTGTACCTATAAAGAACATACGTGTAGGTATAAGGGAACAATGTGTTACGTTTGGGTAATAAGGGGGTAACAACCAGATATGCAACCTGCAAAGAACTGCGTAAGTAAACTGAAGTTACAGTGTAACTTTTTTGTAATTATAATGTACCTATTCAATACCTCCGTGTAGGTATAAGGGAATAATATGCGAAGTTTGGGGAATAAAGGGGTAACAACCTGTAAAATTACAAATCATTTATACTGTAAGTATTTTGAAACTAAGAGGTGCTTATTCTAATATTACGTGGTATGTATGGCCTAAACAACAATCTTATATTTGGGAATGATTTAGAAAGACGATATATACTTTTTATAATTTTATATTGGTATTTTATTATAGGCGTATAGGTATTTTTTAACCATGGGGTACACATTCTATTATCTTTTATTATTCTTACCTCTTTCCAGCTGTTCGCAGAAAAAATACATGATACAACAGTTGTATTTCAGTGGATGATTTCAGTGGATGACTGTGGTGTTTTATAGCAAAAAAAAAAAACAGTGAGTGTGCAGTGACCTCACATTGCGACCACAGTATGAGCACACAGTGAGTGTGCAGTGACCTCACATTGCGACCACAGTATGAGCACACAGTGAGTGTGCAGTGACCTCACATTGCGACCACAGTATGAGCACACAGTGAGTGTGCAGTGACCTCACATTGCGACCACAGTATGAGCACACAGTGAGTGTGCAGTGACCTCACATTTCAAACTTTCCATTCATCAAAGCATCCTGTAAAAAAATCCAGCTTTGCCATTATAGTACAAATTACATTGTGAAATATATTCAAATAGAAAACAATTCTTTTGAATTGTAATAATGTTTCACAATATTACTGTTTTTAAAATATCTACCTTTAACAGTATCTATACACTCTAACAAAGAATCTGAAGGAAAATAAAAAAAAAAAAAAAAAGGACAGGACAGGACATTATCTGTTAAGTTTACATACATTTCCCTTGACCCTAAAACCCAATGCAGTGCAATGCATAATTTAAAATACAGGTAAAAACAGAATACAGAAAATTCCTTCATATTACCACAGTGTATTGTGACCTATTTTTATGGACTTTTCTTTTCTAACTTACTAAAAGCAGTAATGTGACAAATCTCTGCTGGTGTATCTAGCAGCATCTGACACTTTGCAAACATCTAATTATGTTGTAGCATCACTCAGTCATTACTATTTGATCATTGCATGTCCACTACTGAAGTGGATAGCAGCTTTGTTAATTGACTGCCATCACTGACTGCTGTGTAGCAAATTAGACGAATCGTTTAAAGGCTGACTTTTCATCTGGCAGGTTTACAATGACATGCAGAGTTGGCCTAAAAGATTTCTGCTTAGTAAATCAAAAAGAGATGAAAAACACAGTAGAGAATGAATTATGTGTGAGCCATTTAACTAAGAAAAATATGACAGGTCATACTGTTCCTCACTTAGAAAATAAAATAAAATAAAAAGCTGTTTGTTCAATTTACCTGAATAAACTAATGCAGCATAATTTTGTCACAACTTAATTTCATTGTGTGCAGTGCAAGTGAATGTGTGAAATAAATGTTTAATTATTCCATTTGTGTTGAGACTACATTAATAATTTTGTTGGCATTAACTGAAACTGAGCAGGGTGTTTCCAGTTCCCAGCATGCTTTGATCGAGACGGGATGGTGTGAAATAATTGTATTCGTTTGTAAAAGGGGAAACTCAGTTAGTATTTAAGCATGAAATGGAATTTGTGATAGTCTTTTCTTCCCTATTGTGGAATATACATAAGTGAATCGAGAACAAGAAAAATGTACGGAGCAGGACTTAATAACGTCCATCAGGGATTGATTGGATTATTGTTTGCTGCGATCTTGTGTGAGTGACCAGTGTTGGGAAGCTTACTTTGGAAATGTAATAGGTTACAGATTACAAGTTACCCTATTTAAAATGTAATAGTAGACGGTATGTAACTGTAAATTTAAGTTAAAACCGTAAAACCTAAAACGTTGCTACTGTATTTTTTACGGTAAAATTCCGGCAACCACAGCTGCCGTTTTTTTACTGTCAATTTTACGGAATTTTTTTTACAGTGTATGTTAATGAAGATGATGTTTTGATTAAAGATTACGAGGGTGCATTAAAACATTTAAAATAAATAAATACATAAAATAATGTGCATGGATAAATCATTTAAAATAAATGGCAAAATTCTATAAAAATAATGATGTGCTTGGATAAATCATTTAAAATAAATGGCAAAATTCTATAAAAATAATGATGTGCATGGATAAATCATTTAAAATAAATGGCAAAATTCTATAAAAAGAATGATGTGCATGGATAAATCATTTAAAATAAATGGCAATATTCTATAAAAATAAAATGTGTTAATTTCATGGCGACTTTAATATCATAGTTTTGTTAGGATTGAGAACTTTTCTGTTATATTGGCATTTTGAGGGTTACCATTGTGCTGAGCTTGTGCTTAGGCTGAGAGTGGCAACATGAAGACTGTACCTAATAATGATTTACTCAGTGAGCAATTACTGTGCAAATGCAAGTACCATAGCCTCTTTTTTCTAGCAAACATAAAGATAATCATTTGAGTCACTTTAGTATTTCTAATTTTATTGGACTCAATTGAATAGTAAGTTTCTGCTATACATAGTAATTGAATTTACATGGCAATTTAATGTAATGAAAACTCATTTTCAGCACGTGGAACCGCTGTCCACAATTGAATTCAGTTCATCCAAAGACTTCTGTTGCTTCTGTGAAAAACAGAAGAGATTAAGCCACTGTACAGGTGTACAAGTGCTCTCTACTAGTACTAAACTCGCTTGGTAAAGCAGAACAATCACCCACACAGTGAGCTAGTGCCAAATAACTATATGGAAGGTAATCAAAAAATGTATTTAGAAAAAAAACAGATGACAATTTGTCTGCACGGCACATTGCATCGTTTACAGTGTACCTTTTTTGTCTGCAGTCATAAAGCAAAAATATATTGGTTGAGCTGAAGGAATTTATGCTACATGGGTAATCCAAAAATGTAAGCTATATTTTTTTTAATGTAAGGGATAGTTTACCCAAAACTGAAAATTCTGTCATAATTTACTCACCCTCCACTTGTTCCAAACCTGTATATGTTTTTTTTCTTCTGTTAAACACAAAAGAAAATATTTTGAAGAATGTTGGTAACCAAACAGTAACAGTAGCCATTGACTTTTATAGTATGAAAAAAATACAATGGAAGTTTGGCTACCCACATTCTTCAAAACATCTCATACAGAGTAAGTAAATGATAATATGGACATTTCATCTTCCAAACGAGCATATTGATGATATTTTGAGACAGCTGTTGTTTATTCTTGTCCATTAGCATTTGATGAATGATATGCACTCTTAATTGTTTCTCATAGGGTGCAAGCTTGTTTTATGTTTCATTCAACAGAAGAGGGTTGGTAAAGGCTGTTGATCTTAATATCATAATGACTGCCATGCACTGTGGGAGTAAGCAAACTTCTATAAAAGGTTGAAGCCAACAAACGACTGCCTGGGGCTTGAGAATTTTCACTCTGTAAAATGGCCTTTTTCTCAGATCTCAGAGGGCGTTTGTATGTTCTCTTTTTGTAACATGTAGCCACAGGCGAGTTGAACTGTGAACCCAAGTAGAGATATTTATAATCTTTCAACATGGAATGTAAAAATTGACAAGACAACCCCCCCCCCTATAAAAACAAGATTCCACGAAAGACAAGGAATTGCAAAGCATAATGCAGATTAGATGTCAACGATATTGAACATTATTGGTTCTTTGGTGTCATGAGACAGGCGAATGAGAAATGGCAGCTACTGTGGAGGGGTGGATTTTTTCATATCCGTTTAAGTTGTGATTCATTATAAGTCACAACATCAATGTAAATGGCAGTTGCAGGTGCCAGAATCTCAGTAGTGTAAAAATACTGTTTGCACAGGGATTAATGACATGCAGTACCTAATATCAGCCTTGCCCTGTACTCCACAAACAAGCGCGGGTGACAAATACTCAGGGCACAAACCTCCATTACTCATTCCAGTATCACATGTCCATCTCTTCCACAGTAAGAGATGTCATTGTGACAGTGCCACCATTGTGTCTGTGTCAGACACCTCTCTTTGAACCTCCCAATCTTAGTGCTGAGGTGGATTTGTCCCACTCCTCTCTTGTTCAAATTGGATTTCTTCCTCCACTTCATTCCTATGTAAGCTACAGGGGGTGATGTCTCAGGCCTGCTGTTGAAATAAATTCCTTGTCAGCGAAGATTTTACACCCTGCCATTTGCAAGGATTTACAACAGAAGCTGTTTTGTTGTATGATACATACATTTCTTTTCTGTAGCAGGGCACTTAGCACTTAACGAGCTCTACAATTCTAGCCTCTTGCCTATTTTATGTAGCGCATGTGTTTGGTTCCTCATTTGCAAATGTCACATGGAGACTGGATTTTTCATAGAATAGAATAGAATAAAATAGTATAGAATATAATAGCAATAGCAATATCACATAAGCAATTGTGCTGTTGTTATTTTGAATATCAGCATATGACTATGATTTAGCTATGCTGGTATTCAGAAGAACTGCACAATTGGAAGTTTGATTTTTTTTTTTTTTAATAAAAGTTCAACTAACTAGATGTTAATATTAACCTTAATTTTACACTGACAACACTTTGTTTCCATCCAAAGTTGCGAATTTAAACTTATGCACAAATAAGTATATCATATAATACATTTGTGAATAAACCATCACTTCCATCCAGTGAGTTGAAGAGAACAAAATCATAACTTCCTGATAAACTGGCCCAAAATAATACAAATAATAAAAATGGAAGTTGCTGCAACAGTCACTGTGTTTTTTTCATATATAATAAAATACTTGCACCTCACAACATGCAGACGAAATGTCTCGGTTATGTATGTAACCCCTTGTTCCCTGATGGAGGGAACGGAGACATTATGTTGTGACGACATTAGTGGTCTAACTTGGGAGCCCAATCAACTCTGAGTTTAAGAGAAAACACCAATGAGAATTGGCTAGTGAATTTTGCATGCTAAGCCTCTCCCCGTGCCTACGGGTACATAAGGCATGTGGAGATACTGATATGGACTGACCTAGGAGGCAGTACTACATATGGAATGGGTCTCTGAGGCAGGTCCTACCTTAGAGTAGGGATGGAACAACTGCCAGAAGAGACTGACAAAGCGGGTCTGTCAAGGGAAGACATGGGTTTACCAAAAAGGAAACCTTACCGTGGAAGAATAAACATATGGGATTGCCCACAGGGAATCAAGCCATATGGACACCTAGCCCAGTACAGGGGGCTGACCGGAACTCCGGCATGCTAACACCAGTACTGGGCCTGGCGTCAGACTACTCTGCCAAGTCTGACTGCCAGGGGTGCTGGAGGATGCTAAACCAGGGTTCGTCGACCGGGGAACTCTACTGGGAGAAGAAAGGTGCTTGCATCCCCGTGTGAGGGAGAATGGCGCAGCAAACGTGACACCGAGCCAGTTCTTCCCGCCAATTACCTGTTACCCAACACACGGGAAGAAACCGGCTCTACACGAAGGTTGTAAAACCTCGCAAAGGTATTAGATGTCCCCAAGCTCGCAGCTCGACAGATGTCTGCAAGAGAGGCACTGTGCGCCAACGCCTTGGAGGAGGCAACACTCTGGGTGGAGTGAGCCCTCACCCCCAGGGGGCAAGGCTTGCCTTGGGATTGGTACACCAAGGTGATGGCATTTACTATCCAGTGGGCCAACCTCTGCTTGGAGACAGCCTTCCCTTTCTGCTGACCTCCGTAGCAGACAATGAGCTGCTCAGAGCTTCTGAAGCTCTGGGTGTGGTCCACGTATATGAGTAACGCTCTTACGGGACACAGCAATGCCAAGGCTGGATCTGCCTCGCTTGCAGGTTCACCACCTGGTCTCGAAAGGGAGTGGTGGGAACCTTGGGCACGTATCCAGGCCGGGGTCTCAGGACAACGTGAGAGTAGGCCGACCCTCTTGATGGAAGTGAGCGTGATCAGGAGTGCTGTCTTAACAGACCGGAACTTAAGATCAACTGATTCGAGCAGCTCAATGGGACCCCTCTGAAGTCCAGCCAGGACAACAGAGAGATCTCAGGAGGGCACCAGGGGTGACCTAGGAGGATTTAACCTTCTGGCACCCCTCAGGAACCTAACAATCAGGTCATGCTTCCCCAGGGACTGGCCGTCCACTGCATCGTGATGTGCTGCGATAGCAGCAACATACACTTTCAAGGTGGAGGGGGACAGCCTATGCTCCAACCTCTCTTACAGGAAAGAAAGCACGACTCTAATCAGGCATTTCCGGGGGTCTTCTCAGTGAGAAGAACACCAGTTAGCGAACAGACTCCACTTCAAAGCATAGGCTTGCCTAGTAGAAGGAGGTCTAGCCTGAGTGATAATGTCTACCACCACCGGTGGCAGAACACTTAGGTCTGCCACGTCCTTTCCAGGTGTCACACGTGGAAGTTCCAAAGATCCGGACCCGGGTGCCATATGGCACAAAGCCCCTGAGAAAGAAGGTCCTTCCTCAGGTGGATGCGCCAGGGAGGGGCTGTCACGAGGAGTATGAGTTCCGAAAACCAGGTCCGGGTGGGCCAGTAAGGCGCAATCAGCAGGACCCTCACTGACCCTGCACAGTGTCTGTGCGAGCAGGCTCACTGGGGGAAATGCATACTTGCGTAGAGCCCGGGGCCAGCTGTGTGCCAGTGCATCTGTGCCAAGGGGGCCTGGGTCAGGGAATAGTGCAGCTGGCAGTGGGGAGGACTCGTGGGAAGCAATCAGGTCTACCTGAGCTTCCTCTAATCGAGTCCAAAACAGCTGGACCGCCTGGGGATGGAGTCGCCATTCTCCGGTGAAAGTGAGCTGTTGTGAGAGCGCATCGGCCGCACGATTAAGCTCCCCCGAAATGTGGATGTTGCGTAGCGACTTGAGCCGCGTCTGACTCCAGAGGAGGAGATGGCGGGCGAGTTGTGACATGCGACGTGATCGTAGACCACCCTGCCGGTTGATGTATGAAACAGCCACAGTGTTGTCCGTGTGGACCAACGCGTGCTTGTCCAGCAGCAGCGGCCGGAACTGCCGCAACACTAGATGCACTGCCAGCAACTCCAGACACTTGATATGCCAAAGCAGTCGGTGCCCTGTCCAGGACCCCGAGGCTGCCTGCCCGCTGCACGTAGCGGCCCAGCCCGTCTTGGAGGCATCTGTTGTGACGACGACATGCCGAGACACTTGTTCTAAGGGCACCCTGGCAATGTCCGACCAGGAGCTGATTGAGAAAGGCAAGGTCCGACCAGGGGCTGAATGAGTGGCGACACATCGCTGGTCACGCTATATGTACTGTGGTGCCATGCACATCTCGGGACTCTGGAGAGTAACCAGTGCTGAAGTGGTCTCATATGAAGCAATCTGAGTGGTGTGACTGCGGCTGCAGATGCCATATGCCCCAGGAGCCTCTGAAAGTGTTTCAGTGGTACCACCGTCCTGCCTCTGAAGGAACTCAGGCAGTTCAGCACTGACTGGGCACTCTCATTGGTGAGATGTGCCATCATACTCACCGAGTCTAACTCCATACCGAGAAAAGAGTTTCTCTGCACGGGGAAGAGCTTGCTCTTCTCAGGGAACAGGGAAAGCCCGAAGGGGAGGAATTTGTACTGCCATTCCCGACCCTCGAACACAAACCGTAGGAACGGTCTGTGTCGAAGAAGAATCAAGACATGAAAGTATGCATATTTCACTTTGATTGCTGCAAACCAATCCTTGGCTTGAACGCATTTGACGATGTGTTTCTGTGTCAACATCTTGAACGGAAGGTTGTGAAGTCCCCCGATTCAAGATTTGCAGGTCCAGGATTGGTCGAAGGCCACCGCTTTTCTTGGGCACGATGAAGTAAGGGCTGTAAAATCCCTTCTTCATCTCGGCAGGAGGGACAGGGCTTGATTGCGTCCTTCACCAATAAGACAGCAATCTCCTCGCACAGGACCAGAGGCATCTTGGACTGCCATCAGTTTCGAGAATGCCGCTGAACCTGGGGGGTCGCCTGGTGAACTGAATCACATAGCCGAGTCGAACCGTCCGAATGAGCCAGCGGGATGGGTTGGGCAGCGCAAGCCACAATCCCAAACTCCATACGAGTGGCACCAAAGGGACAGTCAACATAACTGCAGTGGTGCAGCGATAGGGAGTCATGCGCGATGGCCCAGAAGGCAGAACTCCCAGTGTCCCCGGAGGGACTGGCTAGAGATGTGCGAGGAGGCATGGTGGCCCCAGCCCGCAATCTCTTGGCAATTGGCAACAGGGGACACGGTGGGTGAGAGTGAGGAGGCAGCGCGTCATTCACTGTCAACCCATGAGCCTTGCAACCCGGAGAAAAAGAAAACTGCTCTTTCTTTGACAATGTGGTTACAGAAAGAAAACAAAACAAAACAAAAGATTCTCCGCCTGGCCCTCCTCTGGGGCAAGGAGCGGTGCTGTCCTCACTAACTACTGAAGAGCAGTCTCCGACATCTCCGGGTTGCCCATGTTAGGGCTGCTTCGTGAACTTATTAGAGGATTTAGCGGCCACATGAAACACAGGGGGCGCCGCCTTCCTGCGAGGAGCTCGACGTCCCTGCATTGGTGTTGACTCAGCACAGGATGGAGCAGCTGTGGAGGACGCAGGAGGGCACCCATGGCGACGACCAGGCTGAGACATGGCCCGCAACGGAACGGTGGCAGCTGGAGGATCACGTCGGGGTAAGATGTGTTGGATGGCCTCAGTCTGCTTCTGTACTGCCGAGAACTGCTGGACAAAGTTTTCGACAGTGTTGCCGAACAGGCCAGGAGATGGGAGCGTCAAGAGAGCGTATTTTGACAATGTCTCTCATCTCAACCAGGTTGAGCCAGAGATGGCGCTCTTGGACCACGAGTGTGGGCATCGGCTTCCCGAGGGACTGCGCCATGACTTTCGACGCCCGAAGGGTGAAGTCAGTCACTGTGCGCAGCTCCTGCATCAACCTCGGGTCGGTACTACCCTTGTGTAGGATGGGTGACATTGACGATTCCTCCAAGTCGCGGCATTTTGCGGGCACAGGTGCACTGCAACCGCTCTCTCCACCTGGGGAATGTCTACGTACCCCCTGGTTTTTAACTGAGAAACCAATCGTCCAGCCACGAGCGCTCAGGGCTGGGCAGTGTATTCACCTCCAGCCTGATGCTCACAGCTGCCCGGGCAAGCACGGCAGTGGTGACAACACCCGAGGGTGGCTGATGTCTGATGTTTGCCCAGTCAACAATTTGATCTCATAATGATGTCACCATGAGCTCACACGATTCTCATGGTGTGGTCACAATGTGTGTGTCACAGTGAGCTAAAAGTGTAACCACACAGCGCACTCACTGTGTGCTCATACTATGCTCCCAATGTGAGGTCACTGCACACTCACTGTGCGCTCATACTGTGGTCACAATGTGAGGTCACTGCACACTCACTGTG
>NW_015544154.1:1061469-1065791 GCF_001515605.1 Sinocyclocheilus anshuiensis
GTGAGGATCACAGTATGAGGATCGTGTGATGTCACTGTGATCATCGCATGATCTCACGTGTTGACTGGGTGGTAATGCAATTCTGGGAGGTAATTATGCCAAATAATTTTGATGGTGGACCTTGGCTCAGACATTTCTGAATGATTTAAACATCATTCTATATTTAAGATCAATCCACTGGTTAGTCCATTTATCCAGTCACATCATCTGTTGAAACAAAGTCACGTGAGTTTCTTGATGCGCATTGAGGAATTTATGTGGTAAATGTGTTTCCATCTTAGTGTATGTTATGTCTTATTACTGGATAAAAAAGTCATCTGAATTCCTTGAGCGTATACGTTTTTTATGCACATTTAAAAATCTTGGCGTTTCTATCCAGCGTTTTTTATGCAATAACCCAAAAAATCCAAAAATAGCTACAGTGTTGCCAGTTACTTGGTCTAGTTAAAAGAAAAAAAATCCGAACAGTTGTTACAAATTGGGATTCTTTATGATTGAACTTAAACGAAATCACATGCTTGCAAAATTTGCTCTGTTATTTGATTAATATCAACATACTTTCAGTATCTGCAAATTTTTATTTTCATCTGTATTTGTTTGTATCTATATAAATGTGTAGATATGTATATAAGTATTTTAGTGATTGATTCTTAGCATTAGAGTCTATCTGATACAGATCAGTATGCAATACATAATGTAATAGATGCCTTTATAATGGTGCGTGCACATTTGTATGCATGCTGCATTTCTAAACACATTTTCAGTATGCTCCTCCTCTTTTTATCCTTCTTGCTAGCATTATTTATTTATAGTAGTAAAGTGCCAAGCCTTTGCCCTTAACTAAATATCTGTTCCACATGAATGTGGTTTTATAATAAATTCTTCATTATCTTAGAAAAACCTGAACTAAAGGTTGAACTAAAGCATACTTTTATTGAATGAAGACGTTTTCCTGCAACCACCCAGTTTTTTTTTACAGCTCTCATGAGTTCACAGTGTGATATTCCCAACAAAGTGGATGAGGCAATCAGAGGCAGAAATGGGAGCCTAAATTATATTATATTCATACCTGACATTTACAAATGAATGCAATGGAGAAGTTCCTCTGTAATCTGGAGTGCACAGCAGGTGTTTCTATCTACACAGATGGCAAACACCCACTGTTGTCTCTGTAGAAAGCTTGGAACCAAAACTCTCACAAAGAATGCCAATTCTGGAGGCAACACATCTTCAAGAATGCTTAAAGGATGCTTAAAGACGCAACAATGTGCCAGATAGTCAAAAGAGTGTCCCAGCAGTGCTGGCACTCATTGTTTTTTTTGTTTTTTTTCAACTCACTTAAAACGTCAAGTCGAATATGGTACAGAGCTATACTCATTACTCCATGCCATGTGATCTCTCTTTCAATGAAGAAAGTCCCATATATACACTGAGCTGAGCTGAGGCTGTGTGCTAATGTTTGCTATCTATGACCAAAAAAAAGTGGTTGCACTAGGACGCAATTAGAAGAGTGAAACAATGAATTAAGCAAGGACGCAGGCCCATGCAGAGTACAAAACAGGTAAACAGAAAAATAAACATATCAGTCAGTGGTGGAGTCTAGACAGTTTCTTGCTCCAAGGGTCTGAGAAGTGATTCATAAATACAACAAACATTTCAAATAATTATACATTAAATGAACCGTATAAGAAAGTACAGATACTGAAGTTTCACAGCTTGTATAAAGAACTGCAAATTATGGTAATTACTGGCTCACTGTATTAAAAAAATAAAAGTATCCATTGAAGATGGTTCCCTATCGATACTTCACTCGTACTGCGTCTGCTTAAGACGCTTGGGGAAAACTCAATTTTCTCTGAATACTGAAGCCTTTTTCAATCACGCAGTGTAACTGCACGGCCATTGGTTTGTGCAGTGTATTAAAAACGAACCAATGGCTCGGCAGTGGAGCTGCACAAGCCTATGGCGGCACAGCCTGCCAGAGCCCGCCAATATGGGTGGGGCATCTGGCTATATAAGCATGCACTTCGCCATAGGATCCTCAGATTTCTTCTCCTTAAGCGACGACTGCAAGATCTTCGCACTACGAGATTTGAAGCCTTCGCCGTAAACAATTCTCGCAGCGGATCAAGACCCCTTTCTGCTCGGCTGACTTCGCCGTTCTTCAGCTGCCTACAACGTCTGCAGCAGCATGGTCTTCCGGTTCCCTGCCGCTATCCGGTGACTATAAAGAGCAAATTTCTGAGCAAATTTCCGGCGTTGTTGCAAATGCTGCGCCGCTACTGTCACTCGTGCAGGGCTCCCCTGCACGCCGCTGATGGTCACGGCGAGTGCATTTCATGCTTGGGCGCTGCCCACGCTGAAGATGTATTTACCGAGACGGAATGTCCTCATTGCGAGGCTATGAGTCTCTCCTCTCTGCGCTCGCGGATAGCTTTCTTTTCAGAAAGCGACTCCGCCCCTTGCACCCCTCCCAGGAGCCTGTGAGGAAAAAGCAGTGGGGCAGAGGATCTTGGTGCTCGGTGACGAGTGAGCCCACGCCGGCTGAGCTCCCGCGTGCCTCACTCTCTCCACACAGAGAGGCTTCCCCCGTCCTCTTCTCTCACCCGGACCAGTATCCCTCTGCGGCTGCGAGCGATCTGGTTTCGTTCGGTGGGAGCGAGTGTGACGCCATGGATGATAGTGTGTCTCTGGCTGCCTCAGATGCGGAGGAGCTGTCGGACTCGTCTTTCAACCTCGCTCCCCAGCCATCTGCAGAGCCCAGCGCTGCCAGCACAGGCATGGACGCCGAACTCTTCCGTGTTCTGTCTAAGGCTGTTCAAGAGTTGGGTTTGGATTTCTTGCTGGGGCGCCATCAAGCCCCTCGACAACGAGCTTCTCCATTCTTTCCAGAGGTCCATGATGAGATCACCAGATCTTGGCGCGCCCCCTACTTGGCCCACCTGTGTACCTCCTCTTCGTCTGCCCTCAGTTCAGTTGAAGGCGCAGAATAAAAGGGGTATGACAAACGGCCTCCCCTAGATGAGTCAGTGGCCGCGCATCTCTGCCCGCCCACGGCCATCGGCTGGAAGGCAAAGGCCGTCCACCCGTCCAAGCCATGCAGGACGACTTCAACACTCGCTTGAAGGGCCTACTCGTCTGCTGGTCAAGCAACCTCGGAGCTTCACTTCATGGCGGTCCTCCAGGTCCGTCAGGCCAAACTTCTCCAGAGAATGGACGAGTCTGGACCGGACCCCGTGGCTTTCAAAGAGCTACGCAGCGCGACCGACCTGGCTTTACGCACCACAAAGATGACGGCTCAGGCGATCGGCAGATCCATGGCCAGCCTTGTGGTGCTTGAGCACCACCTATGGTTGACCCTCACAGAGATCAAGGATACGGATAATGTCCCCTTCCTCGACTCTCCAATCTCCCCCTCGGGCCTGTTTGGACCTGCGGTTGAAGGGTTCGCAGAGTGCTTCACTGCTGCACAGAAGTCGTCCCAGGCAATGCGACACTTCTTGCCAAAATGCTCCAGCTCTGTGGCTGCCGCCAGTCGTCCCAAGATGGTGCCGACTCAGCAGCCCGCGAAGCCCGCCTCATCAGCTGCACCGCCGGTCTCTACGCCTGAGCCCCGCCAGCACTCCCGCTCGGCTAGACGCTACCCATTCCCTAAGCGCCAAGCACCCCAGCCCAAGGTAGTGCTGGACCCTGCGCCTCCAGCATCAACCTGATCCGCGGAACAGGAAGTGGAGGGGGCAAAGTCTCGCCATCGCCGGACCACCCCCCAAACAGCCTCTTTTGTGCCTCCAAGCATCCCGTTCACTTCCGGGTGCCGATGGCAATGTGTTTGTGGTAAATACTGTTGTGAACCATATGGCACCCCCAGCCCGAACTGTGGGCCCTGCACCACTGGCCTCTCAACGGGAGCCTGCGGACCTCCCCGAGAGCATGCTAAACACGATATCTCAGGCTAGAGCACCCTCTACGAGGCGGCTCTATGCCCTTAAATGGTCTGTCTTCTCCGCCTGGTGTACGGCCCCGCGGTGCAGACTCATTTTCCTGATATTGTCCTTCCTGCAAGAGCTGTTGGATAAGGGTCATTCCCCCTCCACTCTCAAGGTCTATGTAGCAGCCATAGCAGCCTCACACGCTTCTATAGCTGGCCAGTCAGTGGGCAGGAACAACCTAATTGTTCGCTTTTTGAAAGGGTCTAGGAGGCTCAACCCGCCTCGCCCTGTCACCGTCCCCTGCATGGGACCTGCCCACGGTGTTGAGGACTCTTAAGAGGGCTCTTAAGAGCCCTCCTTTCGAGCCGCTACAGTACGTTGACCTTCGTCCCC
>NW_015544154.1:1065936-1066489 GCF_001515605.1 Sinocyclocheilus anshuiensis
CTCTTTCGGCCCTTCGGAGCAGGACCAAGAGCTAAATCTACTCTGCCCCGTCAGGGCATTGAGAATATACAATATACATTCCGCCCCGTTCAGGCTGTCAGATCAGCTTTTTGTATGCTTCGGTGACCGCACCAGAGGGTCTCCGGTCACGAAGCAGAGACTTTCCAAATGGATTATTCCAAATGGATAATTGACACTATCAAGCTAGCATACTCTTCTTTGGGCCTTCAATGCCCCATGGGAGTAAGAGCCCACTCTACAAGATGCATTGCCTCTTCCTGGTCTTCCTGGGGCGGGGTTTCCATTGCAGAGATTTGTGCGCGGCCAACTGGGCCTCGCCGTCCACATTTACCACATTTACCAATCTGGACGTCGCGGCTTTAAAGGCTCGGGTCCTTTCTGCTTAAATGGACTTACTCTGGCAAACCAATGCTAAATCAGGCATTTGCCTTCTCTGTACACTCTTGGCCCACACTGGGTTCCAAGGCTGTACGATTTTTCTTGGAACAATTACTTAACACCGGGCTGACCTCTGTGAGTTTGGCCCTTTCGC
>NW_015544154.1:1073602-1075200 GCF_001515605.1 Sinocyclocheilus anshuiensis
ACCGCCGGTCTCTAAGCCTGAACCCCGGCATCGCTCCCACTCGGCTAGACACTACCCATTCCCTAAGCGCCAAGGCCCCCGGCCCAAGGTAGTGCTGGACCCGGTGCCCCCGGCATCAACCTGATCCGCGGGAGAGGAAGAGGAGGGGGCAAAATCTCGCCATCGCCGGACCACCCCCCAAGCAGCCCCTTTTGTGCCTTCAAGCACCTCGTTCACTTCCGGGTGCTGATGGCAATGTGTTTGTGGTAAATACTGTTCTGAACCCTGGGCCCGTTCAGTTAGCGCCCGCACAACTTATCGCTGTTATAGCAAGAAAAATAAAACACAAAGATTTTCAAAAAGAGAGCAAATGTCCTCTTCCGCTTATTATGAGCGTTGGGTCCCCGCATGGCGGCCTGTCACTCGATCTAACCCAACCCCTTGCCACACGGGCCAAGGCCTGGCGGGCCATCCCCGGGGTGTCAGAGTGCTGGCAGATTTGCTGGCAAAAGGAGCCATAGAAATGGTTCCCCCAGCTCAGAGCGAGTCAGGCTTCTACAGCCGTTTGCATTGCCTCTTCCTGGGCTTGTTCTAGCGGGGTTTCCATTGCAGAGATTTGTGCGCGGCCAACTGGGCCTCGCCGTCCACATTTACCAGGTTTTATAATCTGGACGTCGCGGCTTTAAAGGCTCGGGTCCTTTCTGCTTAAATGGACTTACTCTGGCAAACCAATGCTAAATCAGGCATTTGCCTTCTCTGTACACTCTTGGCCCACACTGGGTTCCAAGGCTGTACGATTTTTCTTGGAACAATTACTTAACACCGGGCTGACCTCTGTGAGTTTGGCCCTATCGCTTCCTGTGGGGCTTCCCTACAATTACTTGGTCCCTCTGGGCCCTTGGTGCTCACTCCTCAGCCACTTAGAGTGCCTGGGACTCAGGGTCAACGTTGCCAAGAGCGCGCTGTCTCCCAGATATCATTCTTGGGAACAGTTCTCGACTCAGCCCGAATGAGGGCGGTAGTCGCGCCAGATCGTGCACTGGCTATTCGGCAGCTTGTGGACGCAGTACAAGTGAACTATCGATAGGGAACGTATTTGGTTACTAACGTAACCTCGGTTCCCTGAGATACAGGAATGAGTACTGCGTTGCTGGCCGTGCTATGTAGCTGCATGACTCGGTCGTCGCTTCAGTCGAAGTAACCTGAGGATCCTATGGCGAAGTGCACGCTTATATAGCCAGATGCCCCACCCATATTGGCGAGCTCTGCTGCCGAGCCATTGGTTTGTTTTTAATACACTGCACGAACCAATGGCCGTGCAGTTACACTGCATGATTGAAAAAGGCTTCAGTATTCGGAGAAAAAGGAGTTTTACCCATAGCGTCTTAAGCAAGACAAAGCATTATGAGTGAAGTATCGATAGGGAAGCTTGTTTCGCCGTGGGATAACAAAATAACAAAGGTAAATGTGACACTTTATCTTACAATTCGTATATAATCTGCCTGAAGAGCTCAGAGACAGAATTGTGGCAAGGCACAGATCTGGCCAAGGTTACAAAAAAAATTCTGCTGCACTTAAGGTTCCTAAGAGCACAGTGGCCTCCATAATCCTTAAATGGA
>NW_015544154.1:1078525-1103081 GCF_001515605.1 Sinocyclocheilus anshuiensis
CTTTGGACTGGCTCATCTTGGCCCAGTCGGAGGATGAGCTACTATTTCACAGATCCTTCCTCCTCAGCCACTTAGAATGCCTGGGACTCAGGGTCAATTTTACCAAGAGTGCGCTGTCCCCCAGCCAACGGATCTCGTTCCTGGGAACAGTTCTCGACTCAGCCCGAATGAGGGCGGTAGTCGCGCCAGAACGTGCACTGGCTATTCAGCAGCTCGTGGCCTCATTCAAGTTGGAGCCCCTCGCCCTCTCAAGGCGTTTCAGAAGATGCTGGGCCTCATGGCCTCTGCGTCTCCGGTACTTTAGCTGGGCCTGCTTCGCATGTGGCCCCTTCAGTACTGGCTGAAACCACGAGTTCCGTCTCACGCCTGGCGCCATGGACGCATGCGTGTCAAGGTGAGCTGGGCCTGCGTAGCAGTCTCTCCTCGAAGCGCCTCTTCATTCTGGTAGAGCGCCTCCTGGAATGGGCTCAGCTAAACTTGCGTTTGCTAAGAGCAGCACATGTGCCGGGCAGGTTGAACCAGGGAGCAGACAGGCTATCCCGGAGCAACGTCCCCTCAGAAGAGTGGATGCTCCACATACATACAGTTCAGAGAATCTGGGAGGTCTTTCTGGGCCCTTGGTGCTCAAGGCAAGTTCAAGCATTGGTCGTTACTCTAACATAGCACGGCGGGATTGTACTGGTTCCCCAAAGCGTCTTAAGCAGACGCAGTACAAGTGAACTATCGATAGGGAACGTATTTGGTTACTAACGTAACCTCGGTTCCCTGAGATACAGGAATGAGTACTGCGTTGCTGGCCGTGCTATGTAGCTGCATGACTCGGTCGTCGCTTCAGTCGAAGTAACCTGAGGATCCTATGGCGAAGTGCACGCTTATATAGCCAGATGCCCCACCCATATTGGCGAGCTCTGCTGCCGAGCCATTGGTTTGTTTTTAATACACTGCACGAACCAATGGCCGTGCAGTTACACTGCATGATTGAAAAAGACTTCAGTATTCGGAGAAAAAGGAGTTTTCCCCAAAGCATCTTAAGCAGACGCAGTACTCGTTCGCGTATCTCAGGGAACCGAGGTTACGTTAGTAACCATGTACGTTTTATTTTCTTCAAACCAAAGCACATAACCTCTTAGGATTCTAGTAAATAAGCAAGGACTATCAATGACTAAGGCTTTTCTTTTACTGTAGCTTTTGTCCCATAAATTTTAACCATCCTCTCCGAAAAAAACAACAACAAAACAGCTGAAGACTATTAGTAGGCTAAAGATGTGCAATATCAATGAATTGACCATAATTTTGTGTAGTAGTGGCATCGGTGTGTAATTCAGTTAGGATCAAAGTTGGTAAACGTCAAGCAAATCTCCACTTAAAGTCTTGGTGGTGCAAGAGTTTGCATACATCTGATGTGTTATATCAGAATGTAACACCATCAAATTGAATGAAATGCTCTCATCTTACTTTTCAGACCGCTGTATGAGAAATGCTAATTGCTTTGAACGCCCCCCTTGGAGTAATGGGAGTTGTAATTACAGTTTAGCACCAGACAGACTCTTCGTGCTAGCTGTTAATTACTTTCTGCTAAAGATGAAGAGACTGAAGATAAGCATTATAATCATAGCCGCTGTTTGAAGAAGGATGTTGTGACTTCAGAGAACAGGGAACATCAGTTTCCCAAAATGTCGTCATTAAATAATAATGTCAAATAAATAAAAACAAAGCATTCAGAAAGTTGCCTACAGCAGTAATATCAGCATGGAGTTCTGTGGTATTTCAGCCATTAAACTAATTTATTTATTTACTTTGGAATACTTGATTCTGATTGGTCAGTTGCAGCATTCTGTGTCTTGAAATGTCCTAATATTTGCTGTTGTTGTGGCAACAAAGTCTATCAACCCACTCTTTAGGGGGCGTATTACAGAAACTTAATTATGAAAATTTTAGGATTTTTCACAAATTTGTATTACAGAAGCAAATATTAACTTGAATTAGGATTATTCTCTTATTTGACAAAATCTTATGTCTAGTTAGGAAATTTTAAACCGCTCCATCGAGTTCCATAATCAGCTGTTAGGTCTGTTACCAAGCAACTACGCACAAGCAGCTGCTGAGGTAAACGTAAAATCAAAATGGAGAAACAACTGCATGCTTTTAATTTGCAGAATGACCGGTAAAAGTCCATGATGTCTGTAATGTTGGTTGCAATTGGTCAATTATTCCCCTGGTTTCACCGACAAGGCTTAAGCCTAGTCCCAGACTAAAATGCATGTCTGAGCTGTTTTAACTGAAAGAAATCTGCACTGACATATCTTAAAATATGTAAGTGCCATTGATTTGTCTCAAGATGCACACCAGTAATGTTGTTTTTCTAAGGCATCTTTATAAAAGCTACTTAGATGTATGTCCTAATTGAATTATGGCTTAATCCTTAATCTAAACCCTGTCTGTGAAACCAGGCCTATATATACATATAGGCTATATGTATGCATTTCTTTTTTATATAGAATTATATCTGTCTGTCTATGTAGTACTGTGGTCCTACAAGGCATGGCATTTCATTCCTTTGTATGTCTCCACATAAAGCGGAATGACAATATAGCTCACTTGAGCTTGAACTAACTGAAAAATCTGTAATTATTTATGAGTATTTTATCATCAAAGCGCAACACCTCATTTAGGTCCTAAATGTAATGTTATTCTTGAAAATGTAATGTGTTTTTTACAGTTGGATTTCAAAAAGCTTTGAAGTTAGGACACCACTGTGGTTATCCTAAAGTTAAGACAGTTTTTAGAATTTTTTGTCGAGATAGGATGCTTCTGTAATAACTTTTTCCTATCTGTAGTTAAGATAAGATTATGCACTTTGGAAATGTTATTCTGTAATAGCTTTTGTCCTAAATGAGGTCCTAACTGAAATTGCCATGGTTATTTAACAGATAAGATAGGATTCTAAAGTTAAGATATTTCTGTAATATGCCCCCAGGTCACTGAAACTGGCTCTATTTTCATGTCTCTCATGTATGAAACTGTGGTCTCATTCTCTCCCATTTCATTTAAATGGAATCTTACGACTCAATTAGTGATTGTAGTGATAATGACTGCAGAGGACTTATTACTGTATGTGGAACATTGTTGTGGTGTTTGTCTTTGTAACAAAGTTCGTAGTTCGGGAAGAAGGAGGCGGGAACCGGCGAACATTTAAAGAAAACTTTAATAAAATAAACAAACACAAAATGAAAGTAAAGCGGCAGCCCCTCGCGGACGACTGCCGCACACAAAATAAAGTCCAGGCCTGGTCCTCTCTCGTCTTTCACTGTGGTAACTCCTCCTTTTATCCTTCCGGAGCTCCTCCGTGGGACTTGAGACCGGTGAGTGGTGCAGGTGTCGCTCATTATCAATTACTCCACCGGCCTCGCTCCGTTCCCACGGCTCTCGGCCCCGCCCCTCTCGTCACAGTCTTGTTGCATCGCCGATTGCTTTGTACATTGTAATGGACTATTTCTTTTGATAGCAGAAGCTTTAAAGGAATAATTCACCCAAAAATGAAAAAATGCTGAAACTGTTCTCGCCCTCAGGTCATCCAAGATGTATATGAATTAGTTTCTTCATCTGAACAGATTTGGAGAAATTGAGTATTACATCACTTGCTCACCAGTGAATCCTCTGCAGTGAATGGGTGCCATCAGAATGAGAGTCCAGACAGCTGATAAAAACATTACAATAATCCACAAGTAATTCACATGACTCTAGTCCATCAATTAACACAAGCTGCGTATTTGTAAGAAGCAAATCATCATTAATATGTTTTTAACTTCAAACCATTGCTTTTGGCTAAAATACGAGTCCACTGTCCTTAATTCTCCAGTCAAAAAGTCGTCTCATCTGAATCTGGAGAGAAATATGCACAGATCAAGCACTGTTTATAGAACAGCACTGTCCAGAACAGTTCTAAACAAATATGTTAGTGGATTTTGATGTGAGAGGACAACAGGGGATGAACTTTTTCACTGCAGGAAGTGTTATGGATAATGGACTCAGATCCCGATCCATGGCCAGAAGTGACGGTTTAGAGTTAAATCACCTTAATGATGGATTTGTTCCTTACAAACATGCAGCTTTTCACTTCATAAGATGTTAATTGATGGACTTGAGTCATGTGGATTACTTGTGAATTATTGCAATGTTTTTATCAGCTGTTTGAACTCTCATTCTGACGGCACCCATTCATTGCAGAGGATCCATTGGTGAGCAAATGATGGAATGCTAAATTTCTCCAAATCTGTACTGATGAAGAAACAAACACATTTACGTCTTGGGTGGCCTGAGTGCAAATTTTCATTTTTGGGAGAACTATTCTTTTGTGATAATGCATAAAGGTAAAATTATAAAAAATGTCAGCTCAATGTGTTTAATGTTCACATATATATTTATTTGTTTGTTTGGTCAGTAGCTGTGCAATAGGCTAAGTGTGAGTTCTGATCTCATTGTCAGTGTTTTGTGTTAATGACTGTACAGTACATTACCACTTATAATCCATGAGAAAAATATTTTATTTTACGTTCATAATTAGTTTTTGTCAGATTCCTCTATTCATATCTTCTCCTCCAGCAGCCTGAAAATATGAGATGAAGATGAATTGATGTGATGCCTAAATGTTTCTGCTGAGGGAGGAGTAAGTGGAATTCCTGGCAGAGGCAAATCTTTCTGTATTTCATCGCCTCTTCGCTGCCAATCCACCAGAATAGATCATAACTGCAGTTAACTATATCAGCACTACTTAAAAGATAAAGATGCCAAAGTCTGCACAGTTTCTTTGTACAGGAACCAGTCATCACTTAAATGATATGTTGTTGTAACTGATTCCTTCCATATCACAGTAATTGCTGTGATGGGAGATACTGCTACCTGTAAATGTGACAAGGGCTGCTGACAGCTTGGTGAATCACTGAAGAGATTAATTATTACAGGCGGCGCTGTGGGCTGGAACAGGCAGACACACAAACTGCACCTGTATTCTATTCCAACACACACCCGTCCTCTTCCTGTGTGGCTAATGGCGTTGTCCTGGCAAAATTAATTAACTGATGTACTTCCGTCTGTCAGGAGGCCCAGCACAATTAATCACGTGGGGAATGAGACAATGCAGGGCACCTATAAATTAAATTCACAAGTTTCAAGCACTGTGAAGACCTCAGTCTAAACCTTATGGATTAGATGTCAAGTGGCTCGTAACTCAACAGAAGGTGCTGTAAAATCAAGTTCATCTTAAACCTAAATATGCCTCTGGATGTACCGGGATCACTCGTCTCTCAATTTGATGTTGGCGCTATAAAGTGTTAAGTGTGAACCTGTGGCTTTGCTTCATGCAGGCTTCCTCATTTACATGAATTAATGCATGAAGACTTCTTAGCATGAAAAATATGTCTAAATGGGTTTGTGGATCCATGGGTGTTACAAAAAAATCCTGGATTGGTTTCAAAATCATCCCATATGCATATAAGTAACAACCTAAAATATAAATAATTTTTTATAAAATATACATTATCATTCTTATGTTTGTACGTCAATGGATATAGTATCCAAACTTAAGGGGATAGTTCTCCCAAAAATGAAAAATTTCTCATTTACTAACCACAATGCTGTCCCTGATGTATATGACTTTTTTTCTTCACACATCTTTTTGAATGCATTTAATCCAAGTGTATGTGATCCCCAAAACTGATTCTTCAACAGAAATCAACGACAGTAATTCATACAATCAGTGTCTTCTGAAGCAAAATGACAGGTGTCAGAAAAATACTAACTAACCAATACCCACTGTTCTCTATTATAGATCAGTGCTAATACCACATTTTGAACTTTTTATTTTTTTTCATTTCTGGCCAACTGTCCTAGACGACTTTGTTTCGCTTCAGAAGACATTGATTCATCAACTGGGGCCATATGGATTACCATTGTGTTCCCTCTGTGTGGTTTTTGAAGTGTGAACTTTGGAGGTTCCATATGCTCAAAAACATGGATTTTATTTTCTAAAAATCTTTCTTTGTCCATCTGAAGAAAGAAAGTCATACACATCTTGAGGGTGAGTAAATGATGAGAGAATTTTCATTTATTGTTGGAGTATTCAAGTGATTTTCAGAAAAATAACATATTTTGCACCCAACTGCCTTCATCTAGTTTCCACAGAACATAAATCTTTACCATAGACATATGCTAAGATTTCATTATTAACATCTTTGACACCTCACCCACATACTGTACTACCACTAGTTCCTAAACCTGTGTGTCTAATTATGAAAATGCATTTATAGGTGACCAGATATCAGCTATTGTGACCTTATTGTGGAAAACGTATATATTTGTGATTGCACGTTTTAAATAGTCTATGATAAACACAGGAAATCATGAACATGTGTCTTTCTCCAAAGTCCCGTTATAAAAGTCAGTTCACTTGGCGGCCATATTCTTAATGTCCACAGGCAGCTATTTCCAGCTTTGCAAGTTCAGCTCATATTTACTTGAATGGGAAAAGACAGAAATCTCTGCAACATTTTGTTAAAAGTACATTTAAATAACATATTTCAAACCAGGAATAAAATCTGACAACAACAGTATCATAAAATGTGCTTAAGATTTCTTTCATTCATAATGTACAAGTGGACTGTCTCTGCTTTAGTTTCTGCTTCCTCAAACAGACAGGGCATCAATTTATTTACTAGCTTGAAAGTTATTTATGAAAATTCGACACCTGTTTAACACAACAGAATTATTTAATTAATATTAATTTATAGGGTTTAAAATGCAGTTCAAGTCTTAGACAAGGTTAACATCAACCCTAGAGACCAAAAGGCATTCTATAGTATTGCTGCTCTGAGTGTGAGTGTTCTCCAGCTGTTATTGGTCTGAAATGATTTTTCTTTTGTATATAATATAGAAATATAGGAATTATAGGTTTTATGGAAATGAGCATTAAAGGCACAATATGTAATTTTCGCTGCTAGAGGGCATGTATTCAAAACAAACAAAGAAACAAAGGTGTAGTTTGATGACTCCGTGACTGAGTGTGGAATCATGGGAGTTGTCGTCTTCATCCCCACAAAACATTTGGGATAATGTAAGTACACAAGTCAGCAAAATATATAACACTGTTCTAGTGGTTTTTGGATATTTTAATAAAAAAATCTTACATATTGTGCCTTTAACTCAAAGCAAATAATGTAAATTACTGAAAAGCACAGTTTAAAAGTCCCCACACTTCACAGTTTAGAAAAAAACCCAAACATTTTATTTACATTTACAGCATGTACCGTATGAACTACAATCTCTGGTATTTTATATATTTTTTCATGGTTAACGCTTAGTTAGCTGTATCCTCATACAGTAGCATTATGAATTGATCAGCAAATGTGTAGTTTGACAGAAATATTATTGGTTATTTTTCAATAACAGTTCTTGTAGAAACATATCAATAAAGAGACATTCTCTTGCCAAAAAAGTTCAGAATAGAAATCTAAAATGAGTTACCAATAACAAACATCACAAGAAGAAAACAAAAGAGAGTCCGCTTAGTCCAACACCACAGATTTTCTATGTAGGCCATGTAAGTATCAATGATCTAGTCATAGTAGCTTCTGTAACTGATGCAGTGCTCAGGAACACTGAAGCAGATAGGAGCAAGCTAGTATTCATATACAGACCCTCTGAAAACAGAGACATTGTCATCTTTTTTTCAACAGCACAATGCTGTTTTTTTTTTTTCTAGTGTCCCAATTTATCCCACCTATTATGTACAATACAAAAATGGTAGGAACATATTTAGTTTGAATTGGATGCAAAAATTAATTAATAAAAAAAAAAACATATGCTGGGAAGCAACAGTTTATCCTTTATGAAATGCTTAACGTGGTGAAGTGAAGTGACATGACATGACATGTGGCCAAGGTGACCCATACTCGGAATTAGTGCTCTGCATTTATCCCATCCAAAGTGCGCACACACACAGCAGTGAACACACACACACACCGTGAACACACATCCGGAGCAGTGGGCAGCCATTTTTTTGCTGCGGTGCCCGGGGAGCAGTTGGGGGTTCGGTGCCTTGCTCAAGGGAACCTCAGTCGTGGTATTGAAGGTGGGAGAGAGCGCTGCACATTCACTCCCCCCACCTACAATCCCTGCCGGTACGAGACTCGAACCCGCAACCTTTGGGTTTACGAGTCCGACTCTCTAAGCATTAGGCCACGACTTACCCCCTTATAATTGGTTAATAATTGGTTAATGGTTAGAATTCATCTTCCATATATGATTGGCAATGAGGGTGAAAGTAAAATTAAACATGTCAAATTAAATATAAAAAGAATCATGTAAGATGACATATGATTTCTTGAAATTTGTCACATTCAGTAGACGATTCTGTTAATTCAATGCTCAAATGTAAGATTAAAACCTTACATACACAATGTTGTGTGATGAATTCCCTGCTGGCAAACACATCTATTTAAAATGAAACTTGTCAGCTCATGTGATGAATTAGAGGTATATACTTCATGTACTGTTCTGATGCCTTTGACATATGAACCTATTAGG
Organism: Sinocyclocheilus anshuiensis; assembly: GCF_001515605.1. Taxonomy (NCBI): domain Eukaryota; kingdom Metazoa; phylum Chordata; class Actinopteri; order Cypriniformes; family Cyprinidae; genus Sinocyclocheilus; species Sinocyclocheilus anshuiensis. The sequence goes on from NW_015544154.1 coordinate 1,087,106, forward strand.
ATTACTTCAGCAGTTGACTGGTGAGACCAGTATCACATCATCTTATCATGCTGTCCAAAATGACCAAAAGGGGGGAGAGAGACATCTCACATCAGCTTTTATGCTGACAAACATTTTGAGAAAGCAATACACAAGCTGATGTAAAACAGAGTTTCATGGCAGAGCATACAAACACACAACCCTTTGCACATATGGACACAAGACAAATTCACACACTCATCATCATCATGTTAGGTGAGGTATGCAGCTGCCAGTCAAATAAACCATTCCAGAAAAAAGTGATTTTAAAATACACAACAGAATTAATGTAAAATTCTATAGACAATGGTAAAATAACTCATATGGCAGATACAATACAAACATACAAAAGCACACGTACACAGTAAAAAAACAGTGGTTTACAAATCACCTCTATTGAAAATAATGCAGTTCTCAAATAAACAGTACATGTTTTAAGCACTGGGCTGCACTATGATTTTGTCCAGTGTGTGTGTTTTTTTTTTTTTTGCATTAGGCCATTGGTTTCCATAGTGACATTAGCTGGCTGTTTTTTATTTCATTATTTATTTCCTCATAGCCATTTTTGTCTGAAACTTGCACAGCAAACGATCTTAGAAATCATATTCCCTTGTCCTCAGCCACTATAGGGGCTATAATTGTACTAGCCTGATGTTCACTGATGTATAGAATTCATTTTTATATTCATAGGTTGTTGACATTTACAGTTATAAATAGATTTAGTGAAAAATAGATTTAGTGAAAAAATGCTGAACCCAAAATGCTGAATTTCCAATGCCACATTTTAGATACTATCTTGGCTTGAGGACTGTAATTCAAGGCAATTATGCAAACCTATTTTCTGAATTGAAGTTAATTGATGTGTGTTCAGAACAATGGCTTATAAATGGCACTAAATACTAGAAATGTTTCCTATCCCACAAGCTGCATTTGCAGAATAATCCAGGCTCTGACAATGAAAGCTTTCCCTTTTTTGTTCAATATCAGGATTTTTCATGGGGAAATGTAACCTTTTATACCCCTCTCTAGAGTCACTGCATCCATCAGGCCCACCATTCATATCTAAGTGCTCCATGCGATTTTAAGTCTGCTGTTTTCAGTGGCCAGTTTTTGTTTCTAGTGTCTCAAAAAATGAAAACACACTGTTGCAACAGGATGTAATATGCCACAAAAAAAACAAACAAAAAAACACCTCGTCTCATTGCTCTCATAACCACAGCAGTTGACCTTAATTCTACCAAGACATGAAAGTGAACCATTCATTCCCCCAGTTTACGCAGTTAAAAAATGTAGAAATTAAAAAGAAAAAAGAAGATATTAACCGTTTTTGCCTTGTGATTTTATAATTCAGTCACTTCACATATCTTTAAATAAATAAGATTTGTAAAGACACTTGTTAAAATAATTATACATACACCCTGGCTCTCACTGACATTGCTGAAGGTCTTAAAGCACACTGTCATCTTCATTCTGACAGCGTGTCCACAACCAAAATTTAAACAGCATTAGTAGAGTTAAATTCGTCCAACATGGTCAAATTTGTGTCTCCTGCACGTTATCCTTTGAGCTGGCTTGGATTAGTAAAGGTTCATGCACTGAACTATGCAGCGAGCTGAGAGCCGACACATGGTTATAAGCAGTTTTGTAGGAGTTATAGTGGTTGTAATGCTCCAAGGGCGGAAGAGTCAGGTGACTCTCCATGGCCGGAACCCTCGTCAGCTCCTCGTGTACACTGATGATCTCGATGGTGCGGGTCGGCCCATCATGATCCTGCTGGTGGTGCTGCTTGCGCATCTTGTAGAAAATTATGAGCATGACGGCAGCCATGAGTGTGATGGCCACAAAGCAGCCAATGATGATCTTGGTGGTTTTCATCACCTCCTCCAAACCATTGAGAGCCCCATCAATGTCTATATCAGTCACAGGAATGGTGTACGCTCTCTCTGTGGCAATAGGTGTTCCCCTTGTGGTTGAAGAGGACGCCCAGCCGAAAGAAGGCTGCACTGGTGTCCTACTCTCCCCATCGATAGCGGTTTCAGTTGTCTCTACGGTGACCGTAGTGAAGTAACTAAAGCCACTGTTGTCAACGGACGTCACGTTGAGGACAGCAGATGCCGAAATGTTGCCTAGCGTGTTGCTTACGATGCAAGTGTAGGTTCCTGTGTCCTGTATGGTGACGTTGGTGAAGTTTAATGTTCCGTCGTTTTGGACGGAGATGCGCATCTTGAGAACCCCATGTGTTATGATGGAGCCATTTGGTGTTAGCCAGCTGACCGAGGTCACTGAGTTCGTCCGACATTTTAGCTCTGCCGCCATTCCTTCAGTCAAATTGAGGTCGGCAGGTGGCTCAACGATAACAGGCGCGTAGCACTGAAAGTAGCTCTGGTCTAGCTCGCCGATGTAGCGCCCCTTGAGGCTGGGAGGGGAATTGCAGCGGGCGCAGCAGCTGGTGTTCGTAGGTACGGTCTCTCTCAGCCACCAGCTCAGCCAAAGAATGTCACAGTTGCAGTTCCAGGGATTGTGATGCAAATGCACTCGCTGCAGGTGGTGTAAAGGCGTGAAGAGATCATGGGGCAAAAAGGTAAGGTTGTTGTGAGCCAGGTTGAGCTCTTGTAAAGAGTGCAGGTCATCAAAGGAGTTCCGCTCTATGGTTTGGACTTGGGCGTGCATCATCCACAGCTTCTGAAGATGAACGAGACCCTTAAAAGAACTGGGCTGAATGACGGTGAGCTGGTTCCCAGACATCTCCAGCTCATCCAAGCGAATCAAGGGCTGAATATTGGGGACCTCTTTGAGGTTACACATGCCTAGATTCAGGTACCGAAGGTTACTTAAGCCCTGAAATGCTCCACTCGAAATGTAGGAGAGACGCTTCAGCTCTCCCAAGTCCAACCGCCGCAGGGAGGGCAAGCGACTGAAGGCATCAGACGGTATGCTCTCAATAGGGTTATTCCTAAGCCACAGCTCTTTCAGTTTTGATAGATACTCAAAGGCGCCATTTGGGATGGTCGTGAGGCGATTGTCAAAAAGCTCCAGAGTGTTAAGGCTGGTCAGCCCATTGAAGGCGCCAATCTCAATGTTGCGGATGTGGTTTCTGCTAAGCTGAAGAATCTCAAGGTGTCGTAGATGCTTGAAACTGTCTACTTTGATGACCTGGATCTGATTGTCCTGAAGGTTTAGATACCGTGTATTAGTGGAGATGCCATCAGGGACATCCTTTAGCCCTCTGCGTGTGCAGATGACCTTACTAAATTGATTACTGCAGGAACATACGGAAGGACAAGTTTGGGCTCGTACCAATCCAGCGACAACAAGCAACTGCAGGGCTAAAAGCAGGAGAAACAGGGGGTCAAACCAAGCCCCGTTCCATTTAGGACCTCTCAACATCTGGCGCTGATGGTAAGAGGTCATCTTGTTCAACATTCATAATTTAATGCCTGCTGATTTTCTCTTCCCAAAAATGTATTGGCAGTCTGAAAAAGAGGAAAGAGGAAAACAAATCTGTTAGCAAAGTATGTAATGTTGAATTGTCAGCGTAGCATGATGGCAGTCAAACAGAGCATCAATTTCTGCTGATGTTCTGCAATTTATCAAGAAGAACATTCTTCTGTCAAATGGAAATGCATGTACATTTCTGATATTCTGATGATGTTAAAGAAAAACAAGTATTGATGTTAAGGCACTGCACATGCAAAATAGAGTTTTCCAATGTGATTGATGAATTGAGCATCATTACCGTCACAGCTGTTAAATGAGCCTGCACACAGAAGCCATTTCTTGATTTCTTTTTGTTTTTGCACTGTATATAGCAGACCTGAGCTTAGTCAAGTAGTTCACTTTGACCTAACTATTTTCTGTCCCCACTTTCAAGACTTCCTGCATTTAACACAGGGGGAAAAAACTAAAAGTGAAAGTAAAAGTTTTAAAAGTGAATAATAGTGTCAGTTTATTAGGAACATAATTTTCAAAGGAAAAACTAGCCACACCCAGTAAAGAAAAAAGTATGAGTGATGTTATTGTAATGCTTAAAAACATGATATTTTTTGTACATTTGTTTCATTCTAATTATTAAGAGCCTTGAATGTGAAATTTCCTAAACCACTCCTGAATCTTTTATGCTATGCACTAAAATGAGATATATGGGAACCCTGTCACAGCAAGCTGTCAGAGGCATGGATTAAGCTGCAGACAGGCCCATCACTAAGGATATCTAGGAGATAAGGATGTGTATTTGGCTTGTATATTCCACGCTATGTGCTTGCACATGCTATGAAGATACATAGCAACCAAATTGTCAAAACAAGAAATGTGCCACTGCTACAGCACACACTAAATTTAAAATCGCTTCACCCTGCAAATCTATGCTCTCATTACATGCTCAAGTGTTCTTATGAAAAATAAGATGGCTTATTACCTACACTGTTTGCAAATAGGTTACTATAATCAGTATTGTTATAAATAATGAGAGGGAAATAAAAGGAGAGGTATGTTCAGGACCCCTGAAACTCGCTTTGACAAGCTAAATTGAATTTCAGTATATTATGAAGTGAAGCAATTGAGTATCCTGAAATACATAGAAATGCTTCCATTTATTAGATCATGAAAACTATGTTTTAATTACAGAATATAATCTCTTTACACAGTAGGAAATGAAATAAAGTATGAGACAGAGAGCTTTCCGATCAGCATGGCAACAGGCGCTGTGGATTGAAGTCACATGACACCAATAATAACAACAACCTCAATGCATGAGTGGGTTGCATGTTGGTTGATATACAGTATTATACAGTAAAAAAAAAAATGTTGCAGATAATTGTGAACAACTTTTGTCAGTATTAGATTAGTCTGTTGTTAGACTGCTAGAAGCAGTCTGAATTCTAGTTTGGAAACATCACATGCTTTGTAAGAGAAGATCAAGTCTAAATAGTTCTGTCCTTCTCATATCTCAGTCTCCTTAGAATAAAATTAATGATTCAATTTGAATTATTTGTATTTCTTTTCTGTCATATGCTATTATACTATGAAATGTCTCAGATGGTCTCACTGTGCATCTGTGCTGCTGATCATCTTATAAATATGGTTAAAACTTAGGACAGATTTATTTAGCTACAGTGAGACGCTAATCTCACTGGTAGGCAATGAATGTTAGTTAGCAGCAGCATAATTGACACCTTACTGTGAGAAGAATCCAATGGACGCACATTTAATGGGATACATAAGGTAATCAGGGCATGTCCTGGCAGGAGCCTCTTTTTCATGACCAAAAATAACCAAGGAATTTACAGAGGAAGCACACTAATCTCTCAGGTATTGATTGAGTGATTAGCTCAAGGCTTGCATCAAAAATGGGAGACACAAGAATTACTCTAAAATGTAAAAATTAACATTTTTATCTCATTAATTACATAATAGCAATCCACACATCATCCTATGCACAAGTATAAAACAGTAAGTTTTAGGCAGTTACTAAGTTTTCTGACACACACTTAAAGTAGAAATGAAGCAGTCAGTCAAGTTTACATTATTTAGTAAAGTGATTTCCACTTTGATTAAAAAATATATAACAAACATGATTAATGTAACCATTTTAAAGAAAAAAGGATGTTTTGTTATAGCTTTTAGAGCAAGGGCACCGCCATCTTGCAGTACCACCGCGTGTGACGTCACGGGGTTGGTTCGCTCCGATGGCCAGTGAAGTAATATAAGCATTTCTTTACATTTTGAACACACGCTTGTTTTGAAATGGAGGAAGATTGCATGGAAAGCACTGTTAAGTCCATAATAAGTGCAATTGCCTATGCATTTGAGCCGATACGGCGATGGGACCGAGCAGTATTAGGGGTTGAAGAAACCGCACCTGTAAAGTGCGGATCGGAAACAATACTCATTTACGTGGATACTCCTCAAGACTGTCATTCCGACGTGCTTTGTGTGCATTTGCTGATGAAGGCGCGACAGAAAGCTCAATTTGGTAGCCTACTCGTGTGCTGTGGCTTTGTGTGTGTGCAGCGCCGCCGGCGCGAACAGAAATGATCTATCACAACGCCTGAGTACCGCATTTAAATCTCTTTCAGAAAAGGTCTATCACAGCGTGTAAGTAAATACCGCACTGAAATCTATTCCGTGCTGTCTCGCACTTGAATGGCTTAAACACTTTAATATTTAAACTGACAAGGCTTAAAACACGTGAGAATGATAAACTTTATTGAGGAAGCAGCACTGGTCACTTTACTAAATAATGTTAACTTAATTGACTGCTTCACATCCACTTTAAAGGTGCAATAGGTGATTGTCTTCAGAAACATTTTTTGTTATGCTGGTTGAAAGTCTCTTCACATCCGGATAGCAATCTATATGTATTTATATATTCTGTGGAAGGCGTAGGACCAAGAAATGTTCGTCCAATCAAAACGCTCGGTCCGAGCATTTTGGTTGGCTTTCCTACCTGCCTGTCAACATATGCATTTGTACCCTGTCCGCGCAGACAGGATACGTCATCAGTGCGTTCACGCACACTGTACAGACAGAGCGAGAATGGCAGACAAACATCAACAACCTGACCTTCATCCTGGTATTGTAGTACTTTTACTAACTGTACTATAAAGTTTTCTCACCGGTTAATAACACATGATGTATTGTAGTAATGTTGCCTCTGGTCGTCTGGTCTGTGTGTGCGTTCGCTTTCAGTTCTATCAGGCTAAAGTTAGCATTTTCCAAGATCTCCTACTGCACCTTTAAGATGACATTTTCACAATTGTCACATTCAAACTCATATGTATTCGACATATTTCAAACTAGTCTCTATCTGTCTCATTGTGGCCTCATTATACACTCAGAAAAAAAGGTACAAAATTGTTACTGGGGACATACCCTTTCAAATGGTACTAATATGTACACTGTAGGCAGTGTTGGGGAATAACTAGTTACATGTAACGGCGTTACATAATTTAATTACACAATAAATGTAACTGTAATCAGTTACAGTTACTAAGAAAAAATGTGTAATTAAATTACAGTTACTTATGAAAATGTTAACGATTACAAAGGGGGTTACATTTGAATATTTACACACATCCACATACAGATTTAATTGATTTCTTTCCCAAATTGCACTGATTACTCTGAGACATAATTTCCGCGATGTGGAAAACACAGACTGGTTTGTAGAATCCAGTCATAAAAACGGAAGTCCTATAAGCCTAACGCCGATGGAATATGCCACATTTTGGACGAATAAATCAAAAGTAGGTCAGTACACTTGAATCAAAACGCGATATGGACTAGTGTCTGTGAATATTAAGCCACGAAAAGACAATATATGAATCCTGCACGTTCTGCGTGTCTGTGGAAATCAGGTTGAAAATGATTAACAGTTGCAAATAAACATTCATTAGAAATTTTGAAAAGTAATCAAAAGTAATCAGTTACATTACTTTAATAAAGTAATTGAAAAAGTTACACTACTATTACATTTTAAATAGGGTAACTTGTAATCTGTAACCTATTACATTTCCAAAGTAACCTTCCCAACACTGACTGTAGGTACTAATTTGAACCATTTAGAGGTAAATAATTTTTAAAGTACTAACATACCTTATTGAGAGTGTATGTTGTTATATACTTAGTATTTTTAGCAGAAGTTATATCATTAAGATATAACTATGCTGCAGGGAAAAATTCAAAGAATTTGATGATATTTGCATAATATTCTTTGAAAACTGCTGCCATTTCCTATAAGAATCAATACTTTTTTAATCACAAGCAATAACAGCATTTTAATAATCAGAAGCAATTTCATAATTATTCGAATGCATATACAAGGCTTGTCCTTGCTCTTTGTTGATGATGATGAATCTTGAGAGTGAAGCGCTAATTTAATGCATTTGACTGAATTTTTCCCTGCAGTACAATTTCCAAAGCCTGCATATTCCTTAAGGTCTCTTATGCCAATCAAATTAATTACTTTAGTGCTCCACAGATAAAGCTTTAACACATATATAATAACACACACACACGCACACGCACACACACACACACACACACACACACGCACGCACGCACACAAATAAATAAATACATAAATAAAGACAAAAATGAAGTTAATCTAATTAAATTAACCTCCTTTAGAGAGCGGTTGAAATCATCTTTTTTCAGCTTTTGGACAAATTTATTTTAATATTGTATGAAACAGACAACCTACTCTTGCTCAAACATTATGTTCACATGAGTGCTACAGTCTAAGCTCATTCGCAACTGAAGCACAACTGAAAGAGTCCTGTAAGTTCACTAGTGGCTATAGCATGCTCTCAGCCATCCTCTGCATAGCTATAATTTGTTCTCAGTCAGTCTGATAACTCTTTGAAATGCTAACACATCAGAGAGGTTAAATAAGTGGACCGGCAAATGATGAATGTTTCTTTTTTTAACAGCTCCTATAGGACACTGGGAGGGACATTGATTAAAGTCATTATACCAACGGCACTCTATTGCACTATTGCTCATTATCGTTTTATGTTGTGTATTCCCAGATTACAAAATAAATATTTAAAAAATAAATAAAAACAGCTCATAATGATCTGAATGATTAACTGAGATCTTTTTTTTCTAGAAGGGTTATGTATTTGGGGGTAAATCAGCCAATTAATATTCACAGAATCTTATAGCTCATCCTTGGGACGCAATCCTTCGGAACACTGTGCTGCTCTGTTTGTTATCTCAGTAAATATCTGTTTCCTACAGTACATTAAGGACACCGAGGGTCTCCACAAGGACAACGATCGATTCAGTGTTATAGAGGAATATACATCCAAATGCAGTCAAGTCATGGTTGTGTTGTGAGTACAAAGCGGTGAACATCTAACAAATGTGCACCTAATAAAATGTGTGTGTGAAATATTTAATGCTCTTAACGGTAAATGGTATGTGCATAATTTCCCTTTTGCATTTTAATTGTTGGGGTTAGAGGCAACATAAAGCATAAGCAGTTGCATAAGCAGTTATTAACTCAATCTAAATATTATGTAAAAACACTAAAATACACAGTACAATGTCCTGGAGTGTGCTCTGCTTATTTGCCCTAGAAGTATGAAAGGACAAACCAAACAACATGCTAAAGTGAGTTCTCAGGAGACACTGTGTTGGCTCCTCAGGACCTGGAAACAATGGCTTACAGAAAGGATTTTGCTTACGGGATGCCTGCCAAGGTCTTTACTTAAATGGGGGGACTGTGTTGAAGCCAAAGAAGCTTTACAAATGGAAGCCCTCCATTTAAATTTACAAAGACTGAAGTGCACAATAAGTACATGTCATGTTCACCTTGAGTAGACAATAACACCAAACAATGGAATAAAACTGACATTTTATTCTGCAAGAGTGCGATTTCAACGTAATTGTGAAAAGTATGATCCTTCTGCAATTTATTTCAAGCTCATTAAAATTAGTGCAATGTTCCAGCTCGATGAAATAAAAACAAAATCCTTTACTGCATTAAACAACAGAGTAATACAATTATTAGTAATAAAGCATCTGAACGTCAGTATATTCCAAAGAGAGTGATGCACATCTTTCAAATGATCGAAGCCCTATGCTACCGGTGTGTTTAAAACAAGTAAAAAATCAATACCTTACTTGACTCTTAGAAGGGCTTTTCAAGCAGTTTAGTCAGAGAAAATAGATACAAAACGAGGGAATAATGCAAATTACTCCCACATAGATCTTCCTCAGCTTCCTCTACGCATCCAGTAGGAGTCTTAGCCTGTAAAGTCATTTAGACTGAAGCATCTATGGCCAGGTATAATCGCCAAAATCATTGGATTGTGCCAAAATAACTTATGCTGCCTCCATTATCATAATGACACTGATGAATAATCAGATGAAATGGCCGTAATCACTCTTTTTCTCCCCTCGCTCTTCTCTGGTTGTGTGGGTGGATTAGGCTGCAGGGAGATGTTGTCCATAGATCTAATGTTCCCACCAAATATGTCTAAAGCCAAAATTTTATAATGTTAGTTATAGTGTTGTAGTACTCAAGACCAGTCTTGGTCTCAAGAAGTTTTTGGTCTTGTCTCAGTCTCATAATAATGGCACCCATACACTACACAATTTTCAAAGTCGTTGGATCGCTGTTCCTTTCACACTACACAACTGTTCTTGAAGCTGCTGTGTTTGCGCATTACATAACGGATTGGCAGCCAGGGGTTATATATTACACAATATTTCACTATAGCGAGAATCCTAAATTTGCATGCGCTAGAAGAAACTTGCAATCCAGTTTTTCTGTGTGCTGATTTGCGGCGTACAAAAAAAACAAAACAAGGAAAAACAAAAATATATTTGCCTAAAAATATATCCTGCTCTCTCATTGGCTGTATGTCATAGCTGGTGTCATTTTCAGTCATAACACATTTTACACTGCAATGCTCAGAGACAGATAAATAGCCTGCTAAATATTTCCTAGGCATCTGCCATGCATTGCGCTACTCTTATATCGCCTTTTTGATCATTCACACTATGTGATCTTCACTGATGTTAAACAGCACCGATTTGCCGTATAGGTTTCGTGCGTTCATCAATCTTCAGAAAACTGTAAGAGAGTGAAAAGCAGCCTTAAATTGGGTAGTGTACACTCAGCTTAAGAGGACTTATTTTATTTCAAATCACTAAATTGCTGGTGCATTGTCTTATTCATTTGTTTACATCATTACAGTGATTGGATGTAAAACGTACTTTAAATGCAATCAACATGTTGTAAATAAATATATACAGTTTGATTTCTTTTGTTACTGTTGTGCCGAATAAATTAACGGGGGATTGTGTCAAAAATGTCACCAAAATTAATACAAATGGCCACAAAATTCAAGACACGATTACAAAAAAGTACTTGTATGAGGTCGTTTTTTTTTTTTCTAACATATGATGTAATTAAGCAATATCACAAGAGACAGAAAGCTGTTTTCGCACACCATCATGACTGCAAAGTGATACTGATTTTACATAAACGTTCAGTAAGCAAGGGCAAAAGTTTTAAACACAAGTTTTTGCGCAGTTTTAAATCAATCCATAGCAGAACTGTTGTGCTTTTCTGAGCGACACACAGCAGTGTTTTGTTACTGAATGAATCCGCTTCTTTGAACAAATCGGTTGAATACATGATTCCGTGACTCACTCATTAAATGATTTGCTGCCACCTATGGTGGTTTTAGTTTCATATTATTTAGTTATACCATATTTTTATATTCAAAATGTTATTTTCAAAACATTAATCTCATAACATTGTTTACGCAGTTGTAATTGTAGTGAAAATGACCTTTTATTCTTTTTTCAAGACATTTCTTAGGCAGTAAATGTGGATCTTTCAGATTATTTTAAGGAGTGCTGGTCTGGTCTTGGTCTTGGTCTTGGTTTAGGTGGTCTTGACTACAAAACTAGTTAGTACTGGGATCTCCTTAAGGTATCCTGCTAACATTCATCTACAATTATCTAGCCTTTAATAATATGTTCATGTAATGGCTATTGATATTTGATCATTCTATTAGTCTTGCAGCTTTTAATATCACTACTAATAGTATCAATCTGATGAACTTGTTAAAGAAACTATCTCAGAATTATCATTAGCTCAGCCCAGATACCCCTGGGCCTTCAGATGAGAGCTCAAACTTTCAAGAGTTTGAATCTGCGGAGATAAACAGGCACAAACACAGAGAGAATCACTTGCAATTTAATTATTTTTCCTCTGGCCTATTAAATCAAGAAAATGAAATTGCAATCATTACTTGTAAGCATGTTAGCAACCCTCACTTGGGAAATCATGACCTTCCACAGTTAATTTAGTCACCTATTTATATTCACGGCAAAAAGAGCACTTGCATTCTCTAATGAACAACACTGAACTGTGCAATCCTACAGGGAAACTCACAGTTATAGATAAGTTACAGATATTGACAAATCCGTTGTCTATATTTATGGCCAGTTGCTAAATCATTAGTGGACTCATGCCGATAGTCAGTTTTATGGTCTTGCGATGGCCTTAAATATTGACTGGAATCATTTAACCATGAGATATGGCATGTACTGTCCTACAGAAAGGTATTTGGATTGGCTGGAGAATAGACGGTGCAGTGCTGTATTAAGCATGTAACTGCAAAATTCAGGCAGAGGCAGGAGCCCTGGGGTAATTCATTGGCTGTGGGATGGTGCACCCCCATGTTTCCTGACGTCGTGAGGGCCTTGCTAGCAAAAATATTGGTGCACTTTTAAACTGTCAGGACTTCTGCCAAAACCACCTCCCACAGCACTGCAGCAGGTTAGTGAAAAAAAGCTGGTTAGTGAAGATTTAATCTCCATCTTGATCATATTCTTGTGCTGAAACCATAATGCCGTAGGAAATGAAACTAAAGCACGTATAGCACTGTTGCGCCAGTTAACACGGTTACTGGAAGCAGCTCTCGACAAATTGATGTCACTGCGGCACCGAACATTTCGGTGTAGCTATTCTGAACACACTACGTGGGAACATCAGGACCTTATCAGATTTGCCCATATAATGACATTAGTCATCTTCATCACAATAGACCCTAGCCGATAATCTTTCAGAGCGGAAGTGTTCGAACAACGCGTATGGGGTTCTCCAACCACATCCCTGGGAGAAAATCCATATTGTAATGGGCTAAGTTGTTGAGTAAGAATACAATTACTAGACAAAGAGAGTCTTGGCAGGAGTCTGCCTTGGTGGAAATACACAGCTGGAGGGATGAGGATCTCGCATATTTTCATTGTGTTTGGGAATTTTTTGAGTGAGCTGTTCACAACTCAACTGTCTGTGTGCGAAAACACAAAAATACATTACAAAAATAAAAAGTCCAGAGAAAGGTTGAAGAAAGATTAGTTACACTAACACCTGATTAGTTATACACTTATTGTCCCTGCTGTTTTCCCCTGCGGTTAAGTCAAAGTACTTGTAATATCTGTAATGACAGAGCATAAGATTATCTTCTTCCAGAATATGTGGGCAGAGCGATAACTCCTGGGCCTGGCCCCTTATGTTTACTTCAGTGTTCAAATTGAAAATCAGGAAGGCAGAGTGCTGACCATGCTAAAACACAGCAGACAGCAATTTTAAAAGCGCACTGCACTGACCCCTGAATGCAATATAAACAAATCCAGAATCACAGGTACTGTACCTCATGAAATATAAAATGTAAAATCAAGAGTCACCTTTCAACATGCACCTGCAGTATTCTAGACCTCACACTATTCCCACGCACACAAAATATGCTGTACAATGAGAATTTTTAAATGTGGAAAGTTTTTGCACTGAAATATCTAAAACAAAACAAAAATGTAACTTTTTATAAAATGTATTAAAAGAAAATCACATTTTTTAACTCCTATTGTTATGCAGCCAATGTATTTTTAATAATGAAAAAAATAACATTAGAAAACTGCAAAAATGTATATATTTGTACCTGCTAGGCAGACAGTATACACTAATATCGGTTGGACCAGTCGTCTTTAATGCTTCCTTTTTTTCAAAAAATTGTACTGTTCACATTGTATAGATTCATATGTAAACAGAATAGCCTTAAATACTGTATTATCGCCTTAAATGGTATGTGGCAAGCTCTTTCTGTGATCTTGCCACATCTCATGTGAACAGGTGCTTTTTTACACACTATAAACGTGTTCAGCGACGAAGCACAAATGGTTGCCGTGGTAACAAACAATGATACCTGCTTGTAGTAGTGAGGGAAAATAGTTCAAATAAAAAAAATATGTATTCATTAATATCAAAGTTTAAAATTGAATTGCTTACGTTATTGTGTAGGCAACTGCACAGAAAAATTACCTCATAGCACCACCTAATGTCAAACCAGCGCAAATACCAGTATAATCCATCCAACCATTCTCCAAATTGCTTGTCCTATGTAGGGTCGCTGAAGCTTATCCCAGATTCTTGGGCCGAAGGCAACTTTGTAATTGTCTAGGATAATTGTTTAGTATATAATTGTAAAAGTCTAGTATCTGTAGTACTAATACCATGTATTACTGTGCTCTCAGTGGAGATATCTTGCTATGTATGCATATGTACAGTAGCATTTAGAGACTCAACTAAGTGTATGTTTAATAGCATCCTGGCAAGAAATTAACTTAACCAACTGAATTTTCATTGGCCTAACTTAGCAAGTGTCATTTATTCTGAGCTGCATGCACTGATATGATTTGTAAATGCAAATGTTCATTCTTAATGCCAGGACAAAAGTTTTGTAGGCATAGTTACATAGCATTGTAACGTGGCATTTAGTATTTCTATTAAAGATGCTAAAAATATGTAGTGTCACACTAAAATCTTTGAGTATTAGTTGTAACAAATGAAGTTTATTTACAAATATACTTCTAACAAGTCCAATAATACAAAGCTATAGCTTTAAAAAAAAAAAGACATCTAAAACCGGGGCTAAAATGTCCGACCAGTTCTGATCTGCTGTGGCCCCTGTTTGATGCTGGTATGATTTAAGAATAAGGGGTCGGGTAGAGTGAAACACACTATGTATCATGGTTTTTCAGAGAACTGTGCCATGTTTTGCTGCAGTGAATGCAGGCTTTCCTCTTTCAAGTTGCTGTGATTTTAATTCAACGATTGGACCCCACATTGTGTCCAGGTTGTTACACAGCAGTTGTGAGTCAGAGCTTACTCTCAATGTCTCGCTCTGTCTGTCTACTTCTTTCTGTCTCCCCTTTTCTCACTCAGACAGCTTGCTTAGGAATAATTCATGGCTCTGCATTAGAGACTCTACAGTCACTATACTAAACAATTTCAAAAGCAAATTGATACCGTTGTTTACAGGTTTTATAGTCTGTATCTTCGAAACTGGTGTTTTAATAATGGCTGAGATTGAGATGAAACCAAGTTCAATTCCACTTTGAAGTGCTTGTCATTGTTTCCTGTTAAATCTACTGCAGAGCCAGTCCATAAAGCATTGCTCTGGCAATGAGAAAGGGATACTGTCAAGAGTATACAGCATGACTGTTTTCATCTCACATCAAACGGAATGGGAATTTACAATGCTGCATGGCACTGTCAGACTCTGGGCCAGGTTTTGTGTGTGTCTTTGCTCCCTATGTGCTCCGTCATCTAGTTTCTCTGTCTCGTGTTTGGAGTTCATTGTTCCCAGGTGTTTCCAATGTTAATTGTCTTATGAGTTCCAGGTGTCCCTTGTCTTCCCCTCATCAGTTCCTGTGTGGGCTTTCTCCAGCCCGCTGACCGGGCCGATGTCAAGCCCGGCAGCCGGGGCTATCTCCAGCCCGCTGGCCGCGCCGAAGACTAGCCCGCTGGACGCTCAGAACCAAGCCGCCCAGAGGTTAGCTTGCCAGTCGCGCCAAGTCAAGTTCACTGGCCACGCATATGGCAAGCCCATCGGACATTAATGTGGCAAGCCCGCCAACTTTCAACACTCCAGTTCGCCGACCACGCCTTTTCCCCCCGATCCATCGCTCCTTCGTTCCCGTGTTCCTCGTGTGTGTGCACCGTGACAGGCACACTATGTTATGTAAACACTTGGGGTCCTTCTCCTCCATTTGTGCAAGATACCTCTCATATTTAGTGTCCCTTTAAGGCAAGTCACTCTGCGACCATCTTGGTGATGCTCCCAGGCAGCTATTTTCAATCCGGGTAATGGGCATACAAGTACAGCTATTATCTCCCTGAATGGGGAATGACTGAAAGCTCTAAAAACTGTAATAAAATCTCACAACAATGGTACTATAAGTTTTACTTCTTTACCTCAAACCACACAGTTTATCTGGCTGGATCATGTAATGTGCATGCTAGAGTAAACAAACACACACTCTCTCTTTCTATCTCTTTCTCGCTATATATATATATATACACATATATATATTAGGGCTGCATGATTATGACAAAAATCATAATTGTCGATTATTCCCTTGAAATTGTAATTAC
>NW_015544154.1:1103165-1127253 GCF_001515605.1 Sinocyclocheilus anshuiensis
TGGCACACACACACATATATATATATATATATATATATATATATATATACACTACTGTGCAAAAGTCTTAGGCCATTTGTATTTTCAACAACAAAAAATGGGTTTAAGTCAGTTAATTCTATCTTTTGCTGTAGTGTGTCAGTAGGAAATACCAGTTTATATTCGTAAACATTTCTTTTGCCATTAATTGTAATAATCCAGTGAGATTTGTTTGCACAAGGAGTCTGACAATAGCCAGTGCTCCACACAGAGATCTGATCTCATCATTGGGATTACATGAAGAAACAGAAAAAAAACCTCAGACAGACTAAATTCAGAAGAACTGTCAACATCTCCAAGACGCTTCAAGAAACCTACCTGCAAAGCTACCTGAAAAACTATGCGCAAGTGCACCTATAGCTGTTTTAAATGCAACGGTTGGCCACACCAAATGTTGATTTGATTTAGTAAATAATTGTTAATTGATAAATAAAATCTATTTATGACATTATTTTTGAAAGCATCCTCACTTTACAGCATTTTTAAGCAAGTGCCTAAAACTTTTCACAGTATTGTAGCTTTGCAGGAAGGTTTCTTGAAGCGTCTTGGAGACGTTGACAGTTCTTATGGATTTAGTCTGTCTCAGTTTTTTCTGTTTCTTCATGTAATCCCAGACGGACTGGATGATAGTGAGATCAGATCTCTGTGTGGAGCACTGGCTGTTGTCAGAGAAAAATCTCACTGGATTATTACAATTGATTGCAAAAGGAATGTTTGGAAATGTAAACTGATATTTCCCACTGACACACTACAGCAAAATATAGAAATAACTGGCTTAAAACCTTTTTTTTTTTTTTTTTGGTGAAAATACTAATGGCTAATTACTCATTAGTCATACTAATTTTAACTAAAAGTCAGTACTATCCATTTCTATACTGTAGCTGATAAATTTCTGTGTGGCCCATTTCCATCCTCTATACTGTCTATGTGGACACATAAATATACTTACAGACCTTGAGAGTCACAAAACGTAATCATTAGGGATAAGCTTCAACATGTTCAATACTTCTGTCTAGGGCATTTCATAAGGGAAACATCACTCTACATTTATACAAATGAATTGTAATGGTTCTTGAGGCAGAAACTTTTGAATATTTAAATAAGTGTGGGATTTGAGTGTTGTGGTAGAGGGAAAGATTTTCAGTGAATATCAACTTAAAGGGACAGTTCACCCCAAAATGAAAATGTTATAATTTACTCACCCTCATGTGTGACCTGTAAATTTTTTATTTTTTTTCCGTGGAACAAAAAGTTAAGATATTATGAAGAATGTTTTACTTAATCCATACAATGAATGGGAATGGGGTCCAGTGTTGTTTTGGACACTATTGACTTTCAAAATATCTTCTGTGTTCAGTAGAAGAAAGAAAATCATTCACAAATAGAATAGCCTACTTTATGATACTCCTTTTTGTCACACTCAAAACAGAAAATAAAAAGCATGATAAAGTAATTCGTAAACAATGACAGAATTTTCATGTTTTAACTTTTTTAACAGTTTGAGTAATGGAATCCTGCCAAACAAATTTAAATCTATACTTTCATATCCAAATTTTATTTTGGAAAGAACATTGTTGAAAAACACACAAAAAAAGCATGATAAAGTAATTAGTAAACAATGACAGAATTTTCATGTTTTAACTTTTTTAACAGTTTGAGTAATGGAATCCTGCCAAACAAATTTAATCTATACTTTCATATCCAAATTTTATTTTGGAAAGAACATTGTTGAAAAACACACAAAAAAATTGCTGTTCTTTTGAACTTTGTGTTTTCAACATTGATAATAATAAGACATGTTTCCTGAGCAGCAAATTGGCATATCACAATGATTTATGAAGGATCATGTGACACTAAAGACTGGAGTAATGGCTGCTTAAAATTCGTGCCATTACAGAAATGAATTCATATTTAAAATATATTGAAATAGAAAAAAGTTGTTTTAAATTATGATAATATTTCACAATATTACTGTTTCATACTGTATAATTGATTACATAAATGCAGCCTTGGAGAGCACAGGAGACTTCTTTTCAAAAACATAAAAAAATCATACCAACCACTAAATTTTGAACTGGTAGCATTTCAAATTCAAGAGTTTTGGTGGTGCAACATAAACGTTGCTAGAGTGAGAGTCTATGTTACTCTGCAAACAATCAGAAAGAGTCATTAGCTTTGCTTCACTTTCCTTTCAATTTCTCCTAAATCCACTTTTTCTTTTCTTTTGGCAAGCTGATGTGAAGATATATCCAGTCTATCTGCCTCTTAAACTGAACTCAAGGGTCTGAGGAAGATAGAGCAGAATAGAGAGAGTCAGGAGACTGAGGAAAAGTGTGATAGTGGTGCATTAAAAGGCAGAGCACATACAGTGCAGAGCCACATTCATTATTCATTAGCTAAGTTACCATGTGTAGTAATTAAAACAAAATCTTTGTCTAAAACAGAAATTGCTGTAGTAGATATTTCTACACTGAACTCCAAAAATAATTTCTGGAATTAGATTCATACTTAGATTGTCTGAATGTACACCAGACATTCAAAAGTATAATTTGATGGTGATGTGGGTCACTGTACAGATACTACAGATGTGGCAGATTCGGTGTTGCCATGGTGTTTTGCTTTGTGCATCAGCTTTAATTAAACTTGACGATTGTGGAAGGCAAAAAAATAGAGCAGCCAAGAAGAGTGAGGAAAAAGACAACAACGGCCTGACCCTCCTGGTTGGGTACAATTGAAGGAGCCACAGCTAGCATGGCGCTCATCCCGTGCACACAGATTGCATTACACAGCCAATCCACTCAAAGAGCCTTTGCTCCTCTAATGCACTGACATGCCTTAGTGTGTGGAAGCGGTCAGTTTCACGCAGTTAAGTGGTCCCCCATGGTCGATTAATACAAGGGAGACTGTTTTACTCATCAACCACCATGCTCAATATCATCAATATCGATGAAGGCCCCGTTAGCGAGACACTAGTCATGGTCATTATCACACCTACCACTGTTGCTCTCTGAAAAGTAGGACATATAGCGGCTGAAGCTTCTTATATTGACTCGTGGTGGATGAAGCGAGGCCTGTATTTAAGTCTTCAAATGAGATGGGTGGTTGGTGATGACAATCTGCTTGATTGATTTAGCGACGTATGGAACGCCCTCATTTGTTTGCACTCCTGTCAGCAGAGGGATTATCCAGCTGGACACTTGGCATCCATTTGCGGGAATGAGATGTGGCTGAAGTGTCGCCTCTGCCGAGGTATCTATCACACCGACATGGTGCTGTCATACAAAAAACATGAATTACAATGTGAGCTTCTGCTGCATGCGTGTTCGAGCGGCAGGGAACGTGCTACAGCAGCCCAACATCTTACTTCTTGTGGAGAACCATGGTGTGAAAGCAGCACACTGCCCCAAATCTCATTCAGCACACCTACATGTTCCTGTGAGCTATGTTTTTCACTGTTCAAAACAAATATTTCCACCTACTCATTAACCTTAATGACTGCACAACACAGACAATGCAGAAGAGAACAGGGGAGGCAAACAGTGGTAACCATTACTTTCCCTGCTTGAGATGACAATAGGAGCAGCTGAGGGCCTCCAAGCTATAATCTGACTGTGGCCGTATAGTCTCCTCCGTCATTAGTATTGACTCTGCATGAAGCCGGGCCAATTGAAGCACTCAGCTGCGATCATGCAGGCACACATAAATCCAGTATGTTTTAAGACCCTGAGTGGCTCTTTGAGGAGACAGGCACATTACCTCAATTAATTTTGTTTTCCAATTTCATAAAACAACTGGAATATTTGGATAGTGTGGTACAATCTCCAACAGAAACCAAATGAATTGGCTTAGGATGAAATCAATTATGATGCAAGAATTTTCTAACCTTTTTAGGAATATTTTTAAGAACAACCATGAAACAGATCTGCCTTTAAAATCTGACTAGATGAGCAAAGTTTGAAGCCTATGACCACACATCAAATGCAATTTATATTACTGTTTTTCTTAATCGCTTTGGCTCATTTTTCGAAACAGTCTTACCATTCTCTTTCTCTCACCCTTTTTTTGTACACTAACTCTCCATGTTGTCTAGCTGGAGGCTATTGTGTATCACACTGAGATTTTTAGATAGCGATTTCAACAGTAGGTAAAAGTTTACAGGGTGAAGTCAATAATGTAGTACTCTGAAATATAATATGCACATTTCTAAGTAAGTACATTTATTTTTTGCAGCAATGTGTTACATGTAAACAGAAAATAATTAATGTCCTAGATATTTATGGAATATACTGTACATGTATGTCTGACAAATTTTGATAAATGATTGAATCATTCTGCATGTGATGACTTAGACAATGAAATAATATTTCGAAGTTGTGAAGATTATGACTGAGAACTAACTCATCAATTTTGATAAGCAAGCTATTTAGTTATTGTGCAAATTGAAGAAAATTGTACTCTGCTCTTTTGCACACATATGCCAAAACACGTGCCGTTTACTTGAATAAAAATCTGGTGTAAACAAGAAATTAATTGTTCAGTGATCTGAACAATCTCCCTTTAGAATTGAATTGAAAGCCTATTCAATTTTCAATGAATTTAAAAGAGGTACAGAATTGCAATTTGAATTTGAAAGTAAGGTAATAGACTTAAGGTTTCAAAGAAATTATGACTACAATTTTTTTTATTAGAAAAGTTTGTCAAAAACATTTGAAAAGTTTTAAAAGCCTTAAAATCTGAAGTGTTATAGGCCTTAAGGAACAAATAAAATGATAGGACAATAGTATCATAGAACGTCAAACAGACAAACAGATAATAGATGCTTTTTGATTAAATGGCAATTTGATAACCTAAGCCAAAAGCATCAAGACAGAGTGAATGTATTTACATCTTACAGCATTTGCTACTCAACCACTCTGTCCAGATGCTGTCTCATGGATAGCAGTATGTGTCAGTATGTGTCTGCCGAGATGTCAAGCTGTTTCGATCTATATCCGCCTCTGCCATCATATTAGGAGAGTCTGTTGGTTGGCAAATGTCTTTATTGTGGAACAAGCTTCGACCCAGGACCCTGTCACAACAGTATGTATTCTAGGAAGTCTGTGATTTATCAGCCTCAAAGACACGGATCTCTTTGACACACTTCTGTTTGTGAATCCAGGCCAAATGATCTGAGAGGCTTGAAAAAGCCAACTGTCTTCAAGTTCCTCTCCCATATCTGAAATATGCTGAGAGTGGAAGAAGACATCCTCTAGGGGAGGGGAGGGTGGCTGTTTGAAAAGGGGTTCCAATATAATGAGCAACCCAGATTTGTACTGTGCCTTCCACGGCAGTGATGACAAACATACAGTGCAATCAAGGCAAAGTCATATTTATAAGCTTAGCTAAGCTGAGCTGAGAACACCTCCCGCTCTGTCTCCACCGACTAATCTCACTGAACAGTACAATTTATGCCATTTGGCGCGTCTGTAGGATATAGTGTTGACATTGGATTTCTGAATTAACAATCAACACGATTTCTGAATTAACAATCAACACAGAGGCTGTCGCTATTGTGTGACAGCACAATCTCTATGGCGGCTCTGACTGAAACGCAAAGCCTTAGTATTTCAAGTGCACAGACATTTATTACAGTTACCGAGGCCTGAGGGTATGGGAGTCAATTTTCATTTTCACTGAAATGAGAGGTTTGCTTAATAAGCTGCTCAAAGACCTATCTCCATAGATTCAAAATGCACAAACTCTAACCCCTCCGTTCCTATGCATCTGTGCAACACCCTGACTCCTCTCCAGTGTGCCAAATGTCTGTCAGAAAGGGGTTTTGCATCCGCGTATGGCATTAGACATCTTCTGCAGAACTAAAACCAGTGCAGCATGTTCGCTCCATCATTTATCTGTAGCCATTTGGGCTGCATCCTGTTCCCTGAAACCTACATCTTTTTCTTATGTAATTCACATTAGGCGATCTGCTCCTTGCAGTGACCACAGGCAGACTAATTATAAATCACAGACTGATGTCTACATTAACAACTGATTCATTGAACTATCACATAATAAAAGAGACGATGAAGGATCTAAAATGTGTTTGAGCAAAAAACGTCAATAGTGTGCGCTTAGTATATATCAGTTCTCACAGCTTCACGAGTCTATAAAAGAAGCCATTTTGGATGGATCTAATTGTTAGCTTGTGTCACTATGCAGGGTAGCTCATTACATATATGCTTGATGAATTTTGCTATGGCTCCAAGTGGGATTTGAACCCATGACCCCAATATTACTCGGCAGGCAAGTAGGCAACGAGCAAGGAAACCAGGTTAGGCCATTCCAGGAGCACATTCACCTCAGCGCAGTCTAAATTGTTAAGGGAGATCTACTGTGACAACCAACATACTGCAGGTAATAAACCAAGATATCTTCGCTCCAGTTCAAATTCACAGAAGAGTAATGTGAACAGGCATTCACAGAGGCCACATGACCCAGCAACAGCCTTTGGTGATTCCAGAATTATCATCAGCAAGAATTTGCCTCTGGAGACCTTATTAAACATGAACATAAAGCCTGAATAAAACACATAAAAACCAGAGGGTTTCTTCATCCTGGGTATTAGGTCAGATATAGGATTGTTAAAAGTTACAGGATAAACAAAGCTACAAGCTTGTGCCTTGTAGTCTTGTTTCCAGTATTTTTAGCAGAATGATTCTTTAATTCATTGGCAGAATGCATTTCAACAGAAAGATGTAATTCTTTTTTTTTTCTTTTCATTAAGCTGATTGACTACTGAAAAAAATATGGTGCAGGATTTAATTTGAATTTAAATTGATAGTACATTTCACACAAAAAATTACAAAGAACCTGCAAGTAAAACTTTGAATTAAACATGAAATTTTGAAGTAGAAAAAGACATGTTTTATTTACAACTTCAAAAAATATATTTTTTATAGTGTATCTTTGCTAATATGTTATTTGGGATGTGTAGTGTATGATATTGTCTTCAAACACAACAGATACATGTAATCAATAACCACAAAGGAATTTAATGTTTATTGTTGCCATTTTACAATGGCAGACATAAACATGAATGCATCTACTGTAACAAGTGCTATCGATTCTACAGTAATGGTCCAAAGGTCAAACATTTTAGCTAAAGAGGAAGTCAGACATTTATCCCAATTAAAATTCCATCATTGTACTATTGTTACTTTAACTTCTGCTGGGACAGAGTAATAGGGATGCCGCGCGATTAATAAAACACCAGTTTTAAAGAGAAAGCCTGTGTGGCTGTGTGTTTGGCAGAAGCAGGGCCCACTGCTGGCTGGATTATATCTTGTCTAACAGCACTTCCTCTGACCCGAGAACAGTACATCAGCGGTCATTCATTCGGCCTCACTGCATTAACACTCCAGTACTGAGAGAGAAAAAAAATGACATTTACAAATTTGCCACAGCGCAATCCTTATCGTTTTTAGTACATCTTTTGCATCCTTAGAAGAAGCTAGTCTATACAATCTCTTCAGTCTATGTCATTAAACTTTTTTTTTTTCATTTTGCACAGCCTGACCCACATTAGAGATGGTCTTTATGAAGCATCAGGGTGGGCAGAAGCATTTCAACTGCTTCATTTTTCTCTAAATGGCAAAGATTACGGAGTTTAATGTGTGTGATATTAGCTAAATGCTCTCGTTTACAGGCTCCTCCTTTGCCTTAGGGGAACTGAATGATATCTGGCATTTTTTTGGCTCAGCAGACACATTCAATACATTAACACTCATCTTCATGACAGCACACCAGTGCCTGCATTACACATTCAACCTTGTTTCTTTGAACTGCTTGTGACATATTATCAATCAAAAAAGAGCTTGGGGATAAGGAATGTCCAGTCCAAGAATTAATTTCAGGTCACAATCTCAGAAAAGAGAGAAAGAATGTTTCCACAACAGAAAGGTGTGATTGTCAGGAGATACTTTACTGGAAACAGTAGCACTCGATTCTTGCGAACTGCAAATATAATATATATATTTTTAAATCGTGACCCCAATGGATATGTGATTTTAATCACACATTTAATTTTAGAGAATTAATTTTCCCTAAAATACTGTAATTGAGCTATTTGATGCTTCCATTTAAGCTGGCTAAGATGATTATAGTCCACAGTGGACTGAAAATGCTCAGAACATCTGTCATGGATTATTTGCAGTGAAAGGGAAAGTTAAAGCCCATTTAGTATATTAATCTAACACAGAGAGAATCTTTATTATATCTGCAAGCATTAAATTGTCAAATATTGTTGCTGCTCTGTAACTCTTTCATCTTAGGAGCTTAAGAATGCTTGAAGGAAAGTATGCATTAAGGACATCCATGAAAATGAAAAGCATGAATTTGTGCATTTAAGTCTTATTTGATTGAACTTTTTATACAACAAAATTAACCAATACTTTTGCTTGCATAGTTATCTATGTACATACATAACACAATAAAATGATAATTATTGCAGCCCATTTTATTTAACATTCTAATAATGTTCTTTCCTACCATAAACAGTAATGGTTTTCAGCACCTTACCAAAAGAGACAGCTCCTCAAACCTCAACACCACTGGTAAAGCAACAACCCACGAATCCATGAATCATCCATCATAAATTACGTAAGATCTTTCAAAAACCAATACATGGCACAGAAGCTTTTCCAATGAATCCAACTTGCTTATAGTGTCCATTACAGCACCTCTCTTCCTTAGTGAAGTTCTAAAGCCTTGTGAGGGTTGAATGTTAAATGCAGATTAGCACCAGTGTGAGCTGACAGCCTTCCAGGAACTTTTTGTTTTTTTCCCACTGAGAAATAAATTATAAAATGGTTATGATGCAATTTGTTAAATAATAACATTTGCTTATTCTGTAGCCTATTCAGGAAGCCTCAAAAGTCACTGGGGTCTATTAGAAGCAATGAGAAACAGTTGTGTCAACCATCATGGATACACTGCCTCTTTCCCCTTGTCTCTTTAGAGCATAGCAATGCACATGTGAACAGAATATGAATGACCCAACGCCATATTCTAGCAAAAGTAATGGTAAGTAGAGCAACAGAAGACAGCTGAAAAAATATCCCCAAATCTACCACATCACAGTCACAGAAATAATGCAAATCATAACCCCCTGCAGCATAGATAGATAGATCAAAAGATGAAATGCATCCATTCACCGTCAACTTAAGAAAACAGGTTCGCTTTAAAATAGATCTGCACAGACTGGTTAGATTAGGCTACGGTTCCTTACCCATTTCTGTCAGGTAATGTTAGCTGTGAGGCGATATCAGTAAATGGGAACATCACTGCAGCCCTCACAAAACACCCAGTTCATGTAGAATCCATGCACGATGTACGGAGATGCAAGTAAAAGCAGCGCTCTAAAGCGCTCGGTAAGCTTTGACAAAGCAAAGCAGGTGCAAAAAAGGGGGAGGGGGGCTGGAAGAGAACAAATCTTCTAAAAAAATCTGTAAATAAATGGGGGATAAATCTACCACCGTTGATATGTTGTGCTGGACACATAAAATAAGCCTAGTATCCACATCCGTGAATGAAATGTCTAAACCACATGGGTTATCAACAGCCTCCCTTTGGGTAAAATCCAGAGTTAGTACTTGGTAGGTTTCTCTGATCGAGATGTGCCTTTTAAAACCACCGCCATACACCGCCGTTCTTCAACGCATACTGGCCCCATGCTCCTCAGATCTTGCCCACATCCACCACCGCAGTCCATAGATGCAACACAACGTGCTGACTCCGCTGAATGCTGGTGAATGTGTCACAGCATCACCTCACAGCCTCCTTGAGTGCGCACTCCTTCCTCTCGCCTTCATCATTTCTCGTGAGCGATGTCCACTGCAGAGCCTCCCCAAAGTTGAACCATCGGCTCGACTGAATAGGCTACTCGAGTCTCAACATCCAGCAATAACGTTTTAATTCGTGTTGCTAAGGGATCTTCTCGTTAAATCTGTCGTTTAATGTCAGCGTACTAAACTTCATTCCTTCCCTTCGTGAATCTCAGCTCAGCTCGGGCTCATTTAAAGCGACGTTTGTTTGGCGCTGCAGTTTTCTGCTCATTTCGTAGCCTATTGCTTACAAATCGCTGTTGCGCTGGCCAGCTCTATGTTTCGTCAGAAAATGTAAATAGAAATTGTAAGCACACGGAAAGAGGCACCGTCAGTGAAAATGTGGTTAAGGAGAAAGGAATATTTGCAGCGACTGACGGATGATATATTAAACCTGACACTTGCGCGTTTGAAATGCATCTGTTGCTGAATGATGCGCATTTGTGTGTGCGCGCGCGCAGTCTTTAGTTACTCATTTCGTTTATAAGCCAAAAAGAGCAGTGTGATATCTTTGTTTAAACTTGGCTTTATTAATATGCGTGTATTTCTCCGTAATGTTTTTTTCTCCTTCTTTCTTGGCACAAATCGATGTGGGATTGCCACCTACCGGCATGCATTGCCCTCTCGATATTTCTGTTCTCTGCCAGCCATCAGCAGGCTAACACTACATTTCTCAATTTTATATGCAAGGAAGCATTATAGTTCCTTTAACACAGCACCTTAATAAAAGGTTTGAGCACGTCGCTCATTTATGCTAATTCGCTTGTCTTGATGATTGATCAATTGGACAATCAGGGCTGACATTAACCTGGTTTGATAGAGTCTATCAGACCAAGCTAATGTCAGTACTGTTAGTCCAACCGATCAATCATCTAGACCAATTTACCAGCAAACCCCCCAAACATATCTTCTATATACCAGTCAGAAAACCAGTTAAATGCAGCATCTATTTTTTTTCTTCAAAATTCTATGATTAGCATATTACAATAATACACTCTAAAAAATGCTGGGTTAAATACAGCCCAGTGCTGGGTAAAAGAGGGACAAACCCAGCAATTGGGTTGTTTTGACCCAGCGGTTGGGTTACTACCCAGAAGGTTGGGTTAAACATTTAACCCAACCGCGGGGTCACCATACTTGGCCACATGTCACGTCACAAAACAACCCAATTGCTGGGTTTGTCCCTATTATACCCAGCACTGGGTTGTATTTAACCCAGCATTTTTTAGAGTGTATTAATTGTTGTTTTGATACATTTATTTTTAGGAGGGATGTGGTATCATATAAACTTGACAGACTGAGAATATAAAGCTTGTTTTTAGTGCTCCATTGCAAATCTACCAAAAAACTGTCCTTTTGCATTGATCACCTTATGTTAAATTGTAACAGCAGTCTTTTGTAATGACACGGTCCATTAAATCAGCCTTCAGTTTAATCAGTGCGATATACTGTTCACCCTATTCCACTATTCTGTGATCTAATGAAAGGAGAGTTTCTAATAGCACTCTCCTTATCACCATTAGGTTTTAGAGTAAGGCACTCAACCATAGCTAACTTGGGGGGACTGTCGTGACAATTAATGTAAATAGAAAAAGCGTAATACCATCAAACTTTTAAAACACAGATAACATCAATCTCATATAATGTGATCCTGTGAGTTTGAACATGGGTGAAGAACTTTGCGTTGTTGGTATATATTTCTAGTACATTTGTATTCCAGAATACATAAAACCAGTGGTGAGTGGTAACTTTTTCATGCAGGTAATATCCCAATACTCCATTCCCCTTTTCCATAATGCAACAAAACAGAGATACACTCTGTAAACTGAGGCGCAGCACGTCAGCTTAGAACAAGGTCAAAGACACAGATCAAAATCACAGATGAAAACTAAGAAATTTCAAATGAAATTTTAAAGTATACTCATTCTCCTGCCTTATTTGCAGATTAAAGCATTCTCTGACCGTCCTTTGTGATTTAACTCCACTAAGAACTTTGTGAACTATATTTGAAGTGTTATGTTATAATAGGCAACATACCTAATGTAACAATTATGTCAAAAATTAATGGATATTCACAAATTATTTTTGTTTGCGAAAACATGTTAGTATACAGTTATGATTTACTTTGTTTTAGTATAATTAACACTTCAGAATACTGTTCCAACATTTATGAATAACTGCACAGGAACAAATGAGTAATACAATATTTATATTCTATTAACTAACAACAAACTCCAATTAATTAAGAAGTAAGTAATAGCACTCTGTTTATTGTGTTAATTCGCTGTTAGCTAATCAGTAAGTGCTATTTTCTCAGAGAACTATTAAGAAACTACATACCATTTCATAATTAATGCAAATAATGCATAATGCATGAAAAGCATGAAAGGCACTTAATGACTTAAGCCCCTAAGCTTTTGAGGCTTTTGTAAGGTTTTGGATAGTAGTTCCTACTGATGGATTTGGTATCACTTAAGTCAATACCAGGATCTTTACTTTAGAATACTTTTACAAATAGCTAGTAATTCCTTTAGAAGGATCTAGTAACACAGTCATTACTAATGAATTATGAGACCATAATTCTTATAATAGATATTAATGAAAACCCAATCTTAAATATTCTAACCATTCATAATGGTTAGGAAAGATATCCCCATCCCCCGTCATTTTATAGGTTACATTTCTTTTTAGCATTTGAGGCATGGCTGATGACTCAACATGTTCCAGTAGTCTCTCCATGACTCTCTAGTTATTTAGTGAAACGTGTGGATCTAAGTTGCATTCTCTTTGTTTACGTATAGCAATAATAATGTGAACTAAATTGATATAGAATACAGCTTGAAGTTCAGAGGGATGCTGAAAAATTGACCACAGGAGTCAGGCCTAAAAACTGCAATTAAATAACCATTTCTTTAAAATGACCCATTGTCAGTAAATAGTTCTGTAAGAAGACTGATAAAATGTACTAATTATTAACACATCATTATACCTATATTGATTCTGTAATTGGTTAAATGTTAAAGTAGTGGATAAAATGAAAATGAAAATGAAAATAATTTCCACATATTCCCAAAATTGTATTTCTATTAAAGTTAACATTAATAAGCAAATCCCTGTGCTAATCCTCCTAATTCTTCCAGTATTCAGAATATTTGCAGATTTTATTTTAAACAAACAACTGATATTGTATTTGTAACTGGGCCCTTCAATGATTTCACAAGGTCTGAGGTATAAATATATATATATTTTTTTTTTAAATTTTTTTTTTTTTTGTGCCTCCAACCTCTACACCCAGTGAAGGCCATTGGGTGACTGTCAGAATACATCAAACCTCATTACCCCCTATATTGTCTTATGTGCCTGTTGCTTTTTCATTTGCTGATCATTATTTTATAGGCAGGATGGGCTGTAGGAAGTTTCCTTTCTGCTGGTTCTGCTGCAAGCGAAGACAGCAGGAAAAAATGCTGCCTCAACTACTATGGTTCATCTGCTTTGCAAATAAACAGATTTATTATTTATTCATTTTTTACTCTTTGTGGGAGTGGGCGTTAGGCTCTAATACCTGTAGTACAGGGAAAAGATTTGCAACCGTTAAAATGAAATTTATCTATAAAACTGTACTTTGAATTGATAACACTTTAATATTCAAAATGCAGAGTTATTTTGCTTTCTTTGAATACGTTTTCTGAAGCTCAGCAGTTTATGCATGTGTTGACAAAATGAATAAATTCATTTTCTGATAAAACTGAGTGAGAAAATTCTCCAGCAGGTATAGGCTTTATGATTTTAATTCGCTATGGCGCAATGCAGCTTGTCAGATGTGGCTGAAGAGCTGAATGGACGGATGGGTTGTAAAATCTGTCATTTGCCAGCAGTTGCTTGTTTGATTGAACTCTCTAGCATACGTGTACCTCAAGCATTAATTCTTAAGTTTTTTTTTTTCTTGCTACATTCACACATCTGCAGTTCAGAGCCAGCTAGCTTGCATTCAGAAACCTGTCAGCTTTCTGGGTCAGACTTCAAAGATTTGACAGAAAGACAAGAGGAGAGGAGAGAGCTGCTAAGGCTATAGCTTTAAATTATTAATACTGCTGTCCCACTGCACTTGTTTTTTCCTGTCTCACTTTAATATTAAATGACTTATACCTCAATGTAGAATATCCATATGATAAGGACCAAGCAGAGATGATGTATACAATTGGAAACAGAGGAAGAAACTGTTAATTGATGGTGTATTGATGGTGCAGCTATGCTAATTTCTTTCTCTATTTCCTTCTCTGTTTCTGCCATGGGATTGGCATCCCGTGGTAACTAGGAATTACACAAGCTTCAGTCTGGATCCAGCCCTTACAAAGACCTGAGCAGGGGCGGATTTAGTGAATTGGGGGCCCCAGGCAAAATATAGGAATGGGACCCTATACATTTGCACACATTTTCCTAGATCAACCTTGAGGTTCCTTTTTTTGTTGTGATGCTTGCTGCTGCGAAATGGTGCCCCATAGTTGTGTCCAATGTTTCTATATTTTTCATGTACATGTTATAATGGCTTTCTTTTATGTTGTAGACCACGAAATAGCAACTGATTTACAGTTGAGATACAGATTTTCACAAAAACAAAATAAATCATAAAATGATAAACCTCACAATTGAGTGTTTAAACCAGGGGTGAGTCAGAAGTATAAATTATTATATTAATTTAAAACGGGGTTATGTGGGTGGATTTTCGCATTGGTCTGAACAAAAACTACAGACTGGATTATTGAAAATGAACATTCATTCTCTGCCAGTAGGAGGCGCTTTTGGAACGTCAGAAATATAGAATGAGAAAAGTGTGAAAAAATATAGCCAATATTAAGGAGGAAAGTCCACACACTGAATTACCAGCATAAGCCTGTGTGCAAAGGCTGTCTAATTCTAAACTTTAAAATACATTTATTTTTAGTTATTTTAACTACAAATTTAAATAAAACTGAAAAAAATGAAAAGGCAATTATACATTTACACACCTAAGGATTATATCAACCATAAAAGTAACTACGTATGTGTCCTCTACTTGGTTCCTTCTCATAAATGAGTAAGCGGCATTTAAAACAATTATAAACATATAATACTCATAGACTCATAGACAAATTAACAATTTCAAATTGCAATGTATTTGGATGAGTTAATTTTTTTTTCAAATCGAAAGTGTATCTATGTTCAAAAACAGGAGTTAGTTAGTCCTGAACATGTTGGTTTCCATCACATACAATTTCATCAGCAAAGGACATACAATAACACAACAAAGCACCTGAAGAAATCCACGAGGCTTCTCCGGCCCACTAAATAGACTGGCAAAATAAATCATTCAAATCTTTACCTCAGGGCATGGATCATTCTCCGAACTCTTCTCTCTTTCTTTCTGTCTCACCCATCCAGGTACAGTAGCCCATGAAACTTTCATCTGGGATGGTGCCTTTTATCAGTTGTATCCCCAGGCTATGAAGGCATACCAGATGGTGACTAGAATCAAAGAACACTTCCCCCAAAAAAGCAGTCCTATGGTGATATAGCCTTACAACTCAAGATAACAAGAAATGCTGCTACTCAGAATTACACTTGTCCTAAGATATTCCCATTTGTGCATGTAAAGAGAACAAAAGGAGATATGAAAGAAAGAAACATTGTACTACCATGGAATAGTCCGGTCTTTGGTATATAGAGTTACCTGAGCACTGCGGCACTATAGAATGCCAGAACTCTCTGAGAATCACTACTGTGACATAGTGCTGCCCCAAATCCCCAACCGTCTCCATCACCCGCTTTCTATCTCTCTCTGTTGCTCACTCTCTCACTCAAGAACATGTGAGGACGCGAGGGGACAGCCTAGACTACAAATCAGATCCATGGCCCATATGTCTCAAAAACAACGAAGGCTTCTTTTCTCCCAGTCATATTGCATTATGTCAGAAATACAAGAACAATAGTTGCAAACAAATTGAATTAGGATATTTTATTGTTTTGTTTTGTTAAACAGACTCTACAGGATAATATAAAGAGCCTAATTTAGAGCACATATAGTCTATTTTTATAATACTGATGCCACATACTGTGGGTGCTAATTAGTGCATTGGACTTCATGGATCATCAGATATGGAAGCTTCTGTGATCCATGAGTTTAAAAAAATTCACACATTTTTACATTCACAGACATTCCTTTTTTATTTTCACACTCCTTGTATTTTCATACTTGTTTATGCCAGTGCATTATTTATATCAAATTAAATAATAAACTTTGTGACAAAGCTGTCTGAGGTTGTTTAAGAAGTTAAAGGCTTTTGTACACAGCAGTTAATGATATTGTTGGAAAAACTGAAGAAAAAAAAAGACTCCATAGCCAAGTAAAATAAAATAAAAAGTAATAAAATAAAAATCAATACATTTAGATACATTTAGGTTTTATATGCAGATCATATTTTAAAAGTTTCTTTCTTTCTTTCTTAAATCAAAAACTCACCTTCATTTAACATGAAAATGCCACTAAATAATACTATCCATAACACTAGGTGGCCCTGAGAATATAATGCAACAATTCAAAAGATATTTAACTGGCAGAACAGAAAAAAAACATATATTAATGAATTAATTTAAATCAAATAAAATATAAACTAAATTACCTGAAAATAAATATATCATAGTCGTAGAGTAAAATAAAATGGAAGGATGGACTAAAAATCAACTAGAAATAAAGATGAAATTGAAAATTTAAAAATAACCCTGGTATACAGCAATGCTATAGGTAGCATTGCCCTATTGTTCCTATTCTCTGAAGAATACTGTACTTCTCTCGCTCCCCTCGGCACACAATATTTGTCCTTAACCAACTAGCACTTCAAGAATGTGTAAGTGGCCCATAAATGGATTAGATTCTGAGATAAAACTCTGATCCACCATTGCGATATTTGAACTCACTGGCCTTTCCTTTTGCCTCTTTTGAAATAATAAGAATCCCATGTGATATGCTCATCCATCACAGCATGGAGTGGCTGGAGAAGAGACTCCCCGGCTGAGCTCAGTGCTAGATGATGGATGTCCTCCTCCTTGGCCTCTTGAAAGCCAGGAGACTCAGTCAGGTCCTCCCACTGCCATCATGCCTAAATCAAGACGCAGGCACCCATTCTTCCCCCATTTCCCCTCAGTCTGGGCAGGGAAGGACGGACTGGTGATGAAAGACTCTTTCATCAGTTTGATCAGACCTGATGGTGACACAGTTCAAGATAAACGACATGGACATAAACTGACAACAAATTTAAAATCTAGCCCAGCAGTGTTAGAAAACGGCTGATGTAGAACAGTGAGATGTGCGAGATGTGTATGATTGAACCTATAGTGTGGCTTCAGCACCTCAGAACCCCCATACATTGTTGGGTCAATGTACAAGGAAAATCAATTAGATTTCGACAAAACAGATCTAGTGCCAACAAGTACAGTAGGGCCTCAGTTTTGTTGCCATTTTGCTTCAAGAAGTTAGCTGAAAGCCAATCTTTAATTTCAGCTAAACAACTGGACAGAGATGGTGGAAGAAAAGAATCAGTGGGTTTAGCAGAAAGGTAAAGTTGGGTGTCATCCACATAACAGTGAAAATGAACACCATGCTTTCTTAAAATGTAAACAAGAGGGAGTATATAAATAATGAACAGAAGTGGACCCAAAACAGAACCATGGGGAACACCAGTGTTGACTGTAGATATTCTTGATCTGAAACTATTTAATTGAATACGCTGAGTGTGACCAGACATATATGACCTAAACCAAGACAGGGGAATGCCAGTAATCCCTATAAAAGCTAACCTGTCTAGGAGTATCTTATGTGAGACAGTATCAAAGGCCGTGCTCAACTCAAGAAGGACAAGTATGGTTAATAGCCCAGAGTCAGCTGCCAGCAACAAATCATTGGTTATTCTAACAAGAGGAGTCTCAGTGCTGTGGTAGGGACAAAAACCAGATTGAAATTGTTCAAACAAATTATTATTGGAGAGATGTTCCTGAATTTGAATTGCAATACACTTTTCCATGATCTTAGAGATAAACGGTAAATTTGAAATTAGACGAAAATAATCAAAGTTAAATGGATCAGCCCCTGTTTTTTTAAGTATGGGAATAATAATAGCAGATTTAAGAGATGGAGGTACAGAACCAGAAATAAGTGAAGCATGAACAATTTTAGTGATCAATGGCGACAGGGCTGGTAAACAAGCTTTCACTAAAGGAGTTGGTAGAGGGTCTAGATGACAAGTCAAAGATTTAGATTTACTTATCAGACACACTACCTCTGATGTAGTTGGTAGTATAAAGGTAGAGAAAACAGAGTGAGGAAGTGCATGAGAGATAGATTGACAGGAGTCATGGTGGAAAGTACTAATAAGTAATTGCCGATGAACATTTTTAAACTTTGACTCAAAAAAGTAAAAAAACGATCACATAATATATATCAGATGGCAAAAAATCAGGAGGTCGCAAAATATTGTTTACCACCGAGAAAAGAAACCTAGAGTTCCCATTGCTGACTCCAATTATGTTGGAAGAATAATCAGATTTAGTTTTGGACAATGCATTTTTGTACTGTAGTATTGAATATGTTCAGCTTACATTTCTTTATGAACAGTAAGGCCAGACCTGGCATACAAACACTCTAATCTACGGCCTTTAGTTTTAAGTTCATACAGTTCAGGTGTAAACCAAGGAGCTGATGTACAAATGAAACCGTTCGAGTTTTCACAGGTGCAAAATCATCTAAAATCATGTTTAGCCCATCATTGTAATATGAAACCAGTTAATCAACAGTAGAGAAATCAGATTTGCTGGAAAAGATGGCAAGTTCATCAGCAAGAGTAGACACATCAATGTTCTTAATATTCCGAAATGTGATCGGGTGACATTGCATACAGACATACAGTATGTCTGTATGCAATTCTGACTAAAATAGACTTTTAGTCAGGGTTTTGCCATATTTCGTTTTTTAAGAAATGAAAACAAGTATGTGAGGGATAGTAAAGTAGACACATCAATGTTCTTAATATTCCGAAATGTGATCGGGTGACATTGCATACAGACATACAGTATGTCTGTACGCAATTCTGACTAAAATAGACTTTTAGTCAGGGTTTTGCCATATTTCGTTTTTTAAGAAATGAAAACAAGTATGTGAGGGATAGTAGTACAGTGTGTTCACTGGATTCTACTGTTGTTTAACAACATTAATTGTTCAGCTGACAAAAAAATCTTTCCAAAAAACATTTCAATAGACAAAAACTCCATAAAACAGTTGTGAGTGGTGAAAATTACATGAGATGCCATTGCAAAGACTACAAGTCTGTGAGGAATACCGCACTGCCTTTTTTTCATCCACATAAAATTCTACATCTACCCTGACAGCCTCAGGGATTTTTTTTGTATGTTTTTTTTTTTTTTTTATGTTTCTTTGGGGGCTGCATAGTAATGGACAAATGCCATAAATTTCTCGTTCAGTCCTCAGAGCAATATAACATAATTTCTGCTTTGGGTTTGGATCAGCTGAGGGAGTTTAGGATTACAAATGATCCTAATGTGATTCATAGGTGCTAACCTGTTCTGTAACATCCTGTCAAGCCAAGAAACACAGATGTTATTCATTATTGGTTGTGCCCAAGTGAAATTACCCAGTGTTACCTTGGTGTGTGAACAT
This sequence comes from Sinocyclocheilus anshuiensis, assembly GCF_001515605.1. Taxonomy (NCBI): domain Eukaryota; kingdom Metazoa; phylum Chordata; class Actinopteri; order Cypriniformes; family Cyprinidae; genus Sinocyclocheilus; species Sinocyclocheilus anshuiensis. The sequence continues at coordinate 1,122,768 of NW_015544154.1, forward strand.
CTCTATAAGGTCTCACTGAACAGAGTGTTTGTTTTAGAAGTGAGACTAGGGAATAATATTCTCAGAGGCTTTCCAAACCCTGGGGACTTTCAGTCACTCATCACTACAATCATATGCAGTGTGATCTCATTTGGTTATTTCAGCCTTATTATGGTGGACTCTGTAAGGTGTCTGCTGCCCGGAGACAGAAATTGTCCTCACAGAGCAAAAACACCTTCCTAAGCTAATTGACAAACACATTGTTCTCAGCAGGGGAGAACAGACCTCAGGCTGAATGAGGGGAGGATGGAAATGATTGTTACACATCTAGCTCTCCTGTGCATCGCTCGCAATAGGCGCCTCTGAATAGATACCACGGTCTTTTCTCAAGATGCTGTTTGGATGTTTGCAATCACTGTGGCTTTGAGATCAAATTTTAGGTTTTGGGTGTCGTTGGTGCATTCAGGAAGAAAGAGGAAAAGCAAAAGTGCTTCTCAGTGATGAATGAAATTGCGTAATGCTAACTTGACCAGAACTTTACAAGAGATTTGGGTGCATTCTGAACACGTTGCATAAATTTAGTTTATTCCTGTTTGGTGCATGCAGCATTATCCATGTACACACAAACAGACATCAAACCAGCCTTTAAGATAAAAGTCGGAGCGTGAAATGGGTGAAATTAGATTCAGGTCTTGTCTCCTTTTGAATCAAAAGCATGAAGATATCAGTGATAAGATCTGACTCATTAAATCAGGGTGTCATCTACTATATCATCACAAAATTGCCACAATCATAATGTTCAGGAGTCTGGCTCAACCTGACATCTGTAGACTTCTATAAATCTATTTAGTGTCCTGTCTGCTGTGAACCATAACTATCTGTCATTGAATCTCACTCCTACCATTTGCCTGGGGAATGAAAGGCACCTTTACTCTTTTTTTTTCCTCCTCAGAGATTCACAAAAATGCACATTCAACACAGTGCAGGCATAGATGGGCAGAACGTGAACCCATCAGACAGATCTCCCTGTCATGGGTGAAGCTGCGGTCCTTTGGTTCACATGCTGAAAGTAACAGCAGAGAGAGGCAAACAAAGTATTTATCATTTCCTTTCACTTTCCTGATAAATGTTTTTATGACAGGCTGTGAGAAACGGCAGCCATGATAGTGATTGGTGTCAATGCTGAGAAGCAGAAAGTGTCATCATCCCATCATTATAATTCCAGTATACACACCATCCATCATTATTTGTTTGTTTATTCAATGATTTATTAGGCAAAGTATGTTGAAATAGGGTCCAAGATGTATAAAGATTTATTGCAATTTATTAATTAAATGTAGTTATAAATGTTAAACATTTCTTAACATGCTAGAAAATATTTTAAAACAAATCCCACTTATTTGGCTAATATATATATATATATATATAGGAACATGGAAAACAATACAACAGAGGATACAATACAATACACACAAAACTTTTTTTCCGTTTTAAAATATTTTAAAATGTAATTTATTCCTGTGAAGGCAAGCGTTACATGTTATTAGTTGATATATTCCTTGGGAATTGAACCCATGATCTTGGCATCGCTTTGCTTTACTGGGATAATGGTCAATACAGAATAATTTGAGCACAATACTGTAATATATATATATAGGTGCAATGATATAATCCATTCATACGTGTACTTCTGCAACATACCTACAGCACTATAATGCAGTAACTAAGATAAACCCTTATATTCCTAATGTAAACCCAGGTGAAAAAGACGTAGTATTAAATGTATTAAAAATATTCTTTTTCACCTGGGCAGTCAGAGTATACTCATTTAAATATATGATTTAAGCATTTAAATGTGTGAAGTAGGCCAGCAAAAAGCACAGCCTTCTGGGCAAAGCTGTAGGGTTCTGGGCATGGCTTCTCATAGAAAAGCATATGGCCATCATATGGTGCAGGCAGAAGATAACTGCATTATTTAGCCTGAACACAAGTAAACCAGGTCAAATCACAGACCCACTGCTCAGCAGTCACCTCTGTTTATATAGCTGCTCTCAAACCCCATAGAAATATGGAAAAGCCTATTTGTGTTTTGTAGTAAAGCCTAATAGGAAGTCATTGTTGTGAGGCAATCTTAATGAACTCTGTAGAGGCTCTATTTGTTCAGCGTTCTCATTATGGAGAGCAAAACTGGAACATTTTCAAGAAGGCTTTTACCTGTGTTTTGGCATACTTCTCTTTTAAATTTGAAACGGTGGCAATAAATATATGTCTTGAGATTAGGACATATCCTTGGCATACAAATAAGTCTGTGTAAATGTGCATGATAAAAATACAAGATGAAAATAAAATGTCAAGATTAGCATTAATTTAATCTCTTAAATATTTTCTGAAAGTTCACCATAGGTTTCTTTATGCACTAATGTCATTAATAAATAAATAATTGGATTGTTTGGCACAATGTGCTTATTGTGTTTACTTGGTATTGCAAAACTCTTTTGCTGATGTTGAGGGACACCGTAAGGTCACTTTTGTGGTATGGATATATTTAAAATTTGGTTAAGGGGTAGGAGCAGTGTGTTAGTGTAATTATAGACGAAATTTACAGAAATTATTTACAGATGTAATATAGAGGTATTTTTAAATATAACAACATATACACAATAAGTGTATTGTATTAAATTATTTATTTAAATGTTAGAACATTAAGACACTTCATATAAAGTGGGTTCAAAGTCAAACATTCACTTCAAGCCTGTAAAATGTATGTTTTATGAGTGACAAGATTTATTATTAACAACAAATTCATGCTCTGGGCACCTCGTTTCCTTATAGCTGAGGGAATACCCAACATACTGAACCGTGGTGGCGTGGAACCAGACAGCCTAGAAAGGACTGGGTATTTGAATGAGGTTTTAAATTCAGAAGTTTTGTAGATTAGTGATTATTTTGCAGAAACAGATGTCTGGGACAGGAACGGATGTGCAGTATAGTGTTGTTGGAAGCACAAAGGGAGCTGTTAGCTGTAATTTATCAAAATAGGAAGCTCCCTGCTTTTTTACGGTACAACAACAGGGAGAGCATATTTCTTTGCTTTACTGCAAACTGTAAAACTGATACCCACTACACATGGATAATGTACAGTCCGCCTATCATTTTCACAAAAGAAACCCACCAGGGTGACCAGCATCACAATGAAAATTCCAAACAACTGAATTGTCCCTAGCAATAATTTTGATCAAAGAAATAAAATATATTTATATGTGTAGCGCCCCCTACCTTTCTGAAGTAGAATTTTGTAAGGAGCAGCACCAGGTTCAGAAACGAAATGCCTTGTGATGTTGGATTAAGGCCCCCTCTCTGACTACACTGTACCCTTTTTTTCCCTTGCTAGGTTTGTTGTCTGAATAAAGATCTCTTTAACCTACTTTTGTATCTGGATCCTACTTCAATAAGATGTATCCCCAAATATAATAATACTCACAAACAAATAAAAAGAGAATTTAACAAATAAAGAAGAGTAATTTAATGAAATAGTCATTTGAAATGATAATGAAAATTAAACAAAATACTCAGATGCTCAAATTAGAGGAATTACTGAGTTACAATATACCTGAAATCAGGTATCACCCAACAAATGTTACACTTATTTGTTGGGTGATAACAACCCCCCCGTTGCAGGCCTGTGTCGTGGCTAGAGTGCGGTGAGGCCTTGAAAACTTAAACTGGCCGCTTCACTCAAGTGAGCAAACAAACAAAGAAAAGACGGTACCTTTGTTCTTTTGCGGTCGCCGGAGGAACACCCAACGCTTCCAGTGGCTGGGTGCGCTATCCGGATTATGACCGTCGCTCTCTCCCTCGTAGCCAGAAGACTCGCTCGCCTTTCGGATTTCAAAAGCGCTTTTCACGGTCTCCAATGTCCCACGAAGAAACGTCCCGCGACAGAACACAAACGGCAGCGAATGTGTGAAACAGTTTCAACACGCACCTCAGTATATGCGATGAAATGTGTGAGCTGTCTCGGTTAAAGGCAGCGATGTCTCGAGTACTAACTCAGAGAAACTCAATGTTAACACGTAGGCTACTGTGAGCCAACTGTATCTCAGAAGTCCAATAACGAATATACTCCGTTTTAAACAAAATTAAACAAACTAAAATCACGTTTTTCCTCACATTTCGTCAGTTTTTCACTCACGACAAACTTCTCACGACTCTCTTCTCCTCCGTCTCTCTCTAGGCGCGTTTCCATTACAGATTTGCACAAAACTTTGGCGATATTTTATAAATATCGATAAAAAAAAGTGTTGCGACATGACGGCATTTCCATTAACCAATGTTATGCGACTAAAACGTAATTTGTTCCTCTCGCGACAAGTCATGGCAACGGATTTTGATGGGATTTTGACTGATTTTGGCTACACTAGCCATTATATTTAATCGATGGAGGCGTATGCGTGTATCTTGACAGAAGCAGCGCGGAGCAGCTTCTGAGATGTGCCGTGGTGCGACT
>NW_015544154.1:1127334-1139504 GCF_001515605.1 Sinocyclocheilus anshuiensis
GTTTTGCGAATTATTCCTTTTTCGCATTGCCTGAAAAACCACCTCATGCGAGCGTAAAAACTTTTTTGCGATATATGGGCGTTTTTGCGAAATTGACGCGTTTCCATTAGGCGTATTTTCAATTCGCAATTTCAATTTGCGCAATTTGAAGGGTAATGGCAACGCGCCTACTCTCTCTATTACCCAATAGCGTTACCTTCATCCATTGGGGGAGGCGGGTTTAAGCTATTAAGCATCCAATCACTAAACATAAGACAAACATGATTGTACACACCACGTTTTTCACATGTGCATTTCTAACAAACTTTTACGCTACATTACGTAATGATACATACGTACGTAGAAACGTACCAGTATAGAAAGCTTTTAAAACATCATCCCCGAATTAGAAGTGAATGGACAATCCACAAACAAATGATAAACAAACAATAGAATAAAATAAATGTTTTAACCCTATTACTCATAGGATTTTTATATAGGGTTACATATGTAACCACTGAAATGGGTCATACCCACTGATCTATATAATGACTGGATTGCTCATTGCGTTCGAAACTGCCATCAGGTGGTAAAGCCACCGGAAGTGTGTGAGCCGCCATCTTACTATTCCCTACCGGCAGATGGCATCTTTGACTGACAGCCAAAACCTTGACCTAAAATCACCCGATTTGAAAGGTATCAGTTACACAGGATTAGTTTTTAAGATATATGTATGTAAATAAATTTTTACTTCAGATGTTATCTGCCATGTTTGTGGTATTTCTGGGCAGGATAAGCGATGTATTGAAATCGTTTAGGTGGGTGTGTCTGCTGCGCACTTGTCGACACAGGTAACTGAGCCAACACAAAATATATTTCTTTATTTACGTAATTATGCAGGAAATATTAAACATGAACATATATCTGGATTAAGGATCAGAAATCGATTTGAATATACAATGTATAATACAAGCCTCTGTTACTATATTGCTGTATGTTGCATTGAAAATCAAAGCTTAACATGCATCATCTTGGAAATAAAGCTTCATGTCTTTAAGTCTGTACCGTATGTACAGTCAGCGTTATTTCTCTGAATAAGTTATGGTGTGTATATTTTTAATGTCCTGATTGAGCAACATCTATTTCAGACTCTTAAAGATCATGCAAATTCTATGGAGTTTTACTAGCATTACCGTTAGGAGTAAAATGCTATGTATACATGTTGAATTAATGATTAATTTAACCAATGTATAAATCATTACCTGCTTGAATGCTGTTAACAAAATCATTGTTGAAACATTTGCAGTTAGCCTACTGTACGAATAAAAACACTTTAACAAAATTACATAAACAGTGAATAACTGTACAAGGCGAAGTGAGGTATGTGTATACAAAACATATTCCTTTATTTAGATTTCTGAATGAGCACTTTGGCTTTTGTAATATGTTGAGGATTTCGTCCATCCGATGTTTATCATGTTCATCTGATGTATGCTACTGTAATGTATATGACCTTAACTTTTTTATAAGCATGGGAAATTCCCCACTTTAAACAAATAATGTTTACATGAGGATGTTTGCATTGTAAGAATGCACAGGGATACCTAAGATATAAAAACGCTGACTTGTTAGGTGATGTTTTCTCATTAAAATCATACAATTTCCTATTAATTCAACAGAATATGGAAATACTAGGGAATACCAATATGGCGCGTGGTGGCCTAAAACAGTCCAAGAATCTCAGTGTGTTGATAAGTCCAATGTGAGTGTCCACCATAGGCGGAGTTTAACTTTTATGCGTGGGGGGGGGGAGCCACGAGCATTTTTTTTATATGTTCTACATTTCATGTATTTATGTAACATATATTCTACATTAAAATACATTTAGAATGAACAATAACTGCTGTACAAAGAGTAAAAAAAAAAAAAAAACACAATGCAGAAAAGCTGCCTCTTTTTCCGAATTGCATAGATGACATTTCTTAGATGATCTTTCTTTCATCTCTTCTGAAATCATTCTATGTGTGCTAGATCAGAGCCAGTTTCTTATTCTCCTCATAACTGAGAAACTTATTTCTGATGTAGCCGAACTAGAGCCCCGACTTTTTTACGCAAGCAATAGGCTTAAGCTTGCCGCAAAGCATCGGCAAAAGTAATTACCATAAATGTGTCAGGGGGAAACAGTAAGGAGATATTTGAATTATTTACTAATAAACAGTGTTTTCTGATGCTGGGTACACACCACAAGATAATCGGACTGATTTTGGGCCGATTTCTCCCCTTCCAACAATCCTAGGTAATGTCCCAATTATCTTCAGAAAGATCAGAATCAGAATCAGAAAGAGCTTTATTGCCAAGTATGTTTGCACATACAAGGAATTTGTTATAGTGTCACAAGCTTCCAGTACACGGAGACAACAACAACACACAGATAATAGTGGTCTCTCACATTTTGAAGATCTTATAAGATTTGAAAAATCTTTTAGTGTGTACCCAGAAATTAATTTAGCCCAAAACGTAGCCTACTTATTCTATCCACTAAAATAACAAGATAATACAAATAAAATGAGAAAATAGAAATTATTTAATTTTGATATTTTATTCATCACAAAATCATGATTGGCTCTCATCTGGAGGGGGGCAGTGGGGCAGTGCCCCCCCAGCCCCCCCATAAACTCCGCCTATGGTGTCCACCAGTGTATATACAATCCAAAATGAGTGATAATCCAAAAGCTTGCAAGTGAATCTGGAAAGGTAAGTCCACAGAAAGGAAACTCCTCAATCCAGGTATGTTTGGTAGCTGTTAGTGGCTCCATGTTTGTTGGCCATGCTGCTCTCTTTATATAGTTCCTGCTTCCTGTCAGGTGACTAGTTGAACTGAATGAGTAAAGGGGTATTTACAGCATGGAATAATACATGTTCTGTGGTGTTTTTTGAGATGAAACTTCACAGACACATTCTGGGGACACCTGAGACTTACAGAATATTACATTATTACATTACAATATTACATTAAGGGCCTAATAGGACAACTTTAAAATAAAGTGATGTACAACATCTTTAAGAAAAAGTCTATCATGGGGGTGCTTTTATGCCCCCATCAATGTCAAAATCAACCCTGTGCCCTTATTACAGTAGGCCTCTGAGGTTATTTTTACTACAATTGCTAACTGATGGCACCAGTTGTGTTTGTATAAAATAAGAGTGATATATGAGACATGAATGTAGAGTTGATTTTAGTTACCCAGATGAGCAGATCAATATACAGCACAATCACAGCAGAATCAAAAATGTAAGGAAATAAACCCACTTGTTATATCAAATGCTCTTGCTATATCTTTTGCAGACAGATCAGCATCACCTTCTGACCAATGAAAATGTAACACAATGTACTTAAGCAAAAGGTCAAGATGAATTTTCTAAGCATCCCATTCACAGCTAACCCATCCGACTCCTCTGGCTGTTGTTCAATGACACAAGAGTGTGAAAGAAAGTTGCCAAATGAAGGTCTATGTGTCACAGATGGACATGATGGCTCTCAGGGAACGACATTCTGTTTCTTCACATGCAAAGCAATCATGTATAGCCCCCTTGGTTCTGTCTTGTTTGTTCAACCTCCTGTGAACATGTGTGCTGTCTTGACCTTGGCTCCACCTTGACGAATAGATAATCTTTTGACAGCATGCAATCGACAGCATGTCAGAGGGCTTACTGAGAGACATGTCGACACACAATGCATCTTTACACCCTAGATTACATTTAGCCCCAAATGGCACTTAGGGACCTCATATATTTAAGCAATTGGTTTTTCATCTGGACAAAACTGCACTTTAAAGGAAATCAAACATTAGAGGGAAATCACCCCTGAGACAATATGTTGCACAAAATGTCTGTTTCATACGATTTATGCAATATGTTTGCACTATCTCAGCTCATTTCACATTACCAGCCCTGTGTATAAAGCACAAATGGGTTTAGCTGAACGATTGCAGCCTTGCTCACAGTATTATAAATGCATACATTTTCTGTTTTTCACCAACATTTGCTCATTGTGCTTGCGCTTATCCTCTGGAGCTCCATTCGTCAAGCTGAAATAATTAGCACTAAAACCAATGGAGAATGTGCCAGGCAATTACTCAGTTACTCTTTCAAGAGTAACATCACTACTGATACATCTCTGAAGTCCTGAAAATATACAGCCTCATAGTTTTGGCTAGAGAACAGACCAATATGAAATATTTATGACAACTTGTTTGACAAGCAGAGCAATAAAAACACAGTCAGTGTAGGATTAAATTATGAATAAAAGCAGCTTTACATGAGAAAAAAGATTCAGTCAATTACCACTAGCACTGACCAGTCTGTTTTATGTTAATGCTCACTGCATTATTTTCATGTAAACCATTCAACAGAATTTTAAATCACTCACCATTTGTTTGTACAGTCTAGTCTTTTTAAAAGATTTGTTCATCTGAATTTGGCCTTGTTTTTGGTAGAAACAATAGAAAAGACACACTCAGCCTGTATCCCCAACACTGGAGCAGCAGAAGTCAAACCAACCAAATAGGCTATTGCTTAACTACAGCTCTTACCAGCTTGTCAATTTTATGCTTGATATAGCAAAAAAAAAAAAAAAATCTAGCACTTTCAAATCTGAATCTAAAATAGTTTATTAAATAAATACTACAATTGCAAAATAGTAAACACTCTTTTAAATACAGTAAATAATAATTTCTCTCATAGTGTTTAGTAAGGAATTTCAATGCATGCAGCTGAGAAAAACAGACATTTGCTTAAAAGACAACATGCATGTCTCTGTGATGGGGAAACAGAGATATCTTTCTCTCTTTATCTCTGTGTTTCTTTACCCTAACGCAGTGATAAAACTTCTTAATAAGGCACTGGAGGAGCCCATCAGGACCTCTCACCTGAGAGTTGAATCAAGATTCAAACTGAGCGATGAATTTACCCATGAAGCTTCAGCTCAACCAGACTGCTGATAACAGACAGCTATCAGATGAATCTGCAGACTTCAGAGAAATGCTGAATTATATCACTTCATATTATATAAGCCTCCACATAATTTTGTCTTATTTGCTCCGACTCTTTGCTTACACCCCAGAATACACAAGGAGAGTTACAATATGAAAATATTACGCAATAACACATTTTAGCTCTCTTACTACTTCAAACTGAGGATATTCAGTTGAAATTAAATTCATTTAATTCCTGTTATTGTTTTCTGTTTTGTAATTTCATATTTTTGGCAATACATTTGATGGGAGGGGTTGTATCATCTAAAACGGGTTACAATTACCTAAATTACCTCAAGTTAAATTTACGTGGCTGCCACTACTCAGTTGATGTTTACTACTGGAGGCCAGTTAAACATTTGAAATTGCACAAGTATAGTAAAATTTGACTGATTTAATTTTGACTGATTTAGTTTTAGTTGTTTCATTTGTTGTGAGAGTTTAAACACATCAATTGTGTGTATCTCTAACCTTAAAATTGTGATTTTGTCAACAGGACATGTTGGAAAAATGTGCCTCTACCTACATTTTTGTAAAACTCCATAAATGTTCCTAGAAACTACAGTTTCCAGTGAAATTACCACTAGTGACAGTAGAACACCAACAACGTTTATTCCTTTTCACACAAATTACGATTACAAGTGCAGAATTGTTTATTTTTTCAACACAGTTAATTGCACAATACTATAACATGTTTAACATATTGCATGATTTGCATACAAATCCATTTCACATAACCAGTACCATATGTATGGCTTTTCTAGTAAACTTGCTCAGGAGCTCACCTGGTACAGCACTGCACTGAGCGCAGGTCCCGTAAATCACAAGTCATGATAAAAGAGCTCCAAAGAGCTCAAAGCAATCTAAAATGCTTCAGAGAATGCTACTTTATCTCACATAGTTTTAGCACCATTCACTGGATATTTTGTTTCCCAGACAATTAACATAATATAATGTTGCCAGATTCATGTTTTGTCTGGATCTAAATGTGCATCATTATTAGTGCCACTCACTTTAAAAGTGTTGAAAAACAGGAAAGGAGCAAGGCACATTTTTCCATTGAGCCTGGGTTGGATTTTGGTCTGACTGATATTTAATTAATTGTAGTAATGCACTATTTTTAATTTTTAACTGTTTTTACACTTTCTATAGCATGGGGCAACAATAACAAATCATTTTCTCAATTTTACACAAATTCTAGTGTTGGCACGCCTACACTTGGCTCTCCCTCTCCACCAACCTTTTCACTCTCCGCGGACTATTAAACACTAGTTCCTCATTTCACCTACAGTCATAGACTGCACAAATATTCACGCTGGTCAGCATCTAGTTTCATCACTGTTACCCCAAATATCCTCCATCCTTATTGTTCCTTTGTGCAAAACCCTGAGGGTTTTTGCTGACTGTCCTGCAAAAAGATGGGGTTATTCATCTAGCTAAGTCATTTCCAGCACCATTGTTGATCTGTTTACTCACCTGTATCATTTTCCAAACCTGCAATAAAGTCCCTGTGATTGGGTTCACTGTCATCCCGCATCTGTGTTGTCCTAACAGCACTGTGTGTGTTTATATATAATATTTGGGAAAATTACAGATAACAAAAGACAAACCAAAACGCAGAATGTGCAAACTGATTTGCTATCCACAAAAACAAAATATAACAACAATAACAGTAAAAGAATAAAAGAAGAAATGTCTGACCTGCTGAGGATTTGCAAAATGGTGGTCTTGAATAGAAAGAGGAAATCTAAGAAGAGCACATCCACCTCTCAAGGACAGAAGTTGTTGAAAGCACAGATTAGTTTGTGGATGCAACTGCACCTCTGTGACTGAATTACAATGTGACTGCATCTCACGGATGTGACAAGAACCTTTTGTCTTTCAGATGACAATTGTGTTGTGAGCTAACTTGAAGTCATAGCTTTGGCAGACTGGAGAGTTTCACAGCACCAAAACAGCAAGAGCACAGAAGGATTTCCACCAAATCATACAGCAGCATTGACAGACCTTAGCGATGAAGACAACATAGATATATCCCCTGCCTGGCAAATGCCATGCAAAGATGCATAGTAATGGATTGTGTGTGCTGCCTCTGAATCTATATTACAATGATGCTTCCAAGTTTGACTGTGTGTATCAAGATGTCTTGAAACTGTTTTTCAGTAGCAGTACAGATGTCGCTTGCAGAATCACTGCACTTCAGTGGATAGCAGAATAGCCAAAGCTGTCTGGAGACCATGTTATGCCTGCAGGGCTCTCTTAAATTAAATATGTAAAACACACTGGGTCTGCTCCAATGGCTGATGTTAAACAATTTCCCAGGCTGAGCTGAGCTTTCCTGAACTTTTAGCTGAAGACATACAGACCCTCACTGTATTAGCCGATGAAGCTAGCGAAGAATCTACCAAATAGTACATTTAAGTGAATCGTATTCCACATTGAGCCAACTTTTTAAAGAGCAATTTTGACCTGAAAATGTTTTTGTTGGTATAAATTCTTGTATTCTGTGATGATGATATATATATATATATATATATATATATAGATAGATAGATATATACAGTATATATAAATTAAACAAGTTAATGTAGATGTTACCATACCATATTTTGGTTACCATTTTCTTCAGTGTAGGACAAAATATCAGATTTTCAGTACATGATTATCATGGCCAAAAGAATTCACAATAATAATCACATAATCATTTTTAAAATGCTACTACAATAATGCTATCAGTCAAAATGCTATATACATAATTATGTAGCTTGTGAATATCTAATGTTGGAGGGTGTGTTTGGTTGAGTTAAATAACTGCTATCAAAGCTCTTCAGTTTACCGGTTTTTATTCACCCTCCAGCTTCAGCTCATGTAGCTCAAATAGCAATGCCCTACATTATTGATAATGATTGGATTATTTGAAATAATCGTATTCTTTCTTTTGTTTCTTTTTTTTAAAAATCATGTTTATATGACGTCAATACTGGTATATTGCGATAACAGGTTTTCACACAATTATCAGCTTTATTGGTCTTATTTCATTTTTTAACACTGACATTTATTGTCAATAATGGTATATTGCAACACCCCTAAGCACAATACAAAGACTTCAAGATAAACATGCAGCTTATAAATGCAAGGATACTATGTGTACCATGCTGTCCATTTACAAAACCCAACCTGGGCTAAAGCTGCATTCATTTTCCATGAATTAAAGCTATGTTTTGGATTATGTTGCCAAACAAAATTAAACCTGTTTATCCAACGGCTGATGAACTGGAGCGAAGGCTAATTTTAGGAGCTTGTCTGAGGGCTAATCCACTCAGCAATCCAGCAGAGAGGAGCACAGCCTGTCTGTCTTAGGGTTAAACAGGCGTCATGCGGTCTAGGACGGTCACTTGTGCATTACGCCCCATGTCATGATTTGATCCCAACTATATCTGACAAAGCATTTGTCTCATTAACCGATAATTAAAAGAGTGGGCCTGTAAGAAATGAACTAATTTGTAAGGGAATTAATTATTATTATTTCATTCAGGTTTTGAGAGGACTCGGATCTGAAGATTCAAAGTCAACCTGATTAGAACTGATTCCAAATTTGATAATTTACACCTTATCTACCATTCGTCCAGCGAGACGTTAGCATCTGTGTATATTCTCGTTCATTTGTGTGATGTTCGCAAATGCCTTACAGGCCAGTGGAGAGAGTAAGGGAGAACAGATGCTTTGATGCATGTCTGAGAGTCACAAGATTTCACAGCAGAGTGTAATGAGAGTAACAGTCGCCAGCTGGGAGCTTTTTGATGCCATCATTGGCTTTGATTTCTCAAGCGTACTAATGTCATGTGCATATGGGCATTGGCAAGTTTATGATTTCATTAAGAAGGAAAAATGTTCCTATAGAATTATGCAAATAAATCTGTAAAAACATTCCTTCCTGTTGTTCACTTGATAAGAGTGCTGCTGAGAGTTCATATGTTTTATGAGTATCGAAAAATGTACTTTATAAACGTTTACAGTTTAGTCATTTAAAGACCTCGCTATGCTGTTTGTACAATGATACCCTTTATAAACTTGGATTATCTTTATCCTGTTGTTTACAGTGCAGAAAGCCTGGACTACATTTTGTTGACAAAAGAAAATATTGGAGAAGCTGGGAGCAGTATAAATTGGTTTCTTGTTAGATACATGTTCAGTGGACTTTAGGGCACCCAGCTATTGTTCCTGGTGTCCCTTTGCACAGTTATTTTAACAAAAAGCTTTGTTTTCTGTTTCAGTCTGCCAGCATCTGCTGCAACAAACATTTTCATTAAAGTCTGGCTGAAAATAGGTTTGATTTTGGATTTACAGGAAAACTACTTGACGATTTGGCTTGTCAAAATGCTTTTAACCAGCCTGATGCTCATAACATTTTGAGCCATTTTTCAGTACTCTGGTAAATAAAAATCTTCAAGGACAATCAGTTTTCTCCACTTGGCACGATTTGGTGGTTAAAAATGTGTGCATGTGATTAACATGTTAATTTTTCCTAGGAAAAGTTGCTGTATTTTGGTTTTCATGCATTATTTCAGAGGTGGTACTTACACTTACTGCATTTTTACTTTTTGAATAACTATCCCATCATGAAAAAAACAAGACCAAATGCCCTCAGAGAAGCATTCTAGATGGATAGCAATCCAATCACTCAATAACGTCAGGAGGTGGTTTGAGATGCATATAAGATGGAAAAGTGTAAATGCATCTGAATGTTCAGGGAATAACCTTTACTTCTCCCAGACAGACCTGCGTCAGCACATATGGAAGTTGGGAAGACCTGTATTCCACAATCATGCAATCTTGGATAAACAATTTTAGCTGCCTGCTATTTTTAGTTTCAATGAGCCACATCAAGTGCAACAAAATTCTGCTGCTCACTATTAGCATCAACACGGAAGTGAATATTTGCATACTGCGCAGGAATAGTAGATCAGATTTATATCTGCTTTCTGGAGACACATTTATGTGGCCAAGTAGAATTTGCATACACAACCGGATAGAAATCGGACAGCTCAAGACGTTTAAGCAATATCTAAAGTTCAAATTCTATCCATATTGAATGAAAGAGAATGAGTTCATAGAAAACACTGCAGGCAAAACTGAACGTTTGTTCAGGGTATCAGATAATGGCTTAATCATAACAGCTGAAAAACTTGCTCGAATGAATAATAGATTTGGAAAGGAGTAAGGACACAAGGAGACAGAAAGAGAACAAAAAAAGAGCAAAGGAGAACAGAAGCCATCTACATTTTTGCCAGGATATGTGTGTCTCTGCAACGCACATGTTTTTTAAGCACCCCAAAGATACAGCTTTGATGGAACACTGTTATTTCCTAGTCTCACCATGTTCCATGTCAGACACTGTTGCTGTAAATCTAATACAGCAGGGTAGATGCTGCACTGCAAATATTCCCTTAATGTTTGATGTGTAAGCATGGCAACTGCCTTTTCTTATCCCTTTTCTTGTCCAGCAAAACGTGTGTGTGTGTGTGTGTGACCTAGTATTACCTACATTATGGGGACCAAGGATAATAATACCAGTGATTTTTGACCTTGTGTGGACTTTTTTTTTTTTGGTCCCCATGAAGAAAACAGCTTATAAATCATACAGAATGAAGTTTTTTATATATATATATCCGTGGACCACAAAACCAGTCATAAGGGTCAATTTTTTTAAATTGAGATTTATACATCATCTGAAAGCTGAATAAATAAGCTTTCCATTGATTAGGATGGGACAATATTTGGCCGAGATACAACTATTTCAAAATCTGGAATCTGAGGGTGCAAAAAAATCAAAATACTGAGAAAATTGCCTTTAAAGTTGTCCAAATGAAGTTCTTAGCAATGCATATTACTAATCAAAAATTAAGTTTTATTATTTAATATTTATATATTTACGGTAGGAAATGTACAAAATATCTTCATGGAACATGATCTTTACTTAATATCCTAATGATTTTTGGCATAAAAGAAAAATCGATAATTTTGCCTCATACAATGGAATACTTTCTGTACCCACTGTATATATATATATATATATATATATAAATAGCAGTAGTTTTCTGTGAGGGGTAGATTTAGGGTAAGGGGATAGAAAATAAAGTTTGTACATTATAAAAACCATCACATCTATGGGAAGTCCCCATAAAACATGGAAATCAGTGTGTGTGTGCATAATACACTTGATTATATATACAGTAAATATGTTTATGTATATTTTTGTTTGGAGGTTATTTCAGGGCTTAATATGCTCCACCATTAGAGAAGCAAATTTAAGTTAATATGGCTGCATTTTTCCCCCTTCGTTTTACATTCACATTTACAAAATACTCCATCTGACATTATGCATAATTACTTTTTTGTTAGGGCTATATGAATATTCATGAGAGCCCTCACTTTCAATCTTGTTCATGTCAGTCAGATGTGAAGCACAATGAGTCACCGCTCAGAGTATGATAATATCACAGGAATGAATATTCATGAAAGAGGTGTGTGTGGTGAACACGCATGTGTATTATGAGCAGAGGAGCCATGTCAGCTATAATTAGAGAGTCTGAGCTGCTTTTATGCAGGTAGCCCAAATCCTAAACCATTAATATTAAACCAGGTCCTTCATGTTCCTGAAAATTGTGCAAAAAGAATTTGCAAGGCTTGTCTGCTGCTTGTCATCCTAAGTTCACTGTCCCTTCATCTACAAATGACATTAATTCACATCCACAAGTGTAAAAAAAACACAGTGCTGGAGACTCAAGTCTTATTTTCCTTTAAAACGTCCTCCTCCGCAACAGATTTTCTTGCTTAAAACCAGCCAGTCAACAATGTTATGCACCAGTGGATCCTGTGAGACCCCAGCACATGGTCTGCCTGATTCACCTCAGTCATACATTTGAAATGGAAGCACAATGGAGGAGAAGCTCTGTGGCTCTGAGGAGTGTGTGGATGGTGCATCTTTAAAGCTGTATTCCCACAGCAGATAGTGAGATTAGTTAGTCCTCTGAGAGAAGGACCAGGAGGTGCAGTTAACCCAGTGACTACAAATAACTAATGCTTTATTGGCATAATTTCATATGTGTGTGTGTGTGTGTGTGTGTGTGTGTGGGTGTGGGTGTGGGTGTGTGTGTG
>NW_015544154.1:1139700-1227342 GCF_001515605.1 Sinocyclocheilus anshuiensis
GTGGGTGTGGGTGTGTGTGTGTGTGTGTGTGTGTGTGTGTGTGTGTTTATATAGTGCCTTTCAAGAACCCAAGGATGCTTTTCATAAAGTTGATATATAACATGAACAACAGATATACAGTCACATAATCAAGCAAATAGAGCAGACAGAGATCATATAATACAAGATAAGTAATGAAAGCAAGCATAGTAACAAAAGCAACCTTAGAACTGAAAATTGAGGCAGTCTGCTACAATCAATTAACAAAACATATTGTTAATAAGTGAGTTTTGAGATCAGTTATAAAGGTCTGGAGTGAAGAGACAGCACAGAGGTTTTGATGAAGTTTGTTCCAGAGCTTATACGAGCTGAGATGCTGAAAGCCCTACCACCCACACCAGACAGCTGGAATTTAGGTACTATAAGCAAATTTTCAGAACTCGATCTCAGAGTATGAGCAGGGACATATGGTGAATTAATTCAGAAAGGTAAGAAGGTGCTGAAACATTACAAGTCTTAAAAACTAGGACAAGTATCAGGGTGTATTCATACCAGGAAAGTCCACTAGTTCACTTGCTTTGGTCCGGACCAAATACCGCACCAAAGGGGGAAACAAACTTGAGTTAAATTCAATCGAACTAAACAAGACAGGTGTGAATACACCCTTAAACTGAATATGACAGATAACAGGGAGCCAATGTGATTGCTGTAGGACAGGAGTGATATTGCCAGATTTTTTTGGTAATTTTAAGGGCAGGAGCAGCTGAATTTTGAGTTAGCTGCAAGCAATTAAGAGCTTTATTGGGTAGGCCATATAACAAGGAGTTACTATATATATATATATATATATATATATATATATATATATAGATATTAAGTAAAGATCATGTTCCATTAAGATATTTTGTAAATTTCCTACCATAAATATCATAAATGTATTATCATTAGTAATATGCATTGTTAAGGGCTTCATTTGATGGGCTTCACCCTGATTCCAGATTTTCAAATAGTTGTATCTCGGTCAAATATTGTCCTTTCCTAACTGTATAAATGTCAATTTAAAAAAAAATGGACCCTTATGACTTGTTTTGTGGTCCATATACAGACACACACACACTACTGTGCAAAAGTCTTAAGCCATTAGTATTTTCACCAACAAAAAAATAAAAATGGTTTTAAGTTAGTTATTTCTATCTTTTGCTGTAGTGTGTCAGTAGGAAATATCAGTTTACATTTCCAAACATTCTATTATCATTAGTAATATGCATTGTTAAGGGCTTCATTTGATGGGCTTCACCCTGATTCCAGATTTTCAAATAGTTGTATCTCGGTCAAATATTGTCCTTTCCTAACTGTATAAATGTCAATTTAAAAAAAAATGGACCCTTATGACTTGTTTTGTGGTCCATATACAGACACACACACACTACTGTGCAAAAGTCTTAAGCCATTAGTATTTTCACCAACAAAAAAATAAAAATGGTTTTAAGTTAGTTATTTCTATCTTTTGCTGTAGTGTGTCAGTAGGAAATATCAGTTCACATTTCCAAACATTAACAATGGCCTTTGCCATTAACTAATAATCCAGTGAGATTTTTGTTTGTACAAGGAGTCTGACAACAGCCAGTGGTAGATTGCTTGGTAGGTTTCTTGAAGCGTCTTGAATATGTTGCCACAGTTCTTCTGGATTTACAAAATAATTAAAATTTAGTCTCAATTTTTTTTCTTCTGTTTCTTTATTTCATTCCTGATGGACTGGATGATGTTGAGATTGTTGTTACCGCAGTTGTTACCTTAAAGACCAATTTTTTATGTGATTTAACCTGTTGGTTAGTGCTAAATTATGATCTTGATTTGAATATATATACAGTGGGTATAGAAAAGAATCAATCTCTGCATCATAAATTCCTGCAGCTGCTTCAGAGTTGCTGTAGACCTCTTGGTAGTCTCTCTGACCTGTTTCCTCCGGCTCTTTCATCCAGTTTGGAGGGACATCCTGATCCAGGGAGGGTCTGTGTTTCCTTTCACTTCTTAATAATAGACTTCACTGTGTTTCTAGCCATTGATAAAGCCTTTGCATTTTTTTTTTTTTGTATCCATCTCCTGACTTGTGCCTGTCCACAATTTTATCCCGGAGATCTTTTGATAGTGCCTTGCCACCCATAGTTGATTGTTTGCTTCAGTTGCACTACCAAGGACTGAAATGCTCCAGGAAAGCTCTTTTCATGCTGAGCTACTCAAAATGACCACAGCTGAAAGTCAAATGGCTTTGTGTGCCATTGAAATGGTGATTAGCTACACCTGATTGAGGCCCTGTCCACACGAACACGGTTATTTGTAAAACCGCAGCTTTTTCTACGCGGTTAGGCCGTTCGTCCACACGCAAACGCAGCACCAGTTCACTGAAACCGAACATTTTTGAAAACGCCTGCCAGGGTGAAGATTTTCAGAAACTCCGGTTGCAGTGTTGTCGTGTAGACAGCGAAACCGGAGTTTTTGGCTTGTGACGTCGGAGCCTGCGCTGTTATCTCCGCCTACTGGAAACTTTTTCAGGCTTCTGATTGGCCAACATGGCTTTACAGTTGAGATTATATCGCCACCTGTTGGTTTGGCATGCTCTTGCCAGTGCTTCATAGCATGCGTTTGCGTTTTCATGTGGACGGAGATTTTTTTTAAATGGAAGAAGGAAAAACTCAGTTTATAAAAATACCTGTGTATACGTGTGGACATGAGTTTACAAGTCATTTTTAGGAGGGGGTGATTTTTTTTCCAACTCTGTGATTCTGTTTTTTTTCTCATTCTGAACTTTTACCGCTCTGTACTGCTTTAACATCTTCATTTGCTCAAGTCATCGTAAAAGCAGTATGAAAAAACTGACATTACACAAACAGAAAAAGAAGGTATTGGGAGTCATTCACCAAATTATTAGGAATATCTAACAAATAACCATCTGTCAAAAAAGAAGAAGAAAAAAATATGTTGTGAAGGTTTTGAACATGGTCTTAAGTGACAGCAATGAGTTACCACCTGTATTTATCCATTGAAATCAAAACTCCTTTCAAGCTTTTTTTTATCAAGCATTTTTTAAGGCTTACTATCTTAGCTTAAGAGAATTACTACTAGTTTAAGAGATTAGTAGCTTGCAGGCAGCATGAACTTCCATATGAATTACATGTGGGAAACACATTTCATTGACCTTATGAACATC
The DNA here is from genome assembly GCF_001515605.1 of Sinocyclocheilus anshuiensis. Classification (NCBI taxonomy): domain Eukaryota; kingdom Metazoa; phylum Chordata; class Actinopteri; order Cypriniformes; family Cyprinidae; genus Sinocyclocheilus; species Sinocyclocheilus anshuiensis. The sequence goes on from NW_015544154.1 coordinate 1,142,888, forward strand.
ACTTTTCTGGAATGTAATGGATTGTTGAAGGACCTACTGGAAGATTTAATCATGTTTAATGCTGACTGCAAACTGAGAGCAAGACAAAGATTAAACAAAAATACCAGAAGACTGCTTTTATTCAGCTGTCTCTGGACTGTGTTTCAATGTCATATTCTGTTGCAAAAGAAAGAGGTGTGGCAGCGTAATACTCCAAGATGGAATTACTGGCATTAGAAATATCCTCTATCCTACATAGAAGCGCTTGTCCCAGTTTGATAGCAAATTATTGTGGCTCAGGCAATTGCCTGAAATCAAATCCAGATTAAAGAAAAAAAAAAAAAAAAAAAGTCAAACATTATTAAATCGCGGCTGTTAAATGATTATAAGGGCTAAAACTGCTTATCTTTGTCTCTGAGTCACATCCCTCTACATAACACATTTCCTCTCATGACTCCATCCTTATTTATTATTTATCCTACTTACCCCACACCTTTGGATCCGTTCTCTGTAAATTGGAACAAATTGAATCCAATTCATTATCTGAAACAGAGAATATGTCACTAGTCCAAGGATGGCACCAGTCCAAAATCCACAAGCTATTTTCATGTGGCTGGTCTCACCTCGCTGAATGGGAAGGACACTAACAGCAGTACAGGCCTGTGAACCTGCAGCGTGCACAGCATGCATTTGGAGGAAGGCACACAGCTTTCTGATTAATGAGAGTGACCTGTCAGCTTCTCTGTGTTAATATTTCTCTTGCATTCTTTTTTAAAAACATTTTTTTTTCCTTTTGTGGCACCACCAAATGAAAGGAAATGTTAACCACCATTAGATGTATCCGACTACGCCACCCTGGTGGGAGGCCAGGGAAATAACTCCCAATAAAAGGGCACACAGGTAAGTTTCACCAATTGAAGGCGAGAAAATACGGCACCTCGTCCTCCAAAACAGGAGGACCTGTCAAGGCTGGAACCGGACCCTCCTTCTGGATCCGGGCCTTCAAAGCTGAGCGATGAACACATCTCGTCTTTCCCAAATCGTCCACTGGTGCAATGGTGTATACCGCCCCACCCCCCTTGGGTGCCTTCACGACCTGATACACCACCGGGCTCCACAGGTCCAGGATTTTATGGCGACCTCTCGTGCCATACTCACTTTACAATAAACAATACATAGCCAAAAAAATTAAGTAAACTAATGTTATAATATAGCTGCAAAATAAATCAAAACAAACACAAAAAAACGAAATAGCCGCAAAACTAATCCAATAAGTATAGCAACAATTGACTCGGTTGACAAAGAAAATTAAATCAAAGAAATTAAACTAGTAAAATAACCCTGCTGACACAATGCTCAGACGCTAGCGTTAACAGCCCCAGCGACTCGCGGAGCAGCAAAACCGTAACCGCACAGCTGACTGTAAACGACACTATCAAAAAAAATAAAGAGATCCGACTGGGGACACCAAACTTATAGAACCATTCCACCGCCAACACTTGGGCCACTGTTTGTGCCCGTTGATCTTGTGTAGACACGGCTAAGGTGTACTTCGTAAAGACGTCAGTCATAACCAGTACGTTCTCCAGCCCCGAACGAGTTGGCTCCAAAACGGTAAAATCTATGGCCAGGATTTCATTTGGCCTAAAGGCAAAAAGATGGCCCATGAAGCTACTAGGATGGAGTTGGGTATCTTTGGCGGCCTGACACCGCTCACACTCTCGGCACCATTGTGCCACATCCGATGTCATACCCGGCCAATAGCACCGCTGGCGCACCAATTCAGTGGTGCGTTCCACCCCTTGGTGCCCATGCTCCTGATGCCATGCTCATGACGCAATAGTGATGGTAACACCACCTGAAGTGCCTCTTCTCCCCCATCCGAGCGGAACACACGTCGATGCAACACAAACAGTAAATACCACGACTAAGGTGGTCATAAAAATTAAACTCCAACCATACCTGCAAGCGAACTCTGCCACGACTTCCCGCAACGCCAACGATACCAGCCCCACTCTAAATTAAACTATAAACAGCGTATATTAACCTCGCAACAGACGCATCATTACACCATCAGCAGAAACTCAACGTACCTGGATAGGAATGGGAACGGAAGAGGAAGTGCCAGGGAGAGAGAGAACCCCAAGTCAGCAGGATCTCGTTTAGGCACGGCTAAGGTGTACTTCGTAAAGACGTCGGTCATAACCAGTATGTTCTCCAACCCCGACCGAGTTGGCTCCAACACGGTAAAATCTATGGCCAATATTTCATTTGGCCTAAAGGCCAAAAGATGGCCCATGAAGCTACTAGGATGGAGTTGGGTATCTTTGGCGGCCTGACACCGCTCACACTCTCGGCACCATTGTGCCACATCCAATGTCATACCCGGCCAATAGCACCGCTGGCGCACCAATTCAGTGGTGCGTTCCACCCCTTGGTGCCCATGCTCCTGATGCCATGCTCATGACGCAATAGTGATGGTAACACCACCTGAAGTGCCTCTTCTCCCCCATCCGAGCGGAACACACGTCGATGCAACACCCCATCCTGCTCACAGAAACGGCTCCATTGCCGTAGCAGACTCACCACAGCCCTGGAAAGCTGCCGACGCTCCTCTGCACTAGGAGGGACCCCGCGCCTCCAAAACCTCAGCATTTCACCTATAACAGGATCCTCCCTCTGTAATGATTGCATATCCACAGCCAAACCCGGCAGCACAGTGACTGCTGCTTGAGAACCCACTCCTGTTACACCAGCCTGCCTTACCATGGCTGGAAGAGCGGTCCCAGGCAGTAATGGTTCCAACTCACCCTGACTAGAGGGACCCTGCCGGGAGAGAGCATCCGCATTCCGGTTGCTCCTTCCGGAGCGATACCTCAGCTCAAAATCAAAGGCAGCCAATTGCGCAGCCCACGCTCTCATGCCTCCCTCAACGGCCTGTGGTAGATGGTGCAGATTCGAGTGGTAGCCCGCAGTGGTCCGCCCAGTTCTCCTCAAGGGAACACCAGCCATACCTGACTGGTCCTCCAGCAAACTAGCAGGCCCCGGTGATACATCGGACACAAAATCAGGTACCTCATGGCCCCTGACAACTGGGGTCTCCCCATCAGACCCCACCAACCTACTCTGTGAGGTAGAAGTGTCCAGGGAAACCAGCACCTGAGGGACTGGCCCCTGACTCGCCGAAGAGGTTACTGGCACCAACATAAGCAGATCGACATCTTCTGATGAGATTTCTGCTGACGGCACCTCGTCCTCCAAAACAGGAGGACCTGTCAAGGCTGGAACCGGACCCTCCTTCTGGATCCGGGCCTTCAAAGCTGAGCGAACTAGGGAGGAAGGAGGACTAACGTGTTCTCCATCGCATTCACGGGCAAAATGGCCTGGTTTTTGACACCGACGACAGATTAATACCTCCGTACGGGAGGGCTGACGAACATGCTGAGGAAACCGCATACCGGCAATACTCTTAGTAAGTTGATCTAACTGTTGCTGCTGTGATTTTAACATCTCCCGCAGCTCCTTCAACTCTGACTGAGAATGCCCTTGCACCCCGTACTAGATGCCGTAAGCTATTAGAACAAAACTCAGCTACAAGCCGGTGCAGAGGAGCCGTCAACTTGGCAAAACCCTCTACAAACCGCCTATAATAACTGGCGAACCCCAGGAATGAACGGAGCTCTGCCACCCCCGTGGGGCACTGCCATTGCCTCACTGCCTCTATCTTGCTTGGATCTGTCGACACCCCTTTGGCAGAAATCACGTGTCCCAGATAACTTACCTCTTGCTGGAAAAACACACATTTGGTTAATTTAGCCTTCAACCCCTCCCGCTCCAGCCGACTCAAAACCACCTCTAACCGCTCCAGGTGTTGTCCGGCGGAGAGCGCTATCAGCAACGTACTCAACAAACTGATCACGCAGTACAATTTCAGCATTAGGAATGGCATTAGGTGACTGCTGTTTAACCCTCTCCAGGAGAGTCATCAAGGCCAGGGAAAACTCTAACAGCGATTCCCCATCTTGCTGCCTCCTGGAGAAAAAAGCTTCTTGGACTGCTACATACGATTGAGAGCAACCATACAACTCACGTAAGATCACAATAATTTTATCCGGATCACCCCGTTCCCCACTGGGATGGTGTCTAATCTCTTCACGTGCTTCACCTTCCAAATGGTCGAAGAGAAAGAATGCTTTATCAGCTCTAGACAAATAACGAGCCCGCACACATCCCTCAGCCTCCTCCACCCACTCATCAATACCGGTGCCGGACTGGAAGGTGCTTGGGGCATTGCAGAGCCCGAATGGCATACGATTCCACTCTTCCCTTCGAGTTTTTGCATTCAGCGGGCGGTAATCTACACACATACGCAACGTGCCATCCTTCTTTTTGGCCAACACGATGGGGAAGGCGTAAGGACTACAGGTCTCTCTAATAATGTTTGTTTCCAGCAACTGGTTTATGTGTGTTTTTACCACATCGTACTCAGATGGAGGTATCCGCCGGTACCGTTGTCGTACCACTAAATTTTGGACACCTTCTGTCCCTGGGCACAAAAACAAACCGGTCCGGCACAACAGTATCAGTCTGAGCTGGCTGGGGAGGGTCAGGCATTACTGCAGAGGCAACAACAGGAGCAGTACTAGGACCAGGTAACTCACCTGGCACCTGCTCACGACGCAACCGGTCATTGTCGGCTCGCAGCTGTGCCACTACTTCTCGCAACTCCTGCATCTCTTCCTCCATACTTGTCATAGCTACACTCACCCCGAAACTAGAAACGGGCCACTGATGGAGGAATACAACTTGTCCCAAAGGTCGAAATGCACGCTGCTGTTTTGCTGTGAGGAGAAAAAAACAAAACTCACAACAAATATCAAAACACAGAATTTCACCCACGTCTCACTTAAAAAAAAAAAAATCTTCACCTTACCAGGTAAACCCTGCCGACTACGCCAAAATGTGGCACTACCAAATGAAAGGAAATGTTAACCACCATTAGATGTATCCGACTACGCCACCCTGGTGGGAGGCCAGGGAAATAACTCCCAATAAAAGGGCACACAGGTAAGTTTCACCAATTGAAGGCGAGAAAATAAGGGAGACGTGAGTATCAATACAAGAAATACACTTTATTATAAAATCACCGGCATCAAGTAAAATTCTCTCACGAAACACACCCACAATGGTAGAAATAGTTCCCCGGGCCAGGAGTAATGAGAACAAGGCAGGCCGGCTGCAACTCAGGAGGTCGTCCAAAACCCACCTCAGTTCACACCACGCACACCCACACTACGGAAATTGTATCAAAGCACAAACACAGCACACAGTGAAACACCACCAAATGAAAGCAGCTAGCCTCCCCCGTTCCACACAAGTCCTCACTGGCCCCTGGGGAGAGAAACATTATTAAAGAAAATCATACTAAATATTATTAATAAAAAGAGCCACCGAAACAATAAGTTTACAGACACTGTTGTGGCAGCCTTGACAATCGGGCCTCCGGATGACACCACATACAAGACTAAATGGCACTAGAAAGATGGGGCAATTAATAAAGAAAAAAAAAAACACTTTACAATAAACAATACATAGCCAAAAAAAATAAAGTAAACTAATATTATAATATAGCTGCAAAATAAATCAAAACAAACACAAAAAAACTAAATAGCCGCAAAACTAATCCAATAAGTATAGCAACAATTGACTCGGTTGACAAAGAAAATTAAATCAAAGAAATGAAACTAGTAAAAAAAACACGGTTTCCCCAGCAAAATGCCCAGAGCAAGTAGCAGCCACAACTTTTATTGTGCCGCCCGGAACACAACACTCACTGCGACCCCGCAATCGCACCTTGCCTATCCGGCTATCTGTAGGGACAGCACTTACCTGTCAATGTTGTAATGCTTGAAACACTGGCTTAGAAGCCCCTAACACTGAAGGTGCATCAAATAGGGCGGTACCGTGCTGCCCAAAGAGCTCCTGATAGCACCGGCTCAACACATTCATCCCCAAAATACCAGGGACTTGGGTACCGGTGCCACCAGGAGGATCCCCTACAACCAGCACAGCACATCCTGGAATTATCCGACCGCAAATCTCAACGTCCAACTCAAGATAGCCAACATACGGTATCAACGACCCGTTGGCTGCACGGAGCTGCAACCACTGACATGCCCATGGCACTAGAAAGATGGGGCAATTAATAAAGAAAAAAAAAAACACTTTACAATAAACAATACATAGCCAAAAAAAATAAAGTAAACTAATATTATAATATAGCTGCAAAATAAATCAAAACAAACACAAAAAAACTAAATAGCCGCAAAACTAATCCAATAAGTATAGCAACAATTGACTCGGTTGACAAAGAAAATTAAATCAAAGAAATGAAACTAGTAAAAAAAAACCCTGCTGACACAATCTTGCACCCCGTACTGGATGCCATAAGCTATTGGAACTGACTGACTCCTACCCCTCGCGCCCCCTGGCATTCCCTCCCGCTCCCACCTAATCGCCTCCCCACGTATTTCCAATAGGGTAGAGGCGGGCTGGCGGCGAACCAATTGCTTCAGTCCCCGGCGGAGAGCGCTATCAGCAACGTACTCAACAAACTGATCGCGCAGTACAATTTCAAGCGTTAACAGCCCCAGCGACTCGCGGAGCAGCAAAACCGCAACCGCACAGCTGACTGTAAACGACACTATCAAAAAAAATAAAGAAAACAAAATATATCCATAAGCAAAACAGCAGCGTCGTCGTCGCAAGAAGTCCTTGCTAGGAACAGGGCTTGAAAATCTTGATCTTTCCCCTTTACCTTTAAACCAGAGTATGAGAATTAATCTAAATTTACAAAACCCCAAATGTGAAAAACAGGAGAGGCATACTCACGAGTTATGTTGAACCAACACTAGACGCACAGCTGTATGGCTACTCACTACCGGTGCCGCAACTCAGTCTACCAGCCAGCATTCACCCACCTGCCCTCGTCGCTAGCACCGAGCACAACAAACAGAAAACCTTCAACTCTGACTGAGAATGCCCTTGCACCCCGTACTGGATGCCATAAGCTATTGGAACTGACTGACTCCTACCCCTCGCGCCCCCTGGCATTCCCTCCCGCTCCCACCTAATCGCCTCCCCACGTATTTCCAAAAGGGTAGAGGCGGGCTGGCGGCGAACCAATTGCTTCAGTTCCCGGCGGAGCGCGCTATCAGTAACGTACTCGACAAACTGATCGCGCAATACAATTTCAGCATTAAGAATAGCATTCGGTGATTGCTGTTTAACCTTCTCCAGGAGAGTCATCAAGGCCAGGGAAAACTCTAACAGCGATTCCCCATCTTGCTGCCTCCTGGAGAAAAAAGCTTCTTGGACTGCTACATACGATTGAGAGCAACCATACAACTCACGTAAAATCACAATAATTTTATCCGGATCACCCCGTTCCCCACTGGGACGGTGTCTAATCTCTTCATGCGCTTCACCTTCCAAATGGTTGAAGAGAAAGAATGCTTTATCAGCTCTAGACAAATAACGAGCCCGCACACATCCCTCAGCCTCCTCCATAAAAATTAAACACCAACCATACCTGCAAGCGAACTCTGCCACGACTTCTCACAACGCCAACGACACCAGCCCCACTCTAAATTAAACTATAAACAGCTTTCAATAAAGTCAGACTTGCTGAATGTGCAGTTGTGATTAAATTCCTCTCAAGCCTGCTCTGATAATGACAAACTGTCCTCATTTCCTCTCCTACAGAGAAAGCTACTCAACCATTGCAAACGTGAGCCGCTGGTCGAGCTCACGGTGAAAGAGGAGCAAGGGTTCAAAAATACAAAGATGGAACAGAGTCAATATTCATGTGCCAGTGTCAAGAATAATATGTCTGTCATTAGCCAAATGAGAGACTGTGTTTATTATCATTTAGGGTGTTTAGGAAGCTGTGATAGCAAATTCATATGGAGCAGTCATTTTTATTCATTTCACTTTCAATGTTAAATGTGCGTCTGAGCATCGTTTTTTACAACAGATTGAAAATTATGGAAGGCTCATCAAGGAAAGGAAACAGATTCATGCGCATTATCTTATGCGTTTGCTGCTCTCCAGCTTTAAGTGCTATAAGAACCGAGCCAGAAGCAGATGACGACTGGTGGGACGGTTGCAAGCACCATGCCCGGAAATCGATGTGCCAAGTTTGAATCAACAAAATACAACTTTCTTATCCAACCTAGTTCCTCCATATTTAATTCAGCTAAATGGCATTAAAATTCCTGTTATCTTGGTAACCACAAACCACAGCTGGGTCATTTTTTAAAGTTGTGATAAGAATTATAGGATGCAGCTGAGAAATGTATTTGCTCTAGCAATATTTGGGTAAGATTAAAAGAATGAGTCCCATGGTAAGCAAAAAATAACTACACATGAAGTGGACATAACAATAACAATAAGTACAAAAACTCCTTTAAACTGTCAGCAAGCGCTATCTCAGGGGGCTTGAGGGGAAAAATGATCTGGGCTTGTAATTCATCTTGAGGAGACATGTTTATTTTCGTTTGTGCTCCCTTTTTAAGCCTACAAAAACACATGTAACAAATCTTCTCTTGGGCTGGAACTAAAGTCAAGGAAGTCATCCTATTGGATATTTAACGAGGCTCAAAATGCCTCTGCCAACAATGAAGTGGAACTGCTCATTAATTAAACTGCTGAGTCATCTCATTCCTCATCTAAAACATGCATGATATGTTATTAGAAAAAAAAAAAACAGGCATTGACTTCAAGGACACCATCATGTCGATCTGTATTTTCATTTCAATTTATTTCTCTCTTGGGGCAGTTTACTGAGGTGCCATGCTGATCAGAGCATTTCTGACTGGAACAAATACATTTCGTCTTTAATGCTGTGCCTGAATCTAAGCACCATCTTGCATTCGGGATGTACAGTAAGAGTGTTTTTGAGCAAATATGTGGCCATATGGTCAAAGGCTAATCACAAGCAGAGTATTTCAATGCTCCTGTGACACTTCCTCTATGGATTGTCTGATTTACAAGGCTGAATAGAAGGGCTCTCTGCAGGAGCTTTGCCCATGTAGCCATTCCTATATGTCCTTTCAAATGATAGAAGGGTAATGACTTCCCAAGGCATTTCTGTTTAGTCTGATTAAGACTCAGAAAATTGCAGGACATAGGACCATCTATCCTCCTATTTGCTGCAAAGATTGTATAAGGGAGAAATATCTTGTGTCGCAGATAAAAGGGACCGGCAGTGTCGACAACAGTGTTTTATCTGCTTAGCAAAAGGGGACCGATCTCGCTATCAGCTGACTCTTCACACTTGATACCTATCCCTCTCAAAATAACAAACCAACCCATCAGAAGACTTACGGCACTATATGGAATGTTGAAAATAAGGAGCTCAGGAGAATAGCTCCCAAAGGACTCACAAATTGACATCACCCTCCTATCACTCAATAAGCTCCCCGTCTTCACAACCTGCTGGTGCAGTTTGCCGCAGGCAATGACTATACTTGGCAAACATTGTCACTACTATAAAAGTCACAATGCCTTCGTCTGTGCCGCAATGGAGTTATTTTGGAAATCCAGCGCTTCCGTAATGATTTGACTGTGGAATGCTGTCATAATCCCATAATTAACAGTAAAGGTGTGTTATGAAACATACGACTTTGAATCAGTTCTCGAGTTTTCTTCAGAGAGGTTGTCTTGATGTTGAAAACATCACCTTGCAGTCTTTAGATCAATCCATTATTACCATAAAAACCTTCTAAATTCCAGAATTAAGCCCGAATAGACACAAGAAAACTAGGCTTAATGGGAGACGAATCACACAGGCACCTCACTAACTGGAAGGCTTTGAATCTAAAGAGTGTGATTTATGTGCGAGCGCTCACTGTTGGCTTACACGACTAGCTAGTCCTTCTTCTCTAAGGGTTTTGGCTAAGGGATGCCCACTTTAGGGTGGCCTCTCCTTGGAAAGCTCTAGGCACTTCTAGCCTACTCTAGCATGGCAGAGAAACTCTGCAATGTGCATAATGTTTCATTAATAGACTGTAGCACAAAACCTACACACAAAAAAATTCCCCTAAGCACTTCTGCGTTTTCATACAAAGGGTATCTTCTTATTAATGGTATCAAATTGAATTTCCGTCAAGGCACCTGCGTCCTTGTTAAGAAGCGAATGGCAAAACTAACAGAACATCATGAACAACAAATTGGAAGGCAGGCACAGACTGAGAGACTGCAAGAGTTATTTGTCTGATGTTATGTAACACTGGGTTTATTTCAATCCTGGTTTATTTTTGTGTCTGGTAAAAGTCTCTGCAAAATGAGAGTGGTGTATCTAAGCACCAGCAACTGGTTTGTGCTGCATAACAGAACACAATTCCCTGCAGTTATGTATAACACAACGACAGTTTATTGAATAAAACTAAGGATAATAAAATACTTTCACCGAATTTGTGAAATACAGAGCTCTGCAGGAAAAAAAAACATCAATTTCAGAGTTTAAAGACATTATCTTCCTAACACGAAATTGAAACATCTGAGACTCCTGAATGTTGCTCATTGCCTCATCTAATGGACTAAGCTTTCCATGGTCTTTATTAAAAGCTTCAAAATCAAAAGACTAATATTCATGCTGACATTTCCTAAAGACAGCAATGGCAACACAATTCCTCGGAACTCTTTCAGTAAGTTAATATTAGCGCCTGAGCCATGGCCTCATTGTTATTCTACAAGTGCTCTGTGTCTCCCCTCAGTTCAAAACCTGTTCTGATAGGAATCTCCCAGCAATAGCCAGCAATTTCAAAGAAATACAAAGGGAGCGGCGAGAGGAGCAGTGGGAAGGAAAAATACAGGAGGATGGAAAAAAAAGAGAGTGAGAGAGGATCAAATGGCCATCAAAGCACCTAGTTTACTTGTCAAATCATATCAGCTTTTAAAAAAAATCTGGTTTACAGAAGTTCATTACTGTTGATCAATAGCAGACATGCAGGTATTATTATATAATCTTTTTGGCTTTGGTTTGTTAAAGGTATTATTCAAATTCTGTTATATTTATTTAAAAGATATTTTGCAGAATGTTGATTTACTTGACTTTGTAACATATTTTTTAAATATCTCCTTTTATGTTCCACAGAAGAAAGAAAGTCATACATGTTAGGAACAACATGAGGGTGGGAGGCAAACAATCCCTTTAAAACACAATATCTGGGCCATTTTGCTTGATGGAACTGATTCGGATCATCTTGACATAAGAGACTCATCAAAAATAGGGAGATCACATTTGGATTAGAGAGGAAAAAACCCTCTCACAATAATATTAAGATGACTCACATGTCTGTTGTGCCTCCTGACACCTTGCAAAATTGTTGTTTTCGCTATAAACACTCCATCAGATGTGGTAAAATAATGGAACAGACCTGATGTTTTTAGCTACTTCATTTTCCCTCAGACCAGGTGAAATCTCAAATCCAGAAAAATCTACACACTTTAATATGTTAAAATACACATGCTCATCATATTGTTCAGGCAAGGCCATATCCTTCACTTGGGGGGCATATGTGATTACAGATTACAGACTGTGATGATATGTTTCCAGTTATTAACATCATAAACCTTGCAAAGATATATATATATATATATATATATACAGTATATATATATATATATATATATATATATATTCTAAAAAATGTATGTACACTTATAACACTACAATTAGTTAAATTACCTTGACATAAAAAAATAAAAACATTTTCCAGAATACATTTAAACTATTTTTAAATAATATTTTTATTCTAAAATATGCACACTGACTCTAAATAAAAATATGCCTTAACAACATAATATGCCTTATGTTAATGTTTCTTGTCTCACATTCAATTGCGAATTACATGGTTTACGTAAATAATATGGGCTATTTTCAACTAATAAAAAAAATGAATAGTTTGCATCACTGGATATTACTTACATTTCTGTCATAAAAATTCAAATATTAATTGCTTAACTACATACATCTCACCTCACAGCCTTTCGTTGTTGGAATTCGAACTTGGCTTCTGTGAACAGTAAAGCCTGCCTTCTTTGACTGGTCATCTTAAACATTTACTTTAATTTATGCTTTTAAATCACTTTTAAATTGGACAATTACTTTAAACTGCTCAAGAAGACCAGCCTTAAAAAAAGAGCAATGCATAATGGAGTAATACAAGGGGGGACAATTTGATCATATCCAATCAATGTCTGTAATGGTTATGGCCCTGTGTTCCGTAATTGTTTTCAGTGTACTTTAGGATAATTAAATGTAGTACTGTGATATAGGTTTGTCATCTCTGTTCACTCAGCTGCATGTCTCTGTTGCTATGGCTGTCTCTTTGAAGTACTATGAGCATTGTTATCTGCAATTTGACTGCTCTCAGTCACACCTGACTCTTGAAATAGAAGTCACATTGAAAAACAGATGACTTTTATATCACAAACCTCGTCTAATAGCTTATTTGCTAATTTACAGTACTTCTAAAACAGGGGTGCCCAAACTCGGTCCTGGAGGGCCGGTGTCCTGCAGAGTTTAGCTCCAACTTGCCTCAACACACCTGCTGGTAAGTTTCTAGTATGCCTATAAGAGCTTGATTAGCTGGTTCAGGTGTTTTTAATTGGGGTTGGAGCTAAATTCTGCAGGACATCGGCCCTCCAGGAACGAGTTTGGGCACCCCTGTTCTAAAAGAAATAAATCACAAGAACACAAATAATTTCACACTGCTAATTCACACATGCCCACTTGTCTCACAGTTTTAATCATCAGTGCTTTAGCTTGTGTTTTACTTCAGCGATGGCGAGGGATATAAGATGTCATTCTTGTAATTGTGAGGACATAGCTGGTTGATTCAAGACTTTGAATCGATGGGGCCTGAATCAATCTGCAAGTGAGCATGTGTGCAAAACAAGCAAAGCCTGTGGAAGGGACCTGGGATGATCGATGTCTCTAGAGACGCAGCTCAGCGAGAGCTGAATACCCTTATTTTCCACTGCTCGGCATTGACGAAGCATAGCCAAAAAAGCACTGTGATTGCCTCCTTAATGTATCCCAGCACTCTTGCCCATTCCACCAGATTCCATTCTTTTAGCCATGCAGGAGATGACCGCATCAGACCTTCATTACAAACTGAGAAAAAATATTACATATCCCGTTGTATATTCCTTGCCCACCTTGTGACTTGTGTTACTCATTTCAAAACTTTCCAACGTGGCTCAAAGGTATTTTACAGTGTTGATGAAAAACTGGAAAAATAATCTCAAAAATGAGATTTTCTCCAGCACAGTTTGTTGAGTCACAGAAATTACCTTGAATTACCTTGTATCTACATAAAAACATGTTAGCCCAACAATATTCCTCTAAATGTCTGAGCAAACGAATATTGCTGATTTGTCAAGGGAGCTCCCATCATGCACTGCAGCATGAATGAATTATTTGGTTACTGTTAATATTGTTTGGCGTTTTGCTGACTTAATTTATGCTGTTGTTATTGTTTTTCGTTGTCACTGTTAGTTATTTGTGATGTGTTGATGTTCAGAGCTCATCTTTTTTCTTAATGATGTTTTTTTGATTGTCACAGTGATTGATGTTTGTGCATTATGCATTAAGCTCTATGTGCATCTTTAAAAAACTACAGCAAATCTGAATATTAAGAATCACTTAAAACTATGCATAAAAATTATATATTGGCTAAGCAAGACATTTTGCATTTAGCAAACCATCAATTGTTTGTTAAATAGCATTATATACTATTATACCATTATATTGTGTATTATATTATATTCTTCTATATTAAGACATTATCACATTACTATGAAAACTCAGACATCTCAATGTATCATGTCGCCTTGATTTTTAAATTACTTTTTGTTTTTTAACATAAACAGTGTGGTGACTAATTCAGTTATAACCAAAAGAATCACACACATTTTATTCAGATATTAATACTTGATTCTAGACAGGTCGTTTTTTTACCCACGCACAAATAAAAATAATAGAAGCTGAGTATTATGCACCTGGTAATAACTCTTTTAATGATGTTCTACTCTTCAATCATGACTGCTAAACATAAAACATAACACATGCACTACAGGACACACAGAGGCCAACCCGTGTCTATACCATTGTTACCTCACTCTCCATATGCACCCACTCTAAATCCTCTAAAACCTGCCAGAGAAGGTTATGTGCTTGAAATCAATAAGAGCAATTTATGTTTAAAGTACCTGCATACACACATAGTCTATTTAGGTGGCTTTGGTTCACTGCACTCCTGCATTAACAGATTTCCGTGTTTCATTTCAGCCCACAGCATACATTCTCAGCCTTTTGATAAACTGGTTTGCTAATCTCATAACGTCCTCGCCAGGATATTCAGGTTATTAGCCACATTCCTTTCTCTCGGATTCATTCAACAGAGCAATTGTCCCTTAGAGAAAGAGAGAGAGAATTAGTTGTCCATCTTGATAGACGGTGATCAGTGGGAGCTACACACAAAGACCACAAATTACACTTGACTCCTGATTGCCTGCAATCCGGCCCTGCTGTTTTCAACAAGTAGCCATCATATTCCTTCATCTCTGCACTCTGGGACCTCTATGCAGGCAGAATCAATATTTTTAGCTTGGATCCATATGTCTGTATAAGACTTTTATCTCAAATAGAAGAACAAATATGAAAACTTTAGATTACACAATTTGATTTGATTCTGATTCAAAAAGCTTGAGTTTGATTTGATAATGTGAACACTGATAATGTGCAATAATGCCTTGGTCTCGGAAGAGGTTTGGATAAATGATATTTACGTTCTCTGTGGTCGAGTGAGCAGTCTGGTGGTGGTGACTTCTTCCACTGGTTATGCTGGGAGCAATGCAGTGGGGAAAGGAGCAGGAATCCGTTTCAACAGCCTTGATCATGAAGCGCTGTAGGATGCAAAGTCAGACCTTAGAAGAAGGATCTCCTGGAGCACCAGAGGGTCCTAAAATTTGCAATGCATATGTGGCCCTGAATTAGGAGCAGAAGGTCCTTAGTCTGGAACACGCAGAAAAAAGTACCTTGAAGTGAAGGTTTGCCCGCTGGAGCTTAACATTGTTGCAAATGTCTGTGTGTCTTCTGCCTCTCCTAGCTAGAGTGTCTTTCCTCCTGTGGAACTTATTTGCATAGTCCAAACGTAAAGTTTGAAAAGAGTCACTAAAGTTTTACCTGTGCATTTCTCACTTTCCAAAACACAACCAGAATACTTTTGGCAATGTTATGAATGCATAAATATGATGGAAAAGATTGAACTGTCATGCAGGCATTCATTTGTCCATTAACAGCTGAGTTTGTGTAAGATGTTGCACTACACATCTCTGTCACTGAGAATACTTATTTCTCTGAATAAGTATAAAAATGGGTGTGTTGTAGTTTGCATCAGTTTTAAGGTTTGAAAACATAGTTATGAATGGATTTGGCTGGATCTTTGTGATATCTCTTTGTTTCACCTACTGCTGCTGCATCCTACTGAATTTTTATGGCGGTCACAGGCCAAACCTTAGGAATCAGCCTCTAGGTGGGTGAGGGGCAGAAACCGCATTTTGACCAATGAGAAGACCTGTCCTTCCTGGGCTGGGTACCAGAGATCTTCTTCATGCCCTCTAATGGCGCTTTTCCACTGCATGGTACGGCACGGTACGGCTCGGTACGGTTCACTTTTGGGGGGTTTTCCACTGGGTACAGTACCTGGTACCTGGTACTTTTTTTAGTACCACCTCGGTTGAGGTTCCAAGTGAACCGTACCATTACCAAAACGTGACGTGTAAACTCTGCTGATCACGGATTGGCCGGAGAGAATCGTCACTACCTGCGTCACTGAACTTGCGACACAAACAAACAAACAAACAAAGCGCCATAAGAGGTGTCTGGCTGTTGTCCTAGCATCTTTATCTGATGGTGCTGGACAGTTTGCTTATGTTACTCCACCAAGATCCAATCAAAATGTAGCAAATCTTTGTCCACTGTTGTTGTCAGAGAGGGGCCCCGCCATAAACTGGGACCTGGAATGCGCTGTGTACTACAGTAGATAAATGGTAAATGTGGATGAGTGATTAAACATTTCAGTAAGTTGTAATGTATCTTTTTAACAAACATTTTAAGGTTCATTTATTTTTGTTGTGTGTTTATTTTGTTATTGAAAGTGCGCAGCACATATTTACATATTCATCTAAACACCACTCTCATCAGTGTGGATGGTGCCTGGATGTTCGTAAACAGTATATCACTGCAAATGTATTTCCAACTTCTTTTTACTTCTAAGCAAAGAACGTGCTGGCTGCAGTTCACTTAATGGCCACCAGTGTCGCTAATAACAAGGCTTTCTGAATTCTACTTAAAGCCCCTTTAAAATGATGATCTGTTAAAATCAGGATAATCAGTATTTTCAAACTATTCTTAAAAATTGCAGAATTCTAGAGGCAATGAGAACAAGTTTCAGTTTGTGCAAGCTGTGTTTAGCCTGCTTATAGTTTGGATCTCTGTTGAATGCAATAAAATAAGTGTACTGCGAAATAATGGCAAGAAAGACTGGTGCTGGCCTACCTGAAGGACATCACTGGACTCTTGCCAGACTCCCTGCAGTTTGCCTACCGAGCAAACCGGTCTGTGGATGATCAGTCAAAATGGGACTGCACTACATCCTGCAACATCTGGACAAACCAGGGACTTATGTGAGGATCCTGTTTGTGGTTTTTAGCTCGGCCTTCAACACTATCATCCCAAACCTCCTCCTGTCCAAATTAACTCAGCTCTCTGTGCCCACTTCCATCTGTCAGTGGATCACTAGCTTCCTGACAGACAGGCAGCAGCTAGTTTCATTTATTTATTGAGAAAAATTATCATATCATATCATATCATATCATATCAGTGTTACATATCTGTGCAGTGCAAAAGTATGTGAATCTCTAGGATCAGCAGTTAATTTGAAGGTGAAATTAAGAGTCCATCTGTTCAGAGGCGTTAGAAAATTCTCATGCAGAACACGTATAATCAGCACTGGCGCCTACCAGGGTTGTGTTCTCTCCCCACTGCTCTTCTCCCACTACACGAATGACTACACTATAAAAGACCCCTCTGTCAAGCTCCTAAAGTTCGCAGATGACAACACACATATCAGCCTCATCCAGGACGGAGACGAGTCTGCTTAAAGAAAGGAGGTTAAAAAGCTGGTGCAGTTATAACAACCTGGAACTGAACACGCTCAAAACAGTGGAGATGATAGCGGACTTCAGAAGGAACCCCCCTGCACTCCCCCCACTCACCATCATAAACAGCAGTAGGCCTAGAATCATTCAGGTTCCTGGGCACCACCAACTCTCAGGATCTGAAGCGGGATGCACATAGACTTCTATGTCAAGAAGGCCCAGCAGAGGCTGTACTTCCTTCACCAGCTGAGGAAGTTAAACCTGCCACAGAAGCTGCTGATACAGTTCTACTCTGCAGTCATTGAATCCGTCCTCTGCACTTCTATAACTGTCTGGTTCAGTTCAGCTACCAAATCAGATTGCAGCAGATAGTCCGGACTGCTGAGCGAACAACTGGTACAAACCTCCCCACTCTCCAAGAACTGCACTCATCCAGAGTAAGTAAAAGAGATGGCAAAGTCATTCTGGACCCCCACACCAGCACTTCCTCTTTGATCTGTTGCCGTCTGGTTGGCGCTAGAAGCACTGAGCACTAAAACAGCCAGGCATAAGAATAATTTCTTCCCTCAAGCAATCCATCTCATGAACAGTTAACTTGGCAATAAAAATGTAACACACAACACTATTTCTGCATTAATTTATTTAACACTATACTTATTTACATTTACTTGCATTTGTACATAACATACCTGTACACACAAATACTATCTATTGTCTATTTTGTATATTTTATATATATATATATATATATATATAAATACATATTTTAAATATGTCATAAAAACATTAAACCATAAAAGAGTCCATCTGTTCAGAGGTGTTTTCATTCAGTGAAATGACTATCAGGTGTCATTGCCTGCCCTGTTTTATTTAAAGAACAGGGATCTATCAAAGTCTGATCATGTTTGTGGAAGTGAATCATGGCACGAAAAAAGGAGATCTCTGAGGACCTCAGAAAAAGAGTTGTTGTTGCTCATCAGGATGGAAAAGGTTACAAAACCATCTCTAAAAAGTTTGGACTCCACAAATCCACAGTCAGACATATGTACAAATGGAGGAAATTCAAGACCATTGTTGCCCTCCCCAGAATTGGTCTACCAACAAAGATGCAAGACATGTAATTGTCCACAAGGTCGCAAAGGAACCCAGGGTAACTTCTAAGCAACTAAAGGCCTTTCTCACATTGGCTAATGTTCATGAGTCCACCATCAGGAGAACCGCAGCAAGAGTCTTCAACAACGAATGGTTAAAGAAGAAAAATGTTAATGTTTTGAAATGACAGAGTCAAAGTCTGGACCTTAATCCAATTGAAATGTGGAAGGAGCTGAAGCAAGCAGTTCATAGGAGGAAACCCACCAACATCACAGAGTCGAAGTGTTTCTGTACTGAGGAAGGGGCTAGAATTCCTACAAGCCGATCAGCAGTTACAAGAAACATTTACCTGCAGTTATTGCTGCAAAAGGGGGTCAGACCAGATACTGAAAGCAAAGATTCACATACTTTTGCACTTTTTTTCAATAAATAAATTACAAAGAAAATATTGTCTCATTTCTCATTTGTTGTTCTCTTTGTCTACCTTCAGGACTTGTGCAAAAATCTGATGATGTTTTGGGTCATATTTCATATTTAATATAGAAAATTGTAAAGGGTTCACAAACTTTCAAGCAGCACTGTACGGAATGTTAAAGAACGCGACACATACGTCTCCCGGTAATCCTGTATAATTCAACCAATCCGATGACAACATTGAAACTCCTGAAGTGTTTCCAATTTTGTGTGCCATATGCATCAGATGTTCAGCCAACGGTCCGTGGGCGTGAGGTCTGAGGCTGAATGAATGAATGAACGTGACAAGAGTAAGGAGAGATGACTGACAAGACCATAGTGGAGGATTCGTTGTGCAACAGATCCTAAAGCCTTGTTCAGACCAGGGGCGCCGTAAGGGGGGAAGGTTGGGACAAGGGAGAGGGGCCCGGAATGTGATTTTTACCAAGGGGGACACTGTTCAGGGTGCCCAGAAACCATAGTGACATCCCTGGTTCAGACTGTCAGTCCAAATCCGATTTTTGTTCATATCCGATTGGGATCTGAACAAAATGATCGACTGTCCACACTGTGTATCGCAACTGCTCAATTCCGATTTGTGTGTCCATGGTACTCTTTCATTTTACTCGGTATCTGCATTGGTTTCTATGGCCATTGCGTTGTTATGTAAAACAACAATAACAGCAATACAGTTTGCAATACACATGTTGTATTATGACAACATGCAGCATCGCGCTGGATTATTTAGTTTTATGAGGCAGCAGCAGAAACACAGGAAGTTGGAATGCTTTCCGTGCTGCGGTCTCTGCTGGTTTCAAAACTCAAAGAGTTGCGTATTCTAGCAGTATATTGTCTTTTTCTGCTGGACTTGCACTTCACAACAACACAAACTTGTTTCTGCTAAGACGTTCAGCATGTTTTCTACAAAAACGTCTGTCGTGTTTAAGTTTTATGTGGCGTGAGAACATGAAAAAGCTACCCTAAATCCGATCTGACCGGTCAGACTGAAACGGATTTCCAGGAAAGTGATTTGAATACGATTTCAAACCACATGTGAATGTGGCTCGAAACGGATTTGCAAAAATCGGATTTCATGTAGTTTGTTGCCGTTCAGACTATCTAAATATGATCGGATTTCAATCGGATTTGCACAAAAATCGGATTTGGGCTGACAGTCTGAACGAGGCTTTAAAGGCCTCTCTCACATTGGCTAATGTTAATTTTCATGATTCCATCATCAGGAGAGCACTGAGCAACCATGGTGTCCATGGCAGAGTTGCAAGGAGAAAGCCAATCCTCTCCGAAGAGAATATTGCTGCCCGTCTGCAGTTTGCTTAAGATCATATGGACAAGCCAGAGTGCTATTGGAGAAATGTTTTGTAGATGGATGAGACCAAATATAACTTTTTGGTTTAAATGAGAAGCGTTATGTTTGGAGAAAAGAACACACTGCATTCAAGCATAACAACCTTATCCCATCTGTGAAACATGGTGGTGGTGGTAGTATCATGGTTTGGGCCTGTTTTTCTGCATCTGGTCCAGGACGGCTTGCCATCATTGATGGAACAACGAATTCTGAATTATACTAGCAAATTCTAAAGGAAAATGTCAGGACATCTGTCCATGAACTGAATCTCAAGAGAAAGTGGGTCACGCAGCAAGAGTCTTCAACAACGAATGGTTAAAGAAGAAAAATGTTAATGTTTTGAAATGACAGAGTCAAAGTCTGGACCTTAATCCAATTGAAATGTGGAAGGAGCTGAAGCAAGCAGTTCATAGGAGGAAACCCACCAACATCACAGAGTTGAAGTGGTTCTGTACTGAGGAAGGGGCTAGAATTCCTACAAGCCGATCAGCAGTTACAAGAAACATTTACCTGCAGTTACTGCTGCAAAAGGGGGTCAGACCAGATACTGAAAGCAAAGATTCATACTTTTGCACCGCACAGATATGTAACACTGGATAATTTTTTTCAATAAATAAATTACAAAGAAAATATTGTCTCATTTGTTTGATTGGGTTCTCTTTGTCTACCTTCAGGACTTGTGCAAAAATCTGATGATGTTTTGGGTCATATTTATGCAGAAATATAGAGAATTCTAAAGGGTTCACAAACTTTCAAGCAGCACAGTATATATATACATATATATATATTTTTTATATTGTTATTTTCTATTTAATTACTCTTCTTTTTATTATCTTTTATTATCTTGTCTTCTCACTGTCATTCTGTTTGTGCTGTGGAAGCTTCTGTCACCAAAACAAATTCCTCATATGTGTAAACATACCTGGCAATAAAGCTCTTTCTGATTGTGAAACTTTCTATCGTGTCATCTTCACGAGCTGCACGCAAAAAAAAACCTGCATCACAATCATTGTAGTCGAATTCCTGAACCAAAATGGCTGTTTAGTCCTTAGTCCATAAAAAAATAAATATAAACAAACAAATAAGTTAAAAGAGTATCCCTTTGAATCAGTTTGTATCAATTAATAAATAGAGCAATATACAGACTATATCTAATAAATGAAAGGTGCACAGCGGCTCCCCCACTGTGAAACAAAATTCTGTAGTAAACACATGGCACTAGTACTAGGGTACTAGGTTTAAGTATGGGGTGGATTAAGAGATCTAAAATCCTGTCATGCAGAACAAGGCATTAATATATGCTTTATAAGTAATAATAAACTGCCAAGATATTAAACAGATGGGCATAATATCTCCATTTAGTGAAACATAGCATGTACATTATATCTGAAACTTGTATCTGAATATTATTCCTGGGCTTCACTCAAAGGAATTGCTTATTGAGATGACACGCTTTATTCATATAAACATAGATGTAAAGGATTATACTCTGTCAAATACACATTCAGATTCTACAAATAATTGGAATCTATTTACTTAAATGGTATATTTGACATCCTTAATGATCTTGTGTCAATTAAAAAAAAATAAAAATATTAAGTCATATTGTGTTCTGTGGGTCTACTGAACTTTATGGACATTCTTTACTCAGCATCAGTTGCATTTATATCTGTGCCAGTGATAGTCTGCAGCAGTTTAGAAAGGAGGGTGCATCAGATTTTATCATATTTTGACTGCACCGAGTAAGCTGATGAAACCTGCTCGACAACAAGAGGCATTGCCTCAGAGATGTTAACTGCAACAGCATATGGAGGGATGATGAGAGCAGTCTCTGAGTGGGTTTGGCTCACCCAAGCTCAGTTCAGACCAGCCCCGTAGCTTCTAGTAGGCGCGGGCAGCTTGTGAATTACAGGGCCTTTGAGAATAATGTATGCAGTACAAAATGGATGGCAGTAAAACATGGCTACGTGGATTCCCTCAAATAACATCTGATAGAGTCTTTCTCTGAGTCCAGACTCTGGCACAACACAATTGTTTTCATATTCCACTGACACTCAAGCTGTTAAATGCAGACATACTAAAAATGACTAATGCAAACATGTTAAGTTGCAGAGGGTGCTTCCACAGGAATTCTTGCAAAGTACAAGAAGGCCATTGAGACAACAGTGCCATCTCCTGGCTATATTACCTGAATTGTACATAATGCTGTATATATGTGACCCTGGACCACAAAACCAGTCTTAAGTCGCTGGGGTATATTTGCAGCAATAGCCAAAAATACATTGTATGGGTCAAAATGACCAATCTTTCTTTTATGACAAAAATCATTAGGATATTAAGTAAAGATCATGTTCCATTAAGATAATTTGTAAATTTCCTACTGTAAACATATCAAAACGTAATTTTTGATTAGTAATATGCATTGCTAAGAACTTCATTTGGACAACTTTAAAAAGGCAAATTTTTCAATATTTAGATTTTTTTTTTGCACCTTCAGATTCCAGATTTTCAAATAGTTGTATCTGGCCCAAATATTCTATCCTAACAAACCATACATCAATGGAAAGCTCATTTAGTCAGCTTTCAGATGATGTAAAAATCTCAATTTAAAAAAATTGACCCTTATGACTGGTTTTGTGGTCCAGGGTCACATATGGTTTGAACCTGTGCCTAGTACACACAGTTCCAGGGTCAATAATACCATAAATCAAAAGCATAATATTTAACAAATGACGCGAAGACCTGTTAAGCTGATCCAGCAGCTAGGAGTCATTAGAAGAATCGACATGATCCTTCTGATCCTTTACTACTATTACTGTTCAAGAGTTTGTAGACAGTAACTTAAAAAAACAAACAAAAAAAAAACCTTGTGCAGAAAACCAATAAAAATATAAATTATAAGCACTTTTATTTTATAGCAATTTCATTTGAACACAAACAGCGGCCAAATTAGGCAACAAATGCTAATCATGACATTATGATGCCATTGTTGCTAAGCATCAAAGCATCCACACAAAAAGAATGACATTAATTAGTTTCAGAATGCTGTAGACTGTCATGCTAGCCATTCTAATATTTCATTCTGTTTGCAGGTAACTGACATTAAACTTTGTAAAAAATATTGAAAAGAATAATAAAAATAATTCAATTTCAAATGCTGAACTGTACATTTTGAAAAGTGCAATAAGCATTTATTATTTTGAAAACATAGAGCTAACATTTGTTGAAAACTCAAATGTATCAAACAATGCCTTTATCTTCAGTGGGAAGAGCAGAGGGTTCCAGGCCACATTGTTTCATCTGCACAGCTATGTCAAATAAGTAGTCATAACATTCACACCTGAAAAATAACACGGATTTAAAATATAAATATTGTATACATACACAGAATATAGGCCTGAGGTGTGCATTTCATTTCCTATAGCTCACATTGTCTTTGCTTTCTCCCAGGTCTCTCCCCAGACGTAGACCCCATGTCTGCGGACGAGAACAGCGCAGGAGTCGGGGTACATCTCCATGGCTCGGGCCATGCGCTCTTTCAAGTCTTTCTCTTCTGGGGTGTTCTCAATAATTGGAACAACTAGAGTGTCATCATACCTGAGTCAAAACACACACACAAACAGTAAAGTAAAAGCAGTATTTTAGATGCTGGCATTACCATCACAACTATTCATTTTTGGATGAAATACTATTTGACAAGAACAACGTTACATGTTACTAATGTAAAATGGCATGAGTGAAGCATCTTTGCAGCAAGTACAACCTGTAGTTTGTACCAGAGTTTCCTTTTCGAATCCCCTTGATCATCTCTTGATGCGTGATGCGGAATTCCTTGCCAGGACACATGAGAGTTGCCATGACAGCAGACTTTGAGTGTGTATGGATAACTGCCTGAGCTCCTGTGGAAAAGAAATGACAATGTATTTTAGATACAGTACAGAACAAAAGCAACCCACTGTGTGTGGACAGGTACCTCTCATTGTGTAGGCGTTCATGAAGAGGGGCGTGCATTGGCTTTTCTTCAGGTTCTTCTGTGGAGGTGGACAACTGATGTCTTTCTCATCAATGTCACACACAAACAAGTCTTCTGGCTATAAACAGGAGTGGAAGGATAGTTTGTTGGTGTTATTTCATTACACGCCGCAACGCACACTAGTGATGTGTGGTGCGTATGCTACAATTTAAAAAAATAAATAAAAAAATACCTTACTTGTATTCTCTCCTTCTGAACACCTGAGGGAGCTATATAAATGTGCTCACTGGAAGAAGAAAAATATTATACAGTACATTTCATAACTTTGTAAGTACATGGGTACATGCATGTTTTTAATTTCTGAATTAAAAATTATTTTGATGGGCATTAAAGTGATGAAAAATCAACCCAGGAATGAAAATTGTCATCTTTTACTCACCCTCATGTTGTTCCAAACCTGTATGACTTTGAGTCAACTTTAAAACACAAATTAAAATATTCTTAATGAAACCTAAGAGGTTTTTGTTCCTCTGTTGAAAGTCCAGGCAACCAACAAAAGTTGTAAAACGAATTCATATGAATCGAGTGGTTTAATCCAAGTCTTGAGAAGTAGTATCATTGCTTTGGTAACACTTTAGAATAGGGAACACATATTCACTATTAACTAAGAGTTTTCCCTGAACAAACTCCTAATTTATGGTTTATTAATAGTTAGTAAAATAGTTGTTAAGTTTAGGTATGGGGTGGATTAAGAGATCTAAAATCCTGTCATGCAGAACAAGGCATTAATATATGCTTTATAAGTAATAATAAACTGCCAATATGCTAGTAATATGCATGCTAATAAGCAACTAATTAATAGCTAAAATTTGGTCCTTAAAATAAAGTGTTACCATTGCTTTATATGATGAACAGATTTAATTTAGGCTTTTATTTGAATCTAAGCAATGGTCAATGCACAAACATATAGTGCATCACATATGGTTCACAAGGAAGCTTGTGTACAGTATATCACTTTTTTCTTTTAAGATTTGGTTACCTGGGCCCGCATTCATAAAACTTCTTAGTGCAAAGTGTTGCTCCTAGTGAGAAAAAATTCTAAGCAAATTCTTAGAAATGCGGGAGTTTTTTTCTTAAAATTAAAGAGAAGATCCTAGTAAAGATAAAAGTTATTCACAAAGCATCTTAACCCTTAAAAGAGCTCTTAAGGTCAAAAGGTGTTAGGAGTAGGAAGGAGGACCTTTAAGAGGCTTGAGACTTTCTTTAGCAGAGGAGAAAATGGCCGCAAGATGAAGAGGGAGAAGAAAGGTGTTAATAAGACGCTACAGATTAGATCGTGCAGGGATCATGTTTGTGACCGATCTTATTAGAGACACGACAACATCGCAGACACAGTGCAGAAATGCCATAGTGCCAGAAATGAATATATATTTCTACCATGGTCTGTCTGAATAGTCTACTCAGTTCTCATTGGCTGGCAGGTATGCATTAAAACCGTTTAATGCTCAGGTAGTTACAACTTCCAAGTCAGTTGAATCGCCTTTCTATATTAATGCAATGGTTTCATTGACACACACACACACACACACACACACACACACACACATCTCACACAGAGACGCTGCCCCACGACTTTTATTAATAAAATAGCTTAGATACTGGATCGCTACATTATATTCCTCACCATCGAGGGGGTAAAATTGCTGTTTTTGAAGTAATTTAGGCCTGTTATTTCAAAGTGAAGGCTTAGACCAGTGGCCAGTAGCATGAAGCCGGTTTCAGTTTTTACCCAGGTAAGGTCGTGTTTAGTTTGAGCAAACTCTGAGTTTTCGGGCTCAAGAAGGTGGGTTGGTTTTGAGCGGGTTTCGTCACCATGGTAACTTATGCTACACGGCTGAGTTAGAGATCGCAAACCAAAGCTGGACCAATCAGCTCTGAGCAAAGTAACACATCTGATGCAATAAAGCCACCCCCCTTTATCTCTCACTACAAATTAAAGTTTATAGTGATAAAATGTTAGAGACAAATCTTTTGCTGCTAATTGTTTATTATATTTATATTTTATAGATTATGATTATGTATAATTCATATAATATATTCATATAATTAATTATATGAGTTAACAATTAATATTAAGACTATAACTATATATAAATACAAGGTTCAGTATATAAAGCTTTTTAAACTGATGAAGCTTTGTTTTTTTTTTGAGCTCCTTGTAATACAAATTATTTAAATTCAGTTGATTCACTTGCATTGATATAGTTAGTAGCTGCCTTCTCAAACTTTTACTGCAGCAGTGTTTATTCCTGCCTTGTAAATGTGTTTCAATTCATGGTATTTTTTCATAATCTCTTCATCTTCAACAGAGAAGTGAACTGCGCTGACTCTTGCGAGAAGTCAATCAAACTGATGCTTTCCATGTTCCGTGTGATTGGCTGTTTGCCGCACGTGTCACACTTTCAGGTGTACGCGCCTCACAAACTCTGGATCAAACATGAGTTGACAGAGAACATTTATACCAAGCGTTGCGCAACAGCTGATCCTGATCTAAACCGGGTTGGGTTTGTCAGGTTTGGTCAGCTCAAACTTACTCTGCAACTCTGAGTTTGTTCATCTCACTTCGTGCTACAGGCCACAGGGGTCAAACTCAGTTTCTGCCCTGCAGAGTTTAGTTCCAACCTTGCTCAAACACACATACCATGCAGTTTTCAAATAAGCCTGAAGGACTTGATTAGCTGGATCAGGTGCATTTAATTAGGGTTGCATCTAAACTCTGCAGGGCTCTGGCCCTCCAGGAACTGAGTTTGACACCCCTGATTTAGACCCTATTTAAAAGCTCAGTCTTCAAAAGAATGTGTCATACCTAGCATTGCGGGGTCAGCCCCGCCTCCTCACTAACATTAAAGTTTTTGTCTTTTCCTCGCTCAGAGTTGCTCTCTGATTGTTCCTGAATCACTCTTAAACTAAGACTGCTAGTTAGAAATTTTTAAGCTAAATTAGGACCTCTCTGAGAGGATTCTTAGAAGCTTTAAGAATATGGGCCCTGGACTTTCAATGGAGAGACAGAAACCTTTTCATCTGTGTTTCAAGGAAGAACCAAAGTCTTATGGGTTTTTGAACAACATGAGGGTAATTATTGACAGAATTTTCATTTTTGGGTTTAAGTCACAAACATGGTGACACAACTATCCCAATATAAAAATGAATAAAATAAGATAAAATAATACTACAGGTGCATCTCAATAAATTAGAATGTCGTGGAAAAGTTCATTTATTTCAGTAATTCAACTCAAATTGTGAAACTCGTGTATTAAATAATTTCAATGCAAAAAATAAAGATTATCTTTTACTCTTTTATAGTACATTGGTCTAACCATTATGCAGAAAATATAGACCAAATTAGTTAAATATAATATAAGGTATAAACGTTTTTCTTATGAATCCAACATGAATACAAAGAGTCCATCTGTAAGAATTTGGTACATCTTTTTTAAGACCTTTCCATTTCTATTTCGTGAATACCTTTTACGTCACTGACCCAAACAGCAAGTGAATATTGCAGAACAGTGGATTTTATTATTGGTGTAAAATGTCTTGACTAACCCATGCCGCAGGCTTACTCCTCCCCCGGTTCCTGTCACCCAGCCCAACTCATAGAAGAGTCTGCAGAGCTCTGGGATCAGCACACGAGGATGTTCCTGATCCTTCAACAACAACATAAGATCTGTTACTGCATAACACACACCCCTGATCAGATTTGTAATTGACTCGATAAGAAGGAACCTTATAAACTTCTGAGAAACAAACAATATCGAGGATTTCAGAGATTAAACAAAACCAGGGACAAGGACATAATATTTATAGTTTTACCCCTATTCCCTTTCCGTTGCACTCCGCGTGTACAGTGTTCACGATCGACGACATATTTATCACACTGAAAAAAATAAAATAAATAAAATGATGCGGAAAGAGGCTCAAGATTTTATGATTAACATTTCAGTTAGTTTCGAGGCACAAAACAGCTCAAACCAGCGCGTGATCAAACAACAGCAAGCGCTGCAGCGGAAGACGGAAGTGCAGATCTTTAAAAGATAAAAGACCCCCAAACAAGTACGTATGTACATCAAAACTTTATACAGTCTATGATCCAAACACACACACGCGCGCCTAAATTGGCAATAGCATAGAATCGTATTGATTTTATATACAGCAAGATATTTTTTATTTTTATTTTATTTTATTTAGTCATTTATCAGACGCTTTTATCCAAAGCGACTTACAAATGAGGACAATA
The DNA here is from genome assembly GCF_001515605.1 of Sinocyclocheilus anshuiensis. NCBI lineage: Eukaryota > Metazoa > Chordata > Actinopteri > Cypriniformes > Cyprinidae > Sinocyclocheilus > Sinocyclocheilus anshuiensis. The sequence continues at coordinate 1,171,280 of NW_015544154.1, forward strand.
GAAGCAATCAATTGTAGTATTAAAATAACTAAAAACAGATCCAAAACCTTAAAGCTAAAACTTTATAAATACTACCTATACACATTTTAAAAATAAAGAGATTAAATAAAAATGCATACAACAACATTTCAAAACTTAACATTTAAATGAAAAACAAAAAATAAAGCTAAAAACAATTCAAAATATTAAAGAACAAAAGGTATAAGAGTATAACAATGATTCTAACATAACACTAAGCCAAACACCAAAAAAAACCCAAAAAAACTACATATGTGTATGTACAACCACACAACCACACACACATACATACATACACACACACACACACATATATATATATATATATATATATATATATACACGACCCAACGGAATGGCCAGAGGTGTCGTTTCCCGACATTTTTTGTTACCTAACTGAGCAAGAGACAGCTTAGGCTTGTGAAAGTAAACATTTGTCGTTTTGTTTTGCTTATTTTTTATAAAGTGATAAAGACTTGAGTAAAAGCCTGTCGTACTTTCTTATTGATATATTCAAACGTTTTGTAACATTGACAAAACAGGTAACATTAAGGTCCACTGAAGCGCCTTGCAATGCACAGCGTTATTCTATGTGGTGTGTGCTGCGGCTGCCTAATCATTTTCACAAATACATGCCGTAAAATAAAAAAATAACATGAAAATATGTATATAAAATGCCAAAAAAAAACATGGTTATTGGTTACTATAGTTACACCATGGTTAAAAACAACATGTTTTGCTACACTAACCATAGTTTAACCATGGTATTTGTAGTAAAACTGTGGTTATAGGCTACAATTGGTAATAAAAACGCAAAAAAACAAACAAAACAAAAAACATGGTTAGCCTACTATACTTTTACTATAGTAATGCCATTGCTAATTTTCGTAAGGGATTGTGTATAATAATATGAAATAAATGTTTTAATAGATTATGACATCACAAAATATCAGGGAGTGAGATTTGTTTGATTGCGATGCGAAGGAGGGCTACTCTAAGCCCCATCAGAACTGGGCTGCGGTGCAGGGGGACGGGAGTAATGACAGATCATTGCAGTGTATCGGTCATATACATCGTCAGATCAGGATTTTTTTTTTAACTTATTAGAGGTACAGAACGCCACACAGCAAATTTTCGGCATTGCACCAAGCAAAAATCAATCGAAATCATCACAAAAAAAGTAAAGATCAAGCGCCTAACAAGGTCTCCACGCGTTAATTCGAATGGTTTGTTTTCCCCCTCGGCATCAGTGTTGCCAACTAATTTTAATGGGACGTTGCTAAAGGAAGGTCGATTTGTTGCTAAAAGTTGCTAAATGTGCCATTGTCATTGTGCGATGATGTCATCACGACGCAAAATTGTGTCACTGCATCAAATCTCAGCAAAAAAATATAATTTATATATGTTAATTTCGATTTGTTCTTAAAATAATATAAATGCATAATATAATAGGCCTAATATTAAAATATAAATAACTGTATTTTTAAATACAACATTAAATTATTGAACACTTACACATTTTTAACAATTACATTTTTACATACAAAACACACTTGAATCAGGAAATACATTTTTTTTATTAGCTAGTAAAAAAATGTTATTAGCACATTCTGAACAATTAGTTTTAAGCAGTGTATTAGTAGTTTGTTAATATGCTACACTCTAAGAAAAGCCTGTAAAAATAGTCTACTATGTTAATATGAAGGAATTTTCCATATTGATTTTTCACAGGTTTTTTTACCTACATTTTAAATTCCGCATTGTATTTAGTGTTTTTGGGTTACAGGGTTACAACGGATAATGGATAAAGTCCTGGAAAATTACTACCTTTTCCATTTCTACAATTTTCCATTCCAACTGAACAACAATCACAGGTACAAGCTACTAACAAGGTGTATCATAATAGGTGTGTTCGACTTGAAGCGGCGCTGCGCAGACCGATCGGGGTATGACATCAAAGTACCGTGAGAGCTAATAGAGAGCAGACGGACCTGCATGATTTCTAATCGCTCTCGCGGTGCTTTGATGTCATCAATCTGCACAGCGCCGCTTCAAGTCGAACACACCTATTATGATACACCTTGTTAGTAGCTTGTACCTGTGATTGTTGATCAGTTAGTTGATCTAGAAAAATGGAAAAGGTAGTAATTTTCCAGGAATTTATCCATTATCCGTTATCCATTATCCGTTGTAAGGATAATCCACTTCTTACCTCCAAGACTGTGTTAGGATCTGTATGACCTTATTATTTTTATTGTGAGAATTAGGCTTATTATTATTGCTGATTGCTATTGTTGTGCTATGATATTGTAATATTTACCATTATATAATCAGAGGGGTATAGAAAAGTTTATGAAAGTATCACTACATAATACAATAGCAAAATATATAAATACGTATAGTATTTTTATGTTACATTAATCAGTATTTAGCACACCTTCCTAAGGAAAGGATATGGACCAGAAGACATTGCAATTACTAAATGATATTTAGACAGACTTAAAAAAGTTCCAGATCTATACTTGTGCCCTTATTATTAGACTTTTTCTAAGTATAAGTCAAGAATACTTAAATGTAATTTAAAGTATATTTCTGAGAAGTACATAAAGCCCATTTCTGAGACGTACATAAAAAAATAGACTAAAAGTATACTTTCCTATTTTTAGTTAAAAAGAAGTATACTAATAGCACACTTGAATAACCTTATTTTTCGTAAGGGTAGGCATCTTTGGTTTCCTTTTTTTGTCTAATTTAGATGGAAAATGTGTGCCTTTTTATCGTTTGAGTCACTTAACAAAAGTTGCTAAAAGTTGCCAAAAAAAAAAAGCTACATTTGTTGCTAGGTGCTTTTGGAAGAAAAAGTTGCTAGGGTAATCTGAAAAGTTGCTAAATCTAGCAACAAAGTTGCTAAATTGGCAACACTGCTCGGCATAAAAGGTTATGACGTTTTTGTGGGCGTTCCCAGCAATGCCGAACAAGTCAATTTCAATGAAACGGGTTGTTGGATAACTTTTATTATATATGAATTGTTTATATGATCTTAGCTCCACATTTGTTTTGTAAATCCATTTTGTGAACTTTATGTGTGTTTAGAAATATATTAAGGAAATTAGTGTGTTTTTGTAAATGCATGACTGCACAAACTGACTCATAGTTTACAGCCTTAACACTGAGCCCAAGAACGTGACTTTATTAAACCTATTCTATCACACAAGTTGGACACAGTTTTGATACTGGCCACTTGCACAATTATGCAGCTCATGGTCTTTCATGAACTTATAATGATAACTCCAGAAAAACAAATATCCTTTATAGCCTGGAATGATAAATAATGCTTTCCCCCTTTCTCAATATGTTCCAATGTCATAGACTGAATTGACTCAAGAGACTCATGATACTTCTGATAAACTTCATAGGTAAAATGTTAAGGAAATTGCCAAGTTATTTAGTAGTTTATTGAGTTCCATTTAAATCCACAAGATCCAACATGAAAAAAAAAAATGTGATAACCTCCTACCAGCCACCTTCACTTTCTTCCCGCACTTGAATCAGGAAGTGAACGTGTATCAGCACACATGAGGGCGAGGCCATTTTCCACACACCTGAGTCAGCCACACCACAGCATGTTCTCACTGACTCACCATAATACATGAGGCCACCCTCATGTGTTCATGGTATTCATAGTATAGTTAGGTTTAAACCTGGGTTAAGGGTACATGCAGGCGTATTTATATAATTTAGGGTACATTTCACATCAGGAAAAGGTTGCAAAAACAATATGCTTTCTCAATAAACAACTATTGGTTTCAGTTTATACATTTTATCAGTGTAACTTATCTGCTAGTTGCCAAGCCTAATCATTAAACTATTTTGATATTACCAAAAAAAAAAAGTTTTTCAGTTTGTCAACTATGTTGCCAATTTCACCATTTTGACTAATTTCAATGGCAGGCCTTGTCTGGCCAACCAAATATTATTTTCTTGAGCCGGTTAACATCAAATTGTAATATTTATTTGAATTAAAATCATAGAACAATTGCAAACAATAATAATGTACCCAACATAGTTGACAGGATAATAATATACTCCTTGACAATAAATCATTGGAGCTCAAACATAGAAAAAAACAAAAACAAAAATTATCATAATGTGTTCATAATGTCTGCCGCAGAAGAAAATGCCATCACATGACACTGGTCACAGTTTTAAAATAAACCATTTTTTAGTTTTTAGGGGGTATTTGGTAAACAAAATTCAATTTCTGAGGTATTTAGATTGTAGAAATAAACTTAGTTAATTAATAGATAATCTTGACTTTGACATTTTTATTCATTATTATGAACTCAAGACTCACTCAATTCAAAAAGCGGAATTGCAAAAACTGTAATTTTTTTACATAATTTTTTTTTTGACAAGACATAAAAAGACATTTTCAAGCCAACCGAAAAACAGAGTGCACAAAATATATGTCGTATTCTCTTAATTGATCAAATTTGATATTTCTGAAAAAAATAGTTAGAAATAAACACAATTCCATCAATGACATGAAATGTACCTAAATTATGGAATGACCCATGCATATACAGTATATATTTTACCAAATATTTATATAAGTACAAAAAAATAAAATAATATGCACAGTAAGTGAATTGCATCAAATTATTAATTTATTACTTAGTACATAGTAGTTAAAGGCACTGAATATAACGTGGGTCCAATGTTTTATACAATGTTCTGTAAGTGACTCCCTTCAGTTGAACACATTAATCATTTTATTTGGATCAGTGCAAATAATACAGTACAAAATGACTACACATGTACTTAATGCAATACAAAAATTGCAGCATGCATAAACAAACTGGTCACTGTAACTCCAGATTAACCAGAACTGTTATGCAGATGTGTCTGACATGTTAATGGCTGCACAGACGCAGATAGAGAGGAAGCGTGAGAGACAATGACAAGGGTGTGTTCTTCATAGCACCACCCATCATGTGGAGTGTGTCACCGAGTACTTTAGTCTGAGCATATAAAAGAGGTGAGATACATCTCTAGAGGGTTCAGAAAATTACAAAGACTGGAAGAGAATCAAAGCATTTTAAGAACCATACCGGTTCAGGGCCAACAAACAGGTATACTTCCCTTTATCTAGCACATGACACAGCACTGAACATGTGGACTTTGTTACTTGTATTTGCTACTGGATCACCAGCTCTACTTCAGGCTGCACCTGTTCAGGGTGAGTGATGGTGAACTTACTTTTTTATCTCAGAAGGAATTACTTATTTATCTCAGAAGTGCTTTGGTGGCGAGTGTCTTTACACACCTTGTAGTCGTGGTCAAGACAGATTTACAATTGCAAGATGAGGTCATACTTGCGATACTGATATGAATGTAGTAGTGAGATTGTAACCCTTTTTGCTTTTCACAGCAAAGGCTATGGTTACAAAGCCCATAATTAATCTGCAGGTATGACAATTTCAGCTGACTTCTGCTGTTATCTGTGAGACTTTAAAGACTGCATCCATAGAGGAAAAACTGAATCATAAAGGAAAATGAAAAGTTCCCACATTTCCACTCATACATTTGAATAAGTTTTCCAGTTAATCGTGAGTACATAATTTATAGATTTACATTTGCATTTCAGGTACGGAATTAATAAATTAAAACGATTATTCTTATTAAATCTTCAAAACAGTCAGGCTGATAAATTGCTAATATTATTTTGTCTAAAAATAAACAAATAAACAAAACAAAAATAAATAAATAAAATCAATCATTTGAAATGCTACAAGTGAAATTAGGTATGTACATTATAAAAATGCATATCTGAGATTTGATAAAAATGACATTTAACAGTGTTATCAAATTTTTAAAGATTAACTTTAAGTGATTAAAGCGTTAGATAATGGCTAAAGTCATTTTAAGGAACAGATGAATGTGAATAAAGATTTTTGGAGACTATCTAGTCTTTTATCGTTTACTTTTAGTGCATTGAAGATGTTCTCTGTAGATAAATTTCAGAATATATGGCTTAAGATAAAGGCCTAGGTTGTATCACATAAACTTTATATCTTTATGAATGACATTTAGATCTGACAGGTTTTAACTGATATCAGTATGGCTACAGATAAGATAAGTTCCAGAGTAATGATCTTTCTGTAATATGGCCCCTGGCTTGTTAAGTTTATTGCACATATAACACATCCTCTCAGTTCCACAAGAGTTTATTAATCTCATATGCCTCCTCAGACTTTAACTTCATTGCAAAAAAATATTTTCTTACTCAGTATTAATGTCTTGATTTCCAGTACAAATATCTAAACATTCTTAAATCAAGATCCAAAATGACATAAGCTATTAAATCTTGCATATGAAATGATTTTCAAATTTAAGTGAGTTTTTGATTAAAACAAGAAAAAAATCAACTCATTTTGTTTGAATTTTTTTAAGCATAATTTTGCAAAACCTAATATCTTAAGTCATACATAACCTAATAATTTTAAGCAAAACCTAAGTAATTTTGCCTCTTTAGTAATGTATGTGGATTTCGAGACAGTCTGGAAATCAAGACCAATATAGTGTCTCAATCCATCTAGTAGCATACCTGGTTTCTTCTAGTCACATTAAACTCACTTATTCTGCACACTATTTATCACTTGTTCCTATCACTAATTGATGTCTTTAAAATCATATGCTGGTCTAAACGTGTTATTCTGAGACAAAAACGAGAGGTCATTAACAAAGTCAGTGGATTACAGATGGCCTAGATGTGTTACAGATGTGCTCACGTCTGCACATGCAATGAGTCATTAAGAGATTTATCTAATGATACCTAATGCTAAATTGCTCATCCGTCACACACACATCTGGCCCTCGTTTACAAACTAATAATTAGTATGATCACATGGAAAACAATGAATAAATAAATAAAGATTTCTGATTTTGAATATTCACATTAGTTTCCCTTTCGACAGGTTCCAGTGGCAGATGCAGCGTTGCCGGTGTTTTCCTTGTTGAGGGAACCAGCCGTTACTCTCTTACTTTCCAACAAGCTTTGGAATTGTGTCAGAGTTTTGATTACAAACTCGCAACACAGGAACAGGTCAATGACGCTTATAAAAAAGGCTTGAGAACATGCAGGTAAAGAAAGCAGGCTGTGCACAATAGCCTAGAGCTAAATAACATGTTCGGACATAAAAGCACTTCTTTTGATATTGCTTAATGACAGTACTTCATTTTTAAATGAACCTCACACCTTTGTTTAGATTTGGCTGGCTAGATGGACAAAATGTCATGTTCCTCCCACACGTTAATGGTCCAAACTGTGACTCCAGTTCCACCGAGATCACCTTCCATCCTGAAGCAGCAGGGTATCTTTCTGATGTCTACTGCTTTAACCCATCAGGTGAGGGTATAAAGAAACTGGGGTATCTTACAGAGAAACACCATAAAAACAAGCATACTACAAACAGGTTTTGTCTTATTGACTTTTGATTTCCCTCCTACAAAGATGCATCACTAAACTGTGAAGATACTGGTAAATCTAACTCTGAAGACTTAACCAATGGAAACACAGCCACAGCAAGTAAGTTCCCTCTATAATTCCTTGCAGTACCTAGAATTAGATTTTGATATCATGTGCTTTATTGTAGACTTTTTGCCTTAAATGGCTTAGACTTTTGGTGCATTAACTTTACCTTTTGAGTTGAGGGGTGTGTATTGTGAAGAAGCAAGACATGCAGCAGACATACAATTCGTTGTTCATTATCCAACCACACCTAATCCAAAGCATTAGTCATATCTCTGTGACCTCATGCATTTTTTTACGCACTTGCAGTACCACAAAGAAGAAGGAACGAAAAGTTGCTGATTTTATTTGAGCACTCAGGAAGTGATTCCTGGTTCATTATTGTTTCTTGCTTAACCATTCACTCTGTACCAACGTAGCAAAGTATCTCGACATTCCACTCTTTTATTTTGCTTTGCTATCAGCACAGAAATGCAAAACACTGATGTATCATTTAAAATATGTAAGCTTTTTGGCAGTAATCCTTTATCTGTTTTCTTACGAAGATGAAAAATCACATGAAGACATTCTTACGGAGGTCGAGACTGAAGGCTTTCTAGTAGATGTGGAGGAGATAATGGGAAGAGTAAAAAGAGAAACTTCTGTTCTGAATGACATGGAGGTCCCCGTGAAATCCTCAACTGTGCATGCCTTGGAGGAACCCTCTACAACGACACACAGTGAAGACAGCAAGGGCCCTACAAGCAAGCCCCGTTTTGTGAAGAGCTCATCCCCTGTTACCTCCAGTGTTTTGTTCTCTGATACAGAGGGCAGTGGATCAGCATCAGATAATGAGACATTGTTTACAGATCCTGAGCCTAGTCTATTCACAATAACAATGACTGCCACAGAGGCAGCTGAGAGTACATCCATGCCAAATGAAATTAAGAAAACTCCAATTGTTGTAATCAAAGGTCGAAAAATGGAAGCCAGTCTTGAAGGTAAATATCCTTAACAATCCTGACCCTTATATAATGGATATTGTTGGGGTTGGTGGGGGATCATAAAGGCCAACATAGTGTCAGTAAGAATTGTGTGGCAGACATGTGCCTGGTTTCTATGGAAGCCTGCTCCACTTCAGAGTAAAAAAAAAAAAAAAAAAATGTAACTTGAAAAATTGTAATTGCAACTTTATATCACACAATGATATTTCTAATAATTAAAGATAAATAAAAAAATGTCTTAATATTTTACAGTTTTACTTTGTATTGCACAATATGACTATATTTCAACTTCATCTCCAATTACCCTTTTTTTAGTCTAAGCCAAAAATATTTTGTTTCCATAGGATATTGACAATAGTTATATAAATAAGCTGCATTATAATTAATATTAATGTTTAATATCATGTGGTACATAACGTATTTGCTTAATATGTTGATATACATTTTGTAATGATGTTATATAATACAGTGTGTTAAGTCATCAAGTCTCATTACAAATGTATCTTCTGCAGGCACACAGAGTGGCCAAGAAAAGAAAGATGGACCATCTAGTAAGTTCTTGTGACAGCACTACAGCACTTCTTGACTTTTCATTCAACTTACATAATGTAATCTGTCAATTTACCATTTTCTCCCTTCTACAGCTTTGCTGATAATCTTTGCATTCTGTGTTGTTGTTGGAGTCATAGTATGCATACTTGTTGCTATTGCTACTAGAGACAAGTAAGCTTGCTTGTTAGATTTTTTTTTTCATTGATTGAATTCATCACATTCATCAGCCATTGCAGCCTGGCTTCAGTTTACTAAATGTAAGTCTTTACCTAGGTGGTACGGACCGAGACAGAGCGGAAACATCACAAGTGAAGAGCACAACAAAGACTACAGTAAATCAGAAACACTGCCTCTGTCAGAGAAAGAACAGGAGATCGTGGCACTGATGAGTGTTGAGAAGCTGAAGAATGGTAAAATGGAGGACATTGCTGCCTGTCTGGATGAGCGTGAGAAAGAGTATTTAATGTAATGCTTTAAATCCTGTGTATTAACAGGTTCGAACTCTTTTGTACTTTTTATTTGCACTAGTGATGTTTTTTTTAATGATTTTTTAATGCAATTTCCTTCCGTTTTTGTTGCTTCAAAATGCTTCGTATTTCACATTTCTTTTCTAATATAAAGTATTTTTTTTCTCAGTAATAAATAAAGGCTTATTATCTCTTACTGAATGATGGTTAATAATGATATGGTGAGAAAACATTTTTATACTGGTTTTCATCTGTTCGTAAGTACTATGTACTGTGTGAGATATGATGCATTTTTGAATGTTAGACATTGCCCTTTATAAGAAACCCTATGCAGTTTGTAATGCAATGAAGCAATTGTAAATCATTTCATTTTTTAAATTACCCATAAAGATGTATTTTGTCAAGCTCTCAGAGCACATTTATGGTGGGATGAGTCTTTCAATAAAACATGACATTTGAACAAGGTATGAGAACTTTAATTAGTTCAGTTATAGAAGCTGGATGTAAAAATGAATGAGTGTGATTTAAAATCATATGATAAATACAATTTACCCTTTTACATTTTATTTATTTATTTATTGTGCATCACTGCCAAAGATCTGGAGAAAGAAAGAAACGCCACTGAGACAAGAAGCATTGACTTTATTTACATTTTGTTATAGGTTTTTCATAGAAAAATAGAGGAAAAAGACAAGATCGTGTTGCTATGGAAGTAATAACAGACTACCAAATAAGTGGTGCAAATGTAATAATAGATCTCAATTCTGACATCTCTTTTCTGTTACATGCTAACAACCTGAGCACCAAATAACTTGAGATACAATTTTTGTTAACATAAATCACTGTACCTCTATGCGTCAGGCCCTGCTTGAACAGATATTCTAACAGTGCACACTTTTATATTATAGATACCGTATCTAGGTTGTGTATAATTTCCTTAAGATACATACTCAAGATCTCTGTACTCTACAAGGCTGTTAAATCTGTAACAAGCCTGGTTTAAATTGATTATTAATTTGACTTTTTCCCCTGGAGTCATTATTCCTACCAGAATGTTTAACAATACACAATTTTTGAGATACAATATCATCATGAATTGTAACAGTGAAAAATATGCTTACATTAATATACATACATTTTTTCTCATCGATGTTTCACAGCCACAGTTCACAGCAAGTTCCCTGTGACTTGTACTGTATTATAGCAATAACTACTCAAGACAACCCGTTACAATCTAATCTACCTAGTAAAATACTGAATTGAATACATGGATTGCCATTGTTTTATAAAACAATAGGCAAAAAGCAATGAAATTCTACACTTTGATTTGCATAAAAAATATATCTAAAATAGAACCACATACATGTGTATTTATTTATATACAGAAAGTGCAAGGAGGCACTTTAATGAGAACATTTTAAGATTCTGGTACAAAAGAGGAACGCCGATCGTGTTGCTGTGGAAGTAATAACAGACTACCAAATAAGTGGTGCAAATGTAATAATAGATCTCAATTCTGACATCTCTTTTCTGTTACATGCTAACAACCTGAGCACCAAATAACTTGAGGGCCTCTCTTATCAGTGTGAATATAGAATCCATTTAACTGGACATAATATCGGAGTATCCAAGAAGGCTCCTCAGAGAATGAAACACTATTACTGGTCTAAGATCCAAGAAAACGGGATTGTATTTAATATTAATGTCATAGTCTTCTGTCTGCAGTTTGCAGTTGAAATCTTCAAGGCAAGATTGTAACTTAGCAAATAAATACATAAATAAATCGACAACTTAAAGCACACAGATACATACAAAACCTACACACATGCAAGTCCCTTCCCTCAAACATAAACACGCATGGACACTTATTAAAGTCTGAATGAAAACTATTCAGTCCACTATGCAGGATATTAAACTCAACGGTCCTTGCAAATAACGTCAATTGACTCAATGTCATACTTCATGTCTGATCGCTCTGTAATTGCTGACGTGGCATTTACGTCGGGCAGCATCTAAAAATAAGTGGCAGCATTTGGAGGCAAACCACTATTTCAGAACCTTTAAGTACCTTGGTAAGCTCTTATAAGAGGCTGATCTGGAGTGCTGCCACCAAGGGTTAATCCACCTAAGCTGAGCCAGCCAAAGGTATCTTCAGCAAACAAGCTGCACTTCTCTCCTCCTGCCACTAGTAGTGCTCTAGGGTCAATCGGGGGCTGGACAAACCATTGCGATCCTTCTATGCGGAAGCCTTATAAGGCTGCAGGTTTCAGACCAATCCTCAAACCCAAGGCCTAGAATTCTAACTATCGTAATCCTTGAGTGTAAATAATAACAGCTCAAAATGTAGCCTGTCCTCTATCCCAACTGAACCACCCGCTACTTGAGCTACGTTCTCTTCCCTTTGTGTATCAAATGTACTGAGATTGTCATACAAAAGTCAATGCTTGTGCATATGAAAAGTTCTGTCTGTGGTAACTTCTGACTGTTTATATGTACAAAATTAGCATTTGGTTTTCACCAGAAAGGATAAGCTTACGGGACTCAGGATAAGGCGGAGCTGGATCTGTGTTACTCGCGTATCCATGGTTCCTCCTCAACAAGTGAGAAGTCTGCAGGGGAGCCATTTGAGGCCAAGGTTACCTGAAAGCAATTATCAGGAACAACTAACTGTTGGACCAAGGCACAGTCAAAATGCATTAACCGGTGCTTACTAAACTGTTTATGGTTTGGAGCAGAGAATCCAGGTAGTTTGATATTTTAACAGCACAATTTATATCCGAATTCACAGAAATGTACCCACCACCAGACAGATAATAATTAGCTGCAGCAGATTCCTTACAGAATGCTGAAAGACTGAATACAGATAGAGAAAATCATTTGAATCATTATATTTTATAAATATAAACTTTGTATTTTTTATTTTTTTTACTAAGTACAGTGAATCTCTGCCCAAAACTAATCTTCTAAAGGGTTTGTGAAAAAGTGCCACATGGGCTACCACACAGACCTATGCATTTGTGAAACACAGGGTCAAAAAGAGGCATAAAATTCACAAAAAAGAGAGAAAACAGCTGCAGTTTTAAAAACATTGAGCTTGAAAGAAATGAAATAGCAGCCTTTGTTGTCTCAAAATGTAGATGGTAAAAATGAGGCATGCATTAATACACTGTTTGTTTCACTTTCATTTTTGGTTGAGAACAGCGAAAGGCATCTTGGCATTAGTACTATACAAACCTTTGAACGATTTACTGTGCTCATGTGTATAATTGCCAAACTGATGATATCCAGATACTGATATGGATATACAAAGTCTGTACAAAAACTGCTATTTCACCAAGGACCAGAACAAATAAATAAACCATATTTATTTATTCCTTCATTCTGTTTAATGTATTATGCATTCACATCCGGAATGACCAAAAAATACAAAAGTGTAAAAAAAAAAAATCACAATGGTACATACAATGTCAGGGAAAGAAATAAAAGCATCTACATACAGGTTTCTATGTCTGTGAGAGTAAAATGTACCTTGCAGTCATCTATTTGGACCGGCTGACAGGAGTTGTGAGATGCATATACACCGTGGTTAGTGTTATTCTCAAAAAAGGATTGTGTCTTGGCCATCTCAAAGTCATCTGGCCTTATCTGCTGTGCATCGAACAGGTCAAGCTCATCTTTGGAGAGGTGGTACACGATTCCCGCCCCTTACGAGTCACCAACGACATTGACTGATGTTCGGAAACGATCACTGTTTGATAAAGCAGAAGGAAATAAAGAAAGGTGCCACATCTCTCAATACTAAACGACTCCAAATGTCATTAGGGCTTGTACTAACATGCAAAGCAAATGCCTAAACATGCCTTGAGATTTGCTTTAACAACAAATCTTAATCTGGGGATCAGTTGCATATATCTAGATCATATAATATAGATTGTGTCCTTAATTGGCAACTATTTCATGAGTTAATTTTTTTTTTTCCACTGAAAGAGCAGAGAGAGAGAGAGAGATTGGTTTAACTTACAGCAGCCAGTCGACTGCTACCAGTAAACTGATGTCTTGAGTCGGTAGACCCACAGCTGTCAAGATCAGAAGCATCGTCACCAGGCCAGCACTGGGAATACTTGCTGCTCCTACGCTAGCGAGAGTCGCCGTAAGGCTACAAACAAAACAGAAATCTTTCATTTGATAAGATCGTTCGTTTGATAACTGCAAACTTTAATACATCACATGACTCATTCTCACTTGGAAAATGGTATAATGTGATTTTATCAATAGTTTGCTTCAAACAAGTATACTGATCATTAAAGGAATAAATCTGCTAAAAAAAAGTTCAAGCCGTCATTACTTATTCACCCTAATGTCAGTCCAAAACCATATGCTGTGATGTGTTTTCTGTAGAACTGAGAAAGAGAGCTTTCAAAGAATCTTCATGCAGCTATCGTTCATACAGTTCATACTGACCATAAGCTAGAAATAATATATTTCCTAGTCTTCTGAAACAGTATGATATGAAATGTAATTCTTCATTTACTAATCACTCCTGCTAATGAGTTGTTAGCGGCTGCTACCTGATACAATAAGTCAAAGAGTTGAACTTGAAAAGTAGATCAGTCCAGTTCATTAAAGAAACCACTATTTTGAGCTGATTCTTTTCAATGACCTGGTTAATAGAATTCAAAAATCAAATTGTACTTTTCTTTCCTGACTCAATGATCCAGATGTACCCAGGAATACAGAGCACAATTTATATTAGACTACTTTTCTGGTGCTTTTTTGATGTCATCATGAGAGCTTGAAGACATGATTACTATGAACTGTCATTGTATGGCAAAAACTGCATAAAGATTCTTCTGTTTTTGTTTAATGGGAAAAAAATAACACTAAACAAGTTTGGAATGATGTTTTTGGAAAAACTATTCCTTTAATTTTATATAGCTACTTGCAGTGACTCAGCTCAGCAGGTACATGCCATCAGAATAGCATTTTTGTAAAGTATATTCATTTCTGCGTCCAGACATGTTGTCTTACCTGACTGTCACAATCTGACCAGGATCAAGTTCTATTCCATTCATCTGGGCAATAAAGATGGCCGCTACAGCCTCGTAAAGTGCTGTACCATCCATGTTGATTGTTGCTCCAACAGGTAATACAAAACGAGTCACTCTCTTGTCGATGCCCAGATTTTCCTCCAGACAGCGGAAAGTAACAGGTAATGTCCCAGCACTACAAAAGACGCATATCAAGATTTCAGAACAGATTCTTGTCATTATTCATAACTCAACTTCCAAACATGTCAAATTAAATAATTGCCTTCTCTTTATTTAACTCAATATGTGTCCTAATTCTCAAAGGTTTACAAAAAACAAGGCACAGTTATAGAAAATGTTGTTATTTACCTCGAAGCTGTTCCTAAAGCGGTGACCCATGCCTGGAAAATTCCCATGAAGAACGTGAATGGGTTTTTCCGAACAAAAATAAAATATATTAAGGGAAGGAAAATGCCTCCGTGAATAATAAGTCCAATAATGACAGTGACCATGTACATTCCCAGCTGCTTGGCCACCATTTCCAAATCATTAATTGAAATGATCTTGCCACAGATCAAACATGCAATACCAATGGGGGAATACCTGTTACAGGACAGAGATGTGCAGTAAAGTCAACTAACAGGTTAATCAGACAGTTCAACACAGTTAAAGGCAGTTAAACTGTTAAAGTCACCATCATTACACTACTTTTCAAAAGTTTGGGTTCAGTAAGAGTTAAAATGATACTATTTTAACGATCTAAGCACGGCGCAGGCGTCCGAATCCACTTTTGCTAGTTTAACGACGGGAAAACGGTCGGCGCGCCCGGGCGCATGGTCTAAACGGGTTAATTTATAAAGTTAGAAAATATTTCTATTTATATTTCTAGTTATTTTGAACTTTTTATGTATCACGATGCAGCACAGATTTTTTTCAACATAAATAATAATCAGAATAATAATAATTAAAAACAATTAAAAAAATAATAAAACATTTTGAGCACCAAATCGGCATTATAGATTGATTTCTGAAGGCTCATGTGATACTGAACTGGAGTAATGGCTGCTGAAAATACAGCTTTGTCGTCACAGGTATAAAATACATTAAAATAGAAAACAATTTTATAAAATTGTAGTAACATTTTATAATATTCACATTTTTACTGTATTTTTGAGCAACTAAATGCAAACTTGGTGAGCATAAGAGACGTATTTTGAAAAATACTTTCTTAAAATTACCCCAAACCTTTGAATGGTAGTGTACATACAGATTATTAATGTTGGGAATGGAAATCATGTAAACTTTACTCATTTACGTCATTAACAATCATAAAAGCTGACCACATGATCATGCCGACAAGCCTCATAACGATCTCGTTGAGAACGTTGAAGAACTCAAGCATCAGCTTGGCCCTTTCTCCCATCTTTCCCATGCAAATCCCGAATGCCACAAAGAACCCAATGAGACCTATAGACACACATTGCCACCATGTTAATTTGAAGTACATAAATGACAAATTTATGCATATACTATGTGATAAAGCCATTTATTACCTAAAACATTCATGCCACTCTTGAATTGAAGAGACTTCTTAATCACATATTTTGCTGCGCTCTTGGTTGCATTTCGTCCAAACCGATTTGGATGTGGAGGAGGACCTACTTCTACCTTGCTACTAACAGTCTGGATCTACATAAAGAGATAGAAGAACTGTTAATGAAATATTACCGAAAGACTCATCAAAATGAACAGATGAAAGATCAACAGAAATGGCTGAGATTAAATTAATGAAACTATATGAAATCAAAAGCACATTGGACACCCACACACCTGCTGAAAACAAGCCTGAACGAGATTCTCTGGAAACAGATTTCTGATGAGATCAAAGAAGGCATCTAAACTGGACAGTTCATCGTTCCTTTTCCCCTCACCGAGGTTTGCCTTCAGTTTGGGGTTACCAGGGTGGATGAGGAGCACCAAGATCACCCCCAACACAGCTGCAATGATGGTGGTAGACATGTAATACACCATGGCCCTTGTGCCTAGACGACCACTGGACTTGGCATCCAACCCTGCTAATCCTAAAAAATAAAGAGCATGGCATTTAAACTACATTAAATATTACTACATAAATACTACTTCACGAGGCACCCTTACTCTTTCTTTTTTAAACTACTAAAGCATTGTACACTAACAATTACACACAAAAGTTATTTCTCAAGGTTAAGTTTCATAATTATTGCTGAATGAGTAATGAATCCAGAGCGTTTTAAATTTTCTAATTGCACCTCTTTTTCGGTAACATGTTTAAACTTGTTCTGTTCATGAGCTGCTGAAATTGATCCACCCTAAAATTTGAAAGGCATGCTTTTTTTCCCCCTTACACTGGATTACAAAGAAAAAGTCAAAAGGGCAAACGATGGCTTAATCATTACAAAATTACTATTTCTTTTGTTATTCCTTGGTTAAACTATAAAAGCTATAACACTGTGGTTATAACTTGAACTCTGATGTCATTGCAGGCATTATTTCTACAGCTGTTTTATTTTTTTCTTGCATTTTTGATGGTTTAACATCAAACACACAGCAGAAAAAAAAGAAGAAAAAAGGGGGTATTATTGTTTTGTGCTGATAGCATTGTTGGAGGTGTTTAGCAAAGCATATAACAGTACCTGTGATCAAACTTGAGATGATCAGAGGCAAAATCACATTTTTAACATCCTCATGAGAATGTCACCCGGGAAGGCAATGACCATAATGACATCAGGAGGGAGTGGGGATGCATACCGCAGTAGAATACCAGCTACTGAACCAATGATCACACCTAAAATAGAGACAGAGAATCACAATGAACATTGGGACATTTCACTGAAAAATAATACTGAAGCTTTTGTAAAGTATTCACAACATTCACAAAACTTTAATTTAAAGATGCTTGGGTCAACCAACTGAAGGAAAGACTTATTCAAAGAATACATGTAGAATTTATTATTATTATTATTTATTTTTTTACATTTAAATCTCATGTCTGG
This sequence comes from Sinocyclocheilus anshuiensis, assembly GCF_001515605.1. Lineage (NCBI taxonomy): Eukaryota > Metazoa > Chordata > Actinopteri > Cypriniformes > Cyprinidae > Sinocyclocheilus > Sinocyclocheilus anshuiensis. The sequence goes on from NW_015544154.1 coordinate 1,188,890, forward strand.
GAAGACCTCTCACAGCCAATCATATTTGAGGACCATACGTAACTGTTGTGTGTATATATATATTCAAATACTCAAAAGATTAATACATATGTTATTTTTTGCTGTACGTTGATTCAAATCTAATTAACATATTAAGAAGATTAAATACTCCAAGGCACTTATGTGGTAAAAGTAAAATGCCTTTAATTTACTGGGCTAAATCATTACAATTGTTAAAAGTGTAGATCTACGCGTTTCAGCTACACAGTACCGAATATTAACATATTGTCTGATGAGTAGCACTGAGTATCAGGTAATGCAAAAAATATTAACAGACCAACAGTGTTTTAACATGCTTAGTGCTTTAATGAAATAACTGAGTCTAATAAATGGACAGCTGCAATGCATTATTTTTGCACATTTGCAAAAAAAAAGCTCCTTAGTTATAACTGAATTATTTTTTTTTTAATTAAAAATTATATTTTACCATAAACAGTAACAAGTGTTCTTTCATTAGCAAATTGACACCTAGGTGCTACATTCACCTACAGTACAAACTAAAATGCAAAAATGCTAAAGTAACTTGCCAAGAACTGTGAGCATGAGTATCAGATTCTTCGTGATTTTGTCACAGCAGCCTCCACACATGGACTCTTCAGGTGGTGAAGGAGGGTCCAGATGACTCTCATGCATTCTGATTTCCACTTGCTTCTGCATTTTGTTGGCACTGGTGGACAGAAGAAGTGGAGCATACAGTAAAGTATGTCAATATAAATGATCTAATCAAGGAACACTAGCAAACAGCACTAGCTACTTTTGTGATTTCATGTCCTTCTGAAAATTACCACTTTACACAAAATTCATTCATTTTTGCTAGAAATACAAATTGTTGTTGTTGTCAGTATGTGTGACCAAGATATGTTTGTGTATGACATGCTGCAAACGCAATGATACCGAATGACAATGCTGTGCAATTCTTGCGTTTACATCTAACGTTTTTATCTGCACATATTGTACAGATGCAATCAAAGTATGTGAACCGCAGAGTGGAATGCAAATATACATTTCACACTGAACAAAACATGCAAAAAGACGTGTGTTTGGGCTTCTGAGTACCTGTCCATGTATATCTGATATAAAACAGTAACCACAAGGTTAAAAAAAAAAAAAACACCATGACACATTTTCGCATATAATGACTTTTGTGGATTTCTTTAAGTACTGCACTATAATATCAATCTAGTTTCATTGTAATGACCTTTTTTGCTGATCTTATGGAAGTCTAGGGAAGGTCAGAAATGTGAGAGTACAGATCATATCAGCAGTACTGGGAATGGGTTTTCTGGGAATACCATCACTTTAACATGCCTGTCATTGTTTCTTTACTTTCATCTACCAGCTGTATAACTACTACAAGTGATCATGTCTTGTCACATGACACGAGAGTTTAGGTTTACTGTGGTCTGGATTAAAAGGTTCTTAAAAGTCAAACCCCCCAATTAACTTTTCAATTAAGTTGTATGTCTTTCTTGCAGGATGACAATTGATATACAGTATGTAGGCCTTTTTTTTTCTTTTCTTTTTTTTTTTTTGACCAGCACTATCCAATAATCATTACCTGCATGGAAAATTAAAGGAAATGCAAAGAAAAAATATTACTACACATGCAACAAAAACAACTACCAGGAAAATTCTTAACACAACAGATAATAGATCCTTTAGTGTTTGTGTACAATGTGACCTATCAGAGTAGCTGGACGCAGGCTCATCTGAACAAGATTAAAAAGCTGAATGATGCCAAGGATACACACAGCTCCAGCCCTAATGAGATAAAAACCTGGTAACTGGTTAATTTTAGCCATTGAGCACAGCAGTAATTGCGTTGCACAACAGTTGAGAGCATGTAGGAAAAGTCAAGGTGCGAATGAGTGTTTTGGTTTCAAATGGTAAATAATAGCATTTGACTGATTTAAATAATGCAGAACAAGTCCAAAAGATTTGATCTGTGATGATTAATTCTGATAATAGCTCACACATTTATTGCTAAGATTATACATTTGTCCTTTTATGTAAAAACAGTTGAATCTAATCTCATTAGTGACTACATTAGCTCCATCTCACTGACATGAAGTCTGAGGTGAGCAACAACAGTTTGTCTGCAGGTTATTTAAAGATTAAGTGCTTGTCCTTTGGGTGATTTTAGAAATCAGTTCATTTAAGGCAATTAATTAGGTGAAGCAACAATATTAAAGGCATTTATTGTGCAGGCATTTCCTACAGACTTGCAAACTGCAAACACCTACAGAGTCCTATAAAAGTTAAGCAGAATGCTAGCCTTGCATAAATCTCAGAATATTCATCAGGTTAAAGCTATTCAAAAGTTGCTAAATGAACTTGGCTTTCTATCATCCATCTTACCTGTTGTGGTGCAGTTACTGAAAAGGAAGAGTTTCACAGCAGTTTTCTAGAAAGCCATGGGCTATAGAAATGACTCTGAATGAAACGCTGTCAATCTACAGTTTATCCATCAGGAAATCCTGTCCAGGTTATTAGAAATGTCAGTCAAAACTCCAAGCACCAGGTGAACAGCAATATAATAAGTGATTGCTCTGATGCAATCAGCAACACTTCCTTGCAAGATTAATCAAATTGATGGTTAGGAGATTCCGTGCACAATCCTCTGTCTTTGAATTGATCTTATCCCACCATTAGTATTAGAGAAATGGGAGAAGAGGTGCTGCTAAGGGCTCCGTGGGGCAACACAGAGGAGGAGTCTAGCATCCAGATTATGTGTAAGTAGCAGCTAATATGCTTGAGACTCCTCGTCCTCTCACTCTCATTGTTTCACCCCCTCCATCTCACTCCCCAGGTCTGATCTTCTCTAATGCGCTCTGAAACGAATGAATGGAATCAAAGAGTGATACACGGCAGAAAAGCAGATTCAGGCAAGCTGTCAAACTATAACTTTCATGCAAAACAGGTTCAAAATTTTGTGAACAAGTCCCTAATAACTCTAATAACAGAACAAAATAATTAGTTGTGCTGTATATGTGATTATTTGCATACTGTTTATGACCAGTGCAAATGCACGTTATAAATTTATACAGGCTACTTAGTTCTTTCCATGGAGACATCATGGCCTAAGCATTGTATTGTTTAAAGGAAACAATATTGACCTGTGATGACTGTTCACAGTTGCATGCAGATTCTGGCCTAACATGATAATAGGCCAGGGCTTCTCATCAACTCTAAGCACAGACGCTAACAGATCAAACAATTAGTAGTGCATGAGTACAGTGTGAGAGCGCCTCTTTTAATGACATAAAAACCCAAACTTCTGCTTGCTTATAAATATTCTTAAAATAAATATTCAGAGTGTACACTGTAAAAAACAATTGTCATTTTGGTTACACTTTATTTCAATAGTCCACTTTAGACATTCTATTAACTATAAGTAACTTTGTAACTACATGTCAACTAATTCTCATTCATTTGCAACTACATGTCTACTAACTCTCAGAGTAGACTGTTAGGGTAGGTTTAGGGTTAGTAGAATAAGTTGACAAAGAAAGTGTTAGAAGATATTAAGCAGACAGTCTACTAATACTCTACTAACTGCTAGTTGACATGTAGTTGCAAAGTTACTTACTGTTAATAGAATGTCTAAAGTGGACTATCGAAATAAAGTGTTACTGTAATTTTACCTATAAAAGACTGTAAAAATGCTACAGTAAAAACCTGTTATTCATCATGTAACTTTCTATTTACCACCTATGGTACACTGTAAAGAGGATTTTTCAAAGTTGTAATTAAAACAAAGATTATTGGAGTACGTTTTAAAGAAAATATTATTTTCTACTTTCTACTTCAAAATTTCACATTTAATTCAGTGGGTTACTTGCTATTTCTTAGTAATTAATTGTGACATTTACTAGCAATTTCTAAGTAAAATATGTTTCTACTCCAAAAAATTTTTCAGTGTGTTATGGTGTGTATATGTACATGTATATGTAAGTACAAAGGTTTTAGTAGCAGCGTGGCCTTGCTAATTCAGCAGAAAAGGACTGGTATATATTTCATTTATTTATTGTTTGTTTGTTTGTAAATTAAGGTTTTAACCTGTAATATTAGTTATTTTGGTTACTTTGCAAACATGTTTACATTTTTCTGTATTTTTACAGAATTATTCTAGAATATATTATTCTAACAAAAAAACAAAAAATCTGATTTTATTACAGTGTATAAAAAAGACAAAATGATGACTAAATACATAAGACATTAAAAGTTTGTCCTTTAAAACTTAATCTGTCTGTAGTGAGTCTGCAAGTCCCACCAGAGTATGAAACACTCATTTTGTGCAAGTGGAGAGGCTGATCTGAGGCCACATGCAAGAAATGTGCACAGGCACATGGTCTCACATCTGCTGTCTGCCCCCCACAACTGAATGCTGTCCAGCACACTCTTCAAGCTCATCCACCTGACTCCAGCCTCCATGCTTAGCAGACAGGTGTCTATAATTAACTAATCTGTTCCAAACCTCTCTAATCCCTCAAACATAGACATGGTTCACACACACACACACACACACACACATTCTCATGTGAAAGTACTGCATGTACACAGAGTGTCAATTTTAAAACATCACATGCATTTATTATATTATACAAGTAAATTCCTATACATAATTGCATTAGAAACCTAAGGCTTTGAAATTACATTGATTTCGTGGTCTGGTGTTGAGACCACGAAATAATATGCATCTCTAGAAATCTGAAACTGATATTGAACATGATTAACAAATAATCTTTTGTCAAAATCAGATTTTTCCTGAATATGTTATGTGGCAAGGCACTGCTCATTAGGAAAGGCTAACTAAATTACTACAGTTCTCAAGGGTCATGCAGCTTGATTAAGTAACACCAGCATGTGGTGCATCACATGTGTGATGTCTGCGTGTGCATCAAATGTGTGATGCAGATATTTGACCTAAGGTACATCAAAACATACACAATCCAAAGTTAAAGTTAATAATTTAATAAAGTAATTTATTTGCATCTTTGAAATTAATGATTTCCTGTATTACAAAAAAACACTTGAATTAATTTAATTTTGGTTAAAAAGGGTAACACTGTTAGACATTCCATATTACATGTTACATCTACTATAGCAATAACAGTAAACTGTGCATATTTCGATGCAACTAACCCTAACCTAACCCTATAAGCACGTTACACTGCAACAAGGTACCTTAAAATAAAGTGTAACCCCAAAAAATTATGATTCAAGTAACTGATTCAGATAATCAAGTCTCCAATTACGTAGGTCATTTAGACTCAAGTGCAGACTTTTCACACTCACCTGTTTCAGAGGTGAGATAATGGAGGATCAAGTAAGAACTGAGGTCAGTGGTCTGTGTTACTTATAAATCATGCATCAGTGAGAATAAATAAGTACATTTCAAGATAAATTCACCATATTGAAACATGTTATCAAACATGTTACAAGAAACCTAAAGCTGATCCAGTGCTACAGGAATAAGTGGATGTGTGCAGACGTAGATAACATTGTGCCAGGCAGTGATATGTTATTGTTGTATGTTATTTTTGTACAATTAATAAAGACGCATTTGTGTGACATCTGATCAAATGAAAGATTACATTAAATATATTGCTTGTGTGACACCACAGGACTATTTAGAGTCACAATGAAACGGAAGTAGCCATGCACAGATCTTTTCATTCATATTGTGGTGTACATCCAAGTGAAACTGATTATCAAAAAAATAGAATAGATTTTGAGATGTGGCCCTTGCACTCAACCATGAATTCAAGCTTGCAGAGTCGATTGTGAAGGGGCGGGATTTAAGCAAACTGAATTATTGGAGAAGTCCAGTGAACAACACCAGAGAGAAGACTGTTGTTTTCACCAGAAGATCAAGTTATGATTTTTTTTTTTTTTTATGAAACATCCACATGGATGAATCATTCACAATAAGATGTGTAATATGCATTTAAAAACATTCATGCCAACTTTAAGTAAACTTCAACAAGCTAAAAAGTGATTCAAACTGGTTGAATAATTGATTAAATAAATAATTGATTAAAATTGACTAAAAAATAATAGAAGTGGTTACTAAAATTACTGTATATACATTTAAAATAAATATTAACCTATAATATTTGTTGGGAAAAGTTCACATCCGTATTATTTGTTAACTACCCACAGTTGGATAAGTTTTGAGTATTGCCTCTACACTCTCAGAAAAAAGGTACAAAAGCTGTCACTGGGGCAGGACCCTTGAAAAAGGTACTAATATGTACCTTTTAGGTACTAATAAGTACACTAGGCACTAAAATGTACCTTTAAGGTACCAAAATGCAGCCTTTAAAAAGCGTACAAAGGTGTACCTTTTGAAAAGTCACATGCGATGCTTAGTCAGCGTAAATAAATTCTGCAATGTTTGTCATTACTGAGAGGAAGGCTTTAATACTTTAACACGCTTTTCACAATTCTCACTAAATGCATTTAAAGACTGTTTGCAAAGTATGAGTCAACTAAGAACATAAATGAAGCATGTTTCCAAAGAAGAAAGACTTTAAAGTTGAATTTTTGGATGAAGCACAATATTACTCTTATTGTTCCTCAGATTATCTTGCAAAAAAGTTAGATAAACAGACAAACCCAGAAACCATAGACAAACATATACAGCTCTGCCTAGACTTGCCCGACTTCAAGAAATGTACTGAATCCCCTTTCACTATTAACATCCAACAGATTGTGTACATTCATAACACACACACACACACAAACACACACACACAGGGCCGTCATGTGGGTTGGTCCCCTTCGGTCTGCACCAGTTGCAACTTCCTAAGGGCGGCCCCCACCACACACACACACACACACACACACACACACACACTTCATAAAATTCATAAATATAAAGAAATTAATAATTCATATTGTATATTTTAAATAATATACATTTATATAATTTTATATGTATTTATTAATATACGTTTTAGATTATTTTTATGATACTTGAATGATTTCTCAAGGATCATGTGATACTGAAAATTGGAGTTATGACTGCTGAAAATTCAGCTTTGCCATCACAGGAATAAATTAAATTCTAAAATGTATTAAAATAGAAATCAATCATTTTAAATAGTAATAATATTTCACAACATTACTTTTTGGATCAAACTAATTTAGCCTTGTTGAGCATAAGAGAAAAACATAACAAACAACCAAACAAACAAAAATCTTACTGACTTTTGAACGGTAGTGCATGTATACTGTACATAAAAATAAGGATTTTGATAGATTTGAGAAACCTCTACATTAAATTATAATAGCATCAGTGGTCAACACTAGTTAGGTTGCTGGTTTAATCCCTGTAAGGAATGAGCCATGAGTTATCACCAGTGTGTCCTTAAGGAGGGCACTTAACCTCAGGATGCCGAAGGAGGCCGTCCTTGTAAGTGTACTGTAATCTTTGAGTAAAGCTGATAAAATGACAAGAAGGAACATTTGTTAATAAAAACACTAAATACAACATTGTGTTTCTCAAATTTCATTTATTTAAATGCATTTTGAATAATAAATACACTGTCCCAGTTTTAGTTGACAAGGGCTGCACTAAAGGCAAGAGTAAATACATGTTGATTGTGTAAAAAGTATGAGCAAACTGGATTGTGAAACATCTTGAAGAGAGAACAAAGACAAGCTAAGGCCTGCAAACCTAGTGACTGAATTCAAATGGAACACTTCCTCTTCATTTTACCATGCAAAAACATATCCTCATACACACGCAAGGCCATAAAGTAGTTGTGAAATCCCAGGTTTCACACTTTCTCCTATTAATGAACTTTTGATTTTTTTACTTCTCTAATATGGTTTTTGCCAAACAAATTCTCTGTCAAATTAATGTGAAATCGCAAAGGACAAATGCGACATGTATCATCTCCATTTTCTATGATCTGGAACATGGAAAATGCTATACAGAAAATCGTGCTATAATATTTGATCTAGAGCTCTATGTAATGTTCGTTTCAATCCAGTTTTTAAAGTTAGATAACCGTGTGTAGACTGTGTACAAATCTGGATTACAGCCCTGCAGATCATATCCGAAGCTCACTAGCCCCAGCAGTTCCCAAGCATGATGAGAATCAGTGTCCTCTGCTCTGCTGGGGTGAAAAGGCTCCAGCCCTAAAGTGGGTTGGGAATCAGCAGAGGGTGAAAGAATGATCCCTCCGGTTTCAGAAGTGCAGATCATAGACGGGCTGAGTGGATGTTGCCGTCCACATAGCATGTTGTCAGTCATACTGATCGGTACGCCGTGTTTGCTGAATTGCCTTTCGCACTTCACCACATCGGCTAATTCAATCAGTCCGGTCCGGGCCACCTCTGAGTCTGTGTGTGCCCTGTGTTGGCCTGCTACGGGCCAGCCAGTGAGGAAGGCCTGCTTTGCAGTGACTTCTCCACCCTGCCAATACGGCAGGCACACAGGCGACACATACTCACTGATTCGAGCTTTGTCCACCAGATTCAGCACGGCCAGGTCGGAGTCTAAGACGTGTGGATCGTAGTCCGGATGGATCAAGATCTGAGCAATCTGTGGGAACAGAGATGATGAAAGACTTGAACTGAAATAGGCTGTTTGGTTTGAGAAGTAAATAATCCTACAGAATAGCTGGCAAAGCCTAATCATAGATTATCGATAATTATATGTGTATATTTAGTCTGCAGTATCCTCAGTATGGCTTTGGGCTTTCCAAGAACTTTCCAAGACATAAAATATGGTAATGCTGTTAGATTATGGAAAGGTCTTGTTCTGTTAATGTAACTCACAAATAAGAAGATAAACTAAAAAACAGGTGCGTGTTTGAGTTGCATTGGTAATTTAGATTAACTGAAGTGATATAACTGAAGTAACTTCTGCATCTTCTGCCTGACTGCTTTCAGTGTAGTCTGAAAGCACTTACCTGTATGTGCTGTAGTCTCTTGTTCTCTGTAAGGTCACTGAGGTAATGTTTTCTCATCACTACATTTAGATCATCTGAACTGAGTGCTTCAGTCCGTCCAGGCTCCGCCACACAGTGAGCAGCCACCACGACCCAGTGCTGGTTGACCAGAGCCCCGCTGCAGACGAGCTGCCATATCTGGTCCTTCTTAATCCATTCTTTCTCTTCCTCTCCCTCCTCTTCCTCATCTATGGCAAATGTGTCCCCACGTCTTTTAGTCCTTGCCATAAGAGGACTGGCATTGTACAGACGGATATATATGGCAGCATGCCATGGCCAGTGAATCTCTGAAATTTTGGGGACTGGCAGATGGCAATTTACCGCATACTGGAAGAAAGTGAGTACCTGTTCTGTGAGTGAGTGAGTTCTGGCACAAATTTCTAATTTAATCAGATTATTAGTGAATGCCAGCTTTGCAAAAATAAAATAAAATGAGTGTTATCGATTATTGGAATAATAATGGGATTTTGCTTTGTTAGCCTACATCTGTCAAGGTTATTAGTGCATAGAATATTTGTAAATAGGAAAACCGGTTTAACATTATGCTGTAAATGTAAAATTATATATATATATATATATTTGTAAATAGGAAAACAGAATACTTAACATGCTGTAAATGTGTTAGTGCTTCCCCCACCTGGTGAACAGGAGAAATGACGTCCACTCCACTTGCCAGTCTTTACCCAGATAGCAGGGAATGTTCTCATAACTTTGGCTAACATTCCGTACAGGTTTGGTTGATGTTTTAGAAAAAACATTTGAATGTAATGTTCAAAAAATGTTTTAAGAATGTTTTTCATTTCAGATAATGTGCCTAAAACGTTAAGTGTAAACAAAGCTAGAACATTTTACCTGCAACATTTTGAGGATGCTTTGAGGATGTTGTTGATGTAACAGATTATATGTTTTCAATAAAACATTTGCACAATGTTTCAAGATAACAAAGGAAGAACATTCTCTCAGTCACATTAGGAGAACGTTATAGGAACATCACTGAGGCCTAAGATGGTGTAATATTTTTATAAAACGTTCTTGTAATGTGACATAATAACAAAGCTAGAACATTTTATCTGCGACATTTTGAGGATGTTGTTGAGGTAACAGTTTTATATAATGTTGTCAATAAAACATTGTTACAATGTCTCAAGATAACGAAGGAAGAACATTCTCTCAGCCACATTAGGAGAACGTTATAGGAACATCACTGAGGCCTGAGATGGTGTAATGTTTTTTTTCTTGTAATGTGAAATATTAACAAAGCTAGAACATTTGACCTACAACATTTTGAGGATGTTGTTGAGGTAACAGATTATATATTGTTTTCAATCAAACATTGGCATAATGTTTCAAGATAACAAAGGAAGAACATTCTCTCAGCCACATTAGGAGAACGTTATGGGAACATCACTGAGACTTAACACAGGTGGACTCCAATCAAGTTGTAGAAACTTCTCAAGGATGACCAGTGGAAAAAGGATGCACCTGAGCTCCTTTGTTCATTTGTACAGTGTTACTTATGTACATGTGATTTTTTTTCTTCTTTGTTTATTTTTAATAAATTTGCAAAGATTTCAAACAAACTTCTTTCACATTGTCATTATGGGGTATGTTTGTAGAATTCTGAGGAAAATAATGAATTTAATCCATTTTGGAATAAGGCTGTAATATAAAATTTGAAAAAAGTTGTGAATACTTTCTGGATGCACTGTAAGGATGTCATTGAGGCCGGAGGTGATGGATTGTTTTTTATAAAACGTTCTTACAAAAATACAAAAGGAAGAAAAAGTCTGGCATTTCGCATCAGTTCTGAACTGTTGCCGAACGTGTTACAGGAGACGAGAAGCACTGATTGGGCCACGTTTAAATCCACCAATCACAGCGTACTTTTCTCGTGACGTAAGAACATTTGAAATCGACGAACGCGCGAACGGTTGAAAGGGCTACAGTAATACAATGAAAGCGCTATATAAAAAAAAAATGCCTCAAATGCCTCATGCCAAAAAAAAGTACAGTACGGACTTTCCTCCATATCATCCGTTCTGCTTTTTTTGGCACTCCTGAAACTTTGCTGCATGTGATACCTATGGAGAGAAATCACTTCCTGCCCTCCAGCTGCATTGCGCATGTCATCAGTGACGTCATGTGCAAACAACCTATACCTAAATTTAAATGCTACAAAAACTACCTTACCAACTATTAATAAGCAGTAAATTAGGAGTTAATTAAGTTAAAGTTGTAGTTACTTATAAGGTGTCATATGTATACTTTCAATAAATTAGTCTTAGCCGAGACTTGAACTTGGGTCATCTATAACATTTATAGAATGTTTTTAGAGAATGTTATCCTACCTTTTGAGAGAACGTTCTGGGAACAAAAATAAAACTACCCGCCAAAAACATTATAAGAATATTAGGGAATGATGTTCTAACAATGTTATCACTAAACATTTTTAGAATGTTTTAGAGAATGTTATCCTACCTTATAGGAGAACGTTCTGGGAACACAAATAAAACTACCCGCTAAAAACATTGCTAGAACCATCCATGGTAATGTTCTTAGAACATTTTTAGAACAAAAAAATTCTAGCTGGGTAGGCATGTGCGGCGTGCATTACCTGAATGCTTGTAAAGCGCTGAAACACTCATATTCTATGCTGGTGTGTACATGGTGGAAAGTTGGTGGCAAATCTCCAAAAACAGGAAATGCTTTCTCCAGTGTGTCTGCTTCAGTCCCTATCTGAATGGATGCAGAGTAGAGCTTGTGGACTGGACGTTTCCTAGCATTAAAAAGATAAAATGAGGATCTAACTTTACCAGTTCAAAACCACACTGTCACAAAGAAATGAAAAATGTCTACCTGGAAGGAGGTTGGTATTTTAAGACCTTCTGCCGCACAAGTTTTGAAACTTTAGGTTCTCTACAAGCTGTAAAACAGTTTAGGTGTTCAAGTTCACAGTTTGTTTGCAAAAGGTATTTCATAATTGGTTTCAAACTCGAAGTAGAGACGGTACCTCTCACACACAGCGGCTGACTGCCGCTCCAGGTCCCATTCTTCTGGCATGTACTTTTTGAGTCTCCACTGAGAATATACGTATTGTTGCAGAAATATTCAACATATTTTAATCTGCCATCGGAACCTGAAACCTCAGTGGAGTATCCATTGTGGAGTTGTGGTGGAGGTGGACAGTCTTTTATGATTGCTTCTGTAATTCAAATAACAGTAGAATGGGTCACTAAAATTTCCAATGATCCAACAACCTTTTTTACTAACAAAACAGATTTTTAGAGCATTGCGTACATTTAAAATATTATATTTTTCATACATTTTAAAATAATGAAAGAGCAAAGTAAAAGCTGATGTTCTGTGATCTCAAATTCAAAGAAGCCTGACTCCCAGGCATACATGCACACCTGACCTTGATTGTAAGCAGCTTTGTCAAAGGGTGTTATACCAAAAGCAGTTGTCATAATTTCATAAGTGTCAGCATACCCTTTATGCATACAGGAGCACTTCCACTCCAAGTGCCACTGGGAAGGCATGCCCGCTGAGATGCTCACTTAAGCTTGTACGGTTTATAGCAAAGATACTGAACCGAAGTGAGGATGTCACCTTCCTTGTACCGCAAGAAGATATCTCCATGTGCAGGCTTCTTGGGAGTTGCAGAGAGAGGTGGTGCTTGTCCTTGTGTACAACAGTACAATATTATGATGCATTAAAAATTCAACTTTTTTTTTTTGCTGAGAAATGAGTTTTAAAGCAATCTCTCCACAAGTGTGAAATCATAAAGCCCACTCAGCAAAGACAATAAAAAGCCACAAAGAGATCCATAAAATTAGAGAAAACATATACCTGTGTTCATAAAAGGAAAGGAGCTGTATGCTTCAGGATTTGATAACCAAATTATTATGAATGAATGAATTGCTAACAAAATATACTCTAAAATAAATAAATGAATAAACAAATAAAATGTAATAAACAAACAAATACAATTAGCTAACTATTGACTGATTTTGTACCTGAGACTTCCTGGAATGTAGCAAAAAACCCATCATCGTTATTGTAGCCATCAGACACAAAACGAATATGCAGAGAGTTTCCAGAACTTCTGATTGGTGAAGGGCTTTCATCCCCACAGTATCTGCCAATCACAGGCGACGTCAGACTGTCGCCATCCCGCACCTCTACATAGTCATATCAACAACTATGGTCAGGCTCCAGGCTAATCATTGAGACCCTGAACACATGTGAACACTGAGAAACTGTATTGTGATAACATACTGTACGTATTTGGAATATAATAGCTTCTTCAACTGAGAAATGTTTAAACTACAAATTATTATTCATCAGCGTTGTAGCATTTACAGTAGATACCTGAGTTCCATCGTGGCTCCTTTGCCAACCTGTAGTGGCCATTCACATTTGGCATTGATTGGATAACTTTCTAAAGTCACATGACCATGTGGTCTCTGTATAACTTCTCCGCAAGCTAAAGATGGCCAAAACAGTGTTTATCTAAAATTATTTATATATTTGTGACAATAAAAAGCAATAAAGGTAAACGTCATGTATTAATTAAAAGGATTCTGTAAAGGACCGAAAGACTCACTGAGACAGTCTCCACCAGACCACCCTCGACGACATGATGTGCAGTACCTGCCTCTGATGTAGAAATCATCCTTGGCCTGCCAGGTGCCATTGTTGCAAGTCTTGCAGTTGTCAAAAATGCTGCAACCTTGGTGAATACAGAAATTATTTACTTGATAAACAATTAAAGTTTATGAAAACAGCAAATGGAACGCATAAATAAATAATAAACAAATAAATGAAGTATGCTGAAGCTCATATATTTAAAAAAAAATCTATTTTACACGTGCATGCAATATAATCCATAATATGAACTGCTCAGATTGAAAAAATACACTTGCAGGTCTTCTAAAGTTCAAAACGTCTAACAAAGTTATGTTCCCTCTTACCCTGGTGAAGGGTGCAGGGGTCACACTCATCCAGAGCGTTTCGACAGCAGGGTACAGCATAACCCACTTTCGTTCCCTGAGATGGGCACTTACATGAAATCTGCTCATACTCACAGCAGGTACGGCACATGGCATTCCACTGTGGGCCAGGACACTTATCCTCCTGCGACCTATAAACTAAATCAAGCAGACTAGATGTCAGAGACAGAATGCCTTGCATGCTTTTCTAGAATTCATGTGACTGACTTTAAGTGAACGATGCCTTCTTCAACTGAAGTGTTCACTGTGATAAGTTTCATTTGGCATGTTAGAGGAAAAGTCAATTTATCTTCCAATTCAATCAGGGAAAGCTGATGTGATGGTTTATGAGGGAATATTGTGCCAGAGAAAATGTAAAATGTTATAATGCTATAGACAACCAAGTCCATCTTTAAAGGAATAGTTCACCCAAAAAGCAAATTTGCTGAAACTGTACTTAGCTTCAGGTCATCCAAGATGTAGATGAGTTTGTTTCTGCATCGGAACAGATTTTAAATTTAGCGTTACATCACTTGCTCCCCAGATAGCAAGCAACCATTGAAACAATGTTAAAGGTGCAGTAGGAGATCTTGGAAAATGCTAACTTTAGGGGAGGAAGATCGGGTTGTTGAAGTTTGTCTGCCATCCTCGCTCTGTCTGCACAGCGTGCGTGAACGCGCTGATGACGTATCCTGTCTGCGCGAACACCGGACCGAGTGTTGATTGATTGGACAAACATTTATAGATCCTACGCCTTCCACAGAATATATAAATACAGACAAATACATTTTCGGCCAATCATAAAGTTCTTATGGAGATGATGTGATTACTCTGAGCTGTTTACGGTAAGCTCCGCTGCTTTTTATTCGTTTAATTATGTGCTAGATGAACATCTTTGACCGTTGCTCTGTTACTCAGTTCCACTATTACCCCCTGTCCGCTTCAAGAAATCTGTTAAATGTTGTTGGAACTTTATTCATAAAATTCCTATTAAATAATACTAAAGCAATATGCATACACATTTTAAGAATTTAGAAAAATGAATGGTTTATTCAAACACTTTAATAACTTTTTTTTAATTAATGTATATTATTAGATTCAGTAACAATAAATCAAATGCAAATAACAAGTACACAAACCAAAGGAACTGAGAAATAATTAGATAGATGCATGTCATGTCAGGTGGTTCAACAAACAAGACTTCTGTATAGGATGCACCTGTGTTTTCTTTCTATTAAGGAAGCATCGGTTAGACTACTGAGAAGTGCACATGCAGAACCAAAATGTGCATTTACCAATCAGTGCGCATTTTCAAACTCCAACTGGTGTTTTTCAACCATTTTTAAATAGGCCTACTAAAATCATGAAGGCCCACCCCTAAACCAAGCCCCCAGTGGATTAGATCAAATCGGCTAAAGCAGTTGAAAATGGCCATCATGGTTTGACATGCCCCACTGACTGAGAAACACCCACTAGTGTTCTACAACTACAAACTACAAATCACTAGTTCAATGTTAGTTCAATGCCACTGTCTCTACCCATGTGTGCTGTTGACTTCCATCGAAATTTCAATGCTGATTCAACATACGTTAAACACTGAAATGTCAATCTCAACTAAAATGATGGTTTGAATCAAAACTCATCATTGTATAATGTCACCATGCTATCTGGGTCACCAGTGGAGCAATGGGTGCCGTCAGAATGCGAGTCCAAACAGGTGATAAGAACAAAACCATAATCAGTGGTGTAATAACGAAGTAATAATACTTTGTTACAGTACTTATTAAGTATTTTTGGGAGTATCTGTACTTTACTTGAGTTTTTATATTTCAGCCAACTTTTACTTTTACTCCACTAGACAGATGTAGACAGAGCCCATTCTAGTGAGAATAGGGAGAGAAAGGAGGGGCTGAAAACAGAATGGGACACAAAGTCTCATGGAGGATAATTAATGTGACATTTCCCTGACATTTAGCCAGAGGTGCAGTGAAGGAGCCTGAAGATAGAGGGAGGGAGAGACGGAAGAGGAAAAAGCCAAAAAGAAGCCTGACTCTTTGTTCAGTTCTTATTTGAATACAGTGGTGTAATGTAACGAAGTAATAATTCTTCGTTACAGTACTTGTGTATTTTCTTTTTGGGAGAATCTGTACTTTACTTGAGTTTTAAAATTTTTGTCAACTTTCACTTTTACTCCACTACATTTCCTAATTAAAATGTATATTTTTACTCCGATACATTTCCCCGAAGCAAATTTGTTGCTTACTACAAAATTAAGTCAGAAGAACACGGACTGCAAGAAAACAGGTTTGACGAATCAGTGGCAAGTTAGACTCCTGCTTTGCTCAAGTGCAAACAAGTACAATATGGTAAGTGTTGTTGTAATGATGTGCGATCTGACATTATCAAGTAGGCTATATCACCAAATCACACACAGAGTTCACACATGTTGATTTATTTGTCTATTAAAACTTAAAATTCCAGGCATTCTAAATTATAGATGGCAAAAATGCTTCTGTATGCTTTTTATATTTATATAATTTAATAAGTATATGTACAAACGGCTTGCGTGCGTGGCCCTTTTAAGACTTGTCGCCATTTCAAGATTGCGCAGCAAAGTTTGAGAGAAGAGATGCGAGCCGATCCAAATCCAGGTGTTAATATGTGTGCGTGCATCCTGTAAAGTGAGTTGTTCTTGTTAAATTATGCTTAATATTGAGATTAAGTTGTAATCTTGCCGGCATTGGCAGCTATGGTAATTATTTTCGATTGATTGAGCGTGCATAACCAGCGCCTGTTTACATGCACGTTATGTATATCTGCCGTGAAATTCTATAATCGCTTTATTTCTACTGTTCTCATGTTCTACGTTGAGAGAGTTCATCTGTCTATTGTGAATTAAAAGTATACGTGTGTTAATGAAGATTGTGGTTAAATGGCCTATTCAGATGCTAATATGGCAATCCATTGAGCTGTAGCATTTCACTTATTTCCAGTAATATTGATAATGTCAAATTATTAGATTTGAAGTTTGTATTATTCACTTTATTGTATTTGTTATCTTTGTACAGACCACACCTATTACATGCTCCATAGCACAGTAAAGTCATCAAAGAAAGAACTGTTGTTGACTGAGTTCCTGGGTTCTGACCAGCCCACCAGGGCAAGTGATCCCTTCCACAGTCCTTTAAAGATAAACTCAAATTTTCCAAATCCTACAGTATATATATATATATATTTATTTGCTTCTTTTCCATTTTGCAGTTACTTGTACTTTTACTTTCAATACTTAAGTACGTTTAAGATGAAAAAAATACTTTTCGTACTTGAGTACAATAAATATCACATACTTTAAAGGGGTCATATGATGCGATTTCAAGTTTTCCTTTCTCTTTGGAGTGTTACAAGCTGATTGTGCATAGATAAGATCCCTGAAGTTGCAAAGACTAAAGTCTCAAAAAATTGTACGTTTTAGCATTAATAAAAACGTACAAAAGTATACGTTTTGTGCTTGTAAATGTTACGTATTAATACCTACGTATAAACATGAGACCAGGCTGGTCCAACGGCAGGCAAATATATGTATAATACATTTACGAAAACTATCTACGTGTTTTTTTGGTTTTTTTGTTTTTTTTTGAGGGGTTGTCAGAGATGTTTTACATGCAACTGACATGACATTTAATTTGTTTCAGCTGTGGCTGCTACATATAAACAAAATTCCGCAGAAAGGACAGTGTCTAAAACATATTTTCAAAGAAACATCTCTTCCCAGACTGAGTGTTTCTCTTGGACAAATATTAATGAATCGCATTGGCAGTTTAAAAGGACATTTGAACGATTGTTTCGATTATCACAAACTTTTTTGTTCTGTTCAGGGGTAGTCACACTCTATCATGTCTAAGCTATATTGGATTATATCCTTACTCAGCAGGGTATGATAGCATGAGACTGTAATCACTTATTGAAAACTTAGACTTGCCTCTGGATGTTTTGAGTTAGTCAACTACCAAATAAGAAACATTCAAGAACCGTTGCTGATGGTGTGTTCTACTTAGCATCTCTTGCTCGAGGGCAGTCTGAAGGGAAAAATGGCTTCTCTCTAAAATATTCATGGACATTCTGGACAAAGTTTGCTAAAATGTGCATTTCCAACGAGAAGGAACATCGAGGTAACAGACACTTCGGTACTTTGCCACTTTGGCACACACTCCGTTTGGCTCTGCAACATTTGTTCACTATATTTTAATGTTGCTCCTTTTTATATCACTATTCTTGGTTGCATTCACAAAGTAAAAAATGAATGGACCATTAAATGCATTTAAATAGATCAGAATGGACAATGGAGTGAAGTGCCTGCATAACGTGAGCTTTTGTGTACAAAAAGTAGAAGTAATAGTTAATATATGACAAATTGCTTCGTTTGTAAGAACCTTCGGAAAAAAGTATAGTTTTTTTTAGATTAAAAGTGATTAGTATTTTTTTCTTTAGATTGCCAAAATCACCTACAATAAGGCTTCTTACTCTTATTATTTGCTTTGCTAAATCACAATTAGAATACCTGTCTAAGTGATTAGTATGATTCTTCTGGTTATGTTTGAGCCGGCCCAGTAATTAAGCAGCCTGTAGCAGACAAACAGTCTTTTTAAATATTTATGAAGGTTTATTTTTGAGTTCTTGTCAGTCAGGGGTCTTTCTTTCTTCAACAGAACAATCATCTGGCTACAAAAGTGGACATTCCACATAGGCTGCTGCACTGATCTCAATGATATCCTGCAGCGGGCCGAAGCTGCCTCCAGATCAACCTTCCTCATTCTACTGGACTTGTCTGATGCATTTCAAGCTAATGACATAGAGCTCATACAACATGACAAAACCTGTTCTCAAAGACCAGCTCACAGTCTCTGTACCAATCTCCTTTCAGACAAACTGGCCAGGATTAAAAGAACAACACCTGTAACCCAACCTAGCAAAGACAGGCCCCCTTGTCAACCCTTCCAGCCATAAAACATGACAACATCTCCACACAGAAAGTCTTAATTGGTTTTCTTAGACCTTCTAGCAACTTCAGCACATTTCAGTGCAAACTTGTTATCTGCACTGAAATAGGTATAGGTTTTTACAGATGAACTGCTGTTAGTGTATATTCATTAAATAAATATGTTCTAAACATTTCATGTATTTCAAAAACACTTTTTTTTCTGAACTCCACACAAGTAACATAACTATAACTAACTAATAACTTAGTAATTCATCAATTCAAGATCTCCAAGATGCTGCTGTAACAAACATGACAGCTGACGACTTCTTGATCATTTTCGGTTCTTTGTCATTTTGCATTATTTGATGTTTGATTCATCCTGGGTTCCTTTTTAAGTCAGGGTTCCCTTGCGCATTTATAAACATGTGCACTCTTCTAAAATGGTGCTTATTGAGGAAACACTAAAATATAGTAAAAGTGAAAGTGACGTGACCGAGTATGGTGTCCCGTACTCAGAATTTGTGCTCTGCATTTAACCCATCCAAGTGCACAGTGTACACACACAGTAGTGAAAAAACACACACCGTGAACATTTTGCTGTGGCACCCGGGGAGTAATTAGGGGTTTGCCATTATGTCATGACTACCCTATAGATTGAAATGGATATATTTAAATGGAATGTTAGATGTTTGACATTGTACTGCATGTTATCTTGCTAATTGTGCCCAAGAGCTTAATTTAAGTCCACATGTCTTACTAACGAGACTGCGCTTCTAACCACAGGTTGAGAACTGTAGTTCCAACCACGTAAGTTTGCGATGCTGTTTGGAAATGTCTGTTTGAACTATGTTTTTTGGGAAACAGAATAGTCGAACTATGTCGATACTTAGTTGGCTAATGATGCTTTTTGGAAACACACTTCATGGTCTGGCTTTGATCCACTATAACAACATCCCATTTTGGGGACCACCAAACTAGTATCTTGCACCCAAACCACAACATATCCCAGTCTTCTTAGCAGGTGTGCATTCAGGTGAAGAGCGACAGAATGGTGGCAGGGGGAGGATTTAGGCACAACACCTCTCAGCTTTTTCATGCTCCTGGCCAGACATTTTGGGAACATGGGCTGACCAGCTGTATTTCTGGCAGTGTATTCAAGTCAAAACAGAATGACAGATCTGCTCACACATGACAAAACAACCCATAATGTTGTCATATTACCACACCAAACCAATTTTTAACAAATGAATGTCATTGTTGAAAAAAAAATGCATTAGCTAAAGGTGAATTTTTAAATGTGCTATTTAAATAAATGCTATGTCGCTGGTGTGCCATGAATTCTCTTGCTGCAGTGGCTGTGTTGGATGCCTTTTGCAATGTGGCAGCTGTGACCATCATGTGTTTATGGTTGGTGCTTGATGTCCCTGCATTTATTCCCAATCTGTGGTGTGAAAGCTGCAGATCATTGCAGTTTGTTTCATGACTCCAGTAGGGACTGATTGTTTGAATGTTTAATTTTTCCTTTCAAACTCTGTGTGTTTGGGCTGTCTGGTGGATCGCATACTTACCAATCCATATCACTCTGGATTATCCTGTCGACTCAGACTCAATGTCTGTTGTATGTACATTGTAAATGTTTATTATATTATCTGATTTGCTTGTTTTGTTTAGATGTATCCTTTTGTTTATGCTTGTTAAAATGCCTTGAGCACTGACTGAAAGTACTATAGAAAGTGAACATTATTACAGTAATAGTAGTAATGCTGCACTCAAGTGCACCTTCAAGTGTGCTGGCTTGAAGGTGCTTGAAGTGCAAGTGCAAGTGCACTTGAAGGTGCACTTGCACTCCGGCATGGGAGGCGGACGCACTAACAAGGAGGCTAAAGACTGCAGCCTCTAGTGTCAGTCGCTAGTGCATCTCTTGATCAGGGGAGTGAGGTTTACCTGCACAGCACCTACTGCTGGCCTCCGTTACACTCACCCCCCTAATCCTCACTCCCATCCGGGTCACGGCACCAATGTAACCCCTCTCCCCCGGGTCCTCTCCACCACACCTCGTTATCGCTCCGAGTGAGTCGCAGCCTCTAGCATCAGTCGCTAGTGCGTCTCTTGAGATCAGGGGAGTGAGGTTTACCTGCGCAGCACTTACTCGCTGGCCTCCGTTACATACATATCACAACTAAACTTCTTTGTTACATAAAGCACACTGTGAAAGTTGAGTGATTCACTTTACACCATTCACCACAGGCTTGCTTTCCAACTTGTATCAGCTAGAATTCTGAGTCTCCCACTTGTAGATCTGACTTTGCTTGGTCGTTCGTGTTCAAGCAATTATAACCCACTTTATATAAAAAAGAAGAATTGCCTTTTTTTTCATAGGATATATGACCTTCAGTGCATGTGAGCATATCAGCTTAATTATATAAGTGCTGTTTTCTGTGTGTAAAACATTTTAATCAGCAAAAGTTACTGAGTGCACCTTTAAATGGATAGTTCCCCTTCAGTTGCTGGTCCCCATTGACTTGCATAGTGTTTTTTTCATACTATGGAAGTCAATAGAGGCCTGCAACTGAATGTGAACTATCCCTTTAAGTAACAACCGCCCGCCAACTAATCACGCCATGTAACTGATAGGTCGCCAGAGACCTCAGTCTAAGGCTTTAACTTACTATGCAAATAAATGCTACTGTTGAGAAGTTTGTAAATATATCAAATCCGAATAGTTTCCTGTGCATTTACCAGAAAAGTCTAAACATCCTCGTCTAACATTTTCGTCATTCGCATTCCCCCTGGAGAAATATGAAACCACATTTGTCAAGTCTCACAATCTGATTATGGTCACATGGTTCGCGCCCATGTGATTGGAGCTATACTGAACGCTGGAAGAGTTTGGGAGGAGAGGAGAGGCAGGGAACATCGCATAGGAGAGGAGAATTCATAATGATTATATTTCAGCCATAGAAGACTCATGTAAGAAGAGGTAAATGGAAAGCGAAATGGACTAAAATGCGTTTTGAAATCATGAACGCTGGCAAGGTTAAATTATGCGCGTCACTTTGTATGTGGCTTGGAATAGTTACCTGGATAGGAAATGTGAAGTTACATCTTTGGTCTGTATTTGTCCAACAATCCACTGAACGAGACGTTGTATTTTCTGTTTTAAACGAGCAGGTACATTTTTCTAAAAGACACGCGCCGGAGAACGCAGGATTGCGCGATGGAAAAACTTTCAATATTCGCTCCCCGGTCATTCGGAATAACGTGATTGAGCACCGGGTCTTCTGGAGCGCGTGGCTGGACAGTCTCTCCACTCGTGTTTTTGGCGTGGAACACGAGAGGAAGTGGAGAGAGCAGGTCCGGGACGCTCGGGTGGTTGTACTGGAAGCGGGCTGCGGCAGACCCACAAACCGTCTCGCGACCTTCGCCGACGGCACGAGAGCGTGCGTGCGATACGGCATCGACGCGGATCAAGTGCTGGGCGAAACGCTCTCGTATTATCTAGCGGAACTGCTTGGGATTTCCAACCTTCCGCCCTTGGCGCTTTCCAAACTGAACCTGTCCAGTGAGCAGTGGGCAAGTGTGCGAGGAAATATTGAGGCGTTAGAATGGTCGCCAAATGCCATTGTGTCTCTCACTGAGTTCATTCCAAATGTCACTGGAGTGTTTATTCCATTACATTTGCGGAAGCAGCAAGGAGGAGGTCTGCAACTCTCTGCTGAGACAATATCCAACATGACTGCAACATATCTGGTTGAATTAATGCAGTGGAGTGATCTAATCATATTTGATTATTTAACAGCCAACTTTGATCGAATTGTCAGTCACATTTTCAGTCTCCAGTGGGACGCGCGCGTGATGGAGAGGACCACTAATAATCTTCTCAAAACAATCAATGGACATTTGCTTTTTATTGATAACGAGGCAGGGCTTGTTCACGGATACAGAGTGCTTGACCTCTGGGAGCGATATCACAGACTACTGCTGAGTTCGTCGTGTATATTTCGGAGAAGTACAGTCCGGCGCATATCTGAGATGAAGCGCTCCGGTAACAGCGCGAAGCTGCTGTATGAACTGTACCGCGCGAGGGAACCGTTGGCGCGCGAGCTGGGCTCTCTTTCTGAAGAGCACGCACTTACATTGCAGTACAGGATTGATGTCGTTTACAAACATATTAAGCAGTGCACAGAAATCATGTAGACATTTGCGAGCTCAGGTGTTTCTATTTGTAGGTGCTACACGTTGGTCTATAAATGCGCTGCATTAATTAATTAATTCTATAGAATTAATTAATAACGTGATAGAATAGGGATATTAACAAAAGGATGTTATTGTTTAGTCTATGGGTTGAATCATTCCACCTCTCCTGCAGTATGGACACTTCTAAGTGGCCAAAAAAAAAAAAAGACCTTAAACCAGCTGAAGCTAGTGTACTGGTTTCACAGGCTGCTCTTTTGGCTGGTTTTAGAAGAATTTGGGGCACTTTTTGGGCCAGAATATGAGACCAGCTTTCAAACGAGTTGAGCACCAGTTTGGGCAGGCAGCAAGCTGGTTTAAGATAAATAACCAATAATAAAGAGTTGGTGGATCTTACAGTCAAAATAACAAATAAAAATCAAATACATGTTTCCCTTCATTTCTTAGCCTGTGTGATATGTTAGCTGTGTTATTATGGTTTTGATGATTAGGGGAAACCGGGGAGCGTTGTAGCTAAATGTATTCTTTTTTTTTTTCTTCACACTGTCTCAAATTTACATATGTCCTAAATTTTGGATGCATCGCATATTTTATGCTATTTATTTATCCCTAAACTGTGTAAATTAATGTCAAGTGTAGAGTGCTGTTGTTACACCACCACACTACCGGGGTGAGTTGTAACTCGCGTAACGTAAACGTACCTGTTAATTTATTTTAGTAATTTTTCATAAATGTCGGTCTACACTATATTCAATTTTGTGCAATATTTGTAGGTCCAACAGAAGTAAATTGCAACCCTCCCCATCTGTTCAGCCATGATGCTTCTCATTTCTATAACATGTAGATATAGCACTGGTTGAATATAGGCCTGACAGAATGATTTATGACTGTCCAATGCAGCTTATTATGAATGCTGAGACAGCAATGTGTTTTTTGAATACTTTATCAGTAATATTGATCTCTTTGACTGATATACTCTATGAAACCCTTCCTGAAATACAATTATATGCATTATTAGTTCAGAATTATACTTTATTAGTGTATTTGCCCACATTTATATTGGCAGTCAGCAAAAAAAAAAAAAAATCCTTACTTGTTTGCAAGAAATGAAAATCTAATATTTTGATTTATATTATTAAAAATGTCAATGTTCAGTTCCATAATCAGATGTGATGGAGGCAGGGTGAACTGTCACTAAATATTAAAGTTAAATCTTTGAGCACACTTTCATGAGAGCATGACTTTGGCATCTCATCAAACGTTGTAGAAATGCTAATTTAAAATGCAATATACAGCTTTAGTCACGTGGAAGAAATACTATTTCATGAGAATTGAGAGAGGGACTTGAATGAAACAAATATGGTAGAACAGAAGGCTCCATTCCTGCATTTCCCCACAGACTCTCAGACCTTTCATGGCCTGTGGTGAGGGGTATTTGGTTTCAAAGGAATTTGCAGCTTTCATTAACATCACTCATAGCCTCTTTAAGATATTTTATCATGACTGCTTAGGGATCAGGAACACTAACAACAAAGTGAGCTTTTTAAATACTTTTCTATGCCACATATATTTTAAATAATTCATGTTGTTATAGGAGTCCTATAGCTTATATACAGTAGAGGGAGCAGCAGAAGTGATTAAGTGGAGATCAGAGGTTAAGCAGAGGGGAATGTTTATACCAGATCAGCCACCTGCCCAATCAGTCACTTTCCATGTCAAACACACCCTACAACCATCGCTAAATATGTTTACTCTTATGGTTTGCGGATCATAAACTATATCAGTAAGTCTACTATACTGAAACTCTTAACTGTAGGATGCTGGTGTTGTGTGCAGCATAGTAGCTTTTGAAGCTTTTGATCTTTTTTTGTTTTTTTAATACTTTTATTCAACAAGGGTGCATTAAATTGATCAAAAGTGACAGTGAAGACATCCTATTACAAAAGATTTCTATTTCAAATAAATGCTGTTCTTCTGAACTTTTAATTAATCAAAGAATCCCACAAAAATGGTATGGTTTCCACTAAAATGTTAAGCAGCACAGCTGTTTTCAAAATAGATACTAAACTTTTGTATTCCCAACTCTAAACATGACGCTCAAAAAGTCGTTCCAAAAGGAAGTTCTTCTGTATTTGAAGCGAGGCTGTAGGCATTATGTAATGGCCTCAGAGACCAGGCCTTGTTCTGTTTTTCAAAGGTCTGTGGTTTTGTGTACTGCTGTAGCTTTTTATTTTACACTGATATATGGAGCAGCTTGTAGACTATATGGGCTTTTTTTTTTTTTTTTTTTTTTATTTTTTCAAAATTTTTTTTTTTTTTTTTTACATTTTCCAAACTTCAACAAAAATGAAACCAATTCCCTGTTGTTAGGGTGTCAAGTATGGTTAAAATATTAACCCATTTCCCCCCTCTATGGAACACAAATAATTTACTCAGCCTCCACACAAACAGCTTTCCCCTCTCTGTATGCCACTAGCACTGATGGAACCAAATAGAATCCATCTATAATAATGACAAATACATGGAGCAGAGTGCAAGTGTGAGAAGTTTGAGTTGGATCACCATCTATCAGAACAGACGTGAGAGTTGCAGAATGGCAAAGTGGGTGTAAGCGTGAACTTATGGAGAATTTAATGACTCTGTTTTTCAGACTTTTCACAACCTTGGCACATGAATGTATTGTGCATTAGTGGAAAGCTGTACATAAAATAGATTTTTCCTCATTATTTTGCCAGTAAAAAGTATTTTTGTGTCTCTTGCCTGTTATAGTAAGGATTTCGAGAGAAATACTTGCTCATGAATGCACTATTTGTTGAAGTAAATCTCCTACTCATGCACACATAGCAATTCATGAGTTGCTATGGAAGAACAGAGGCGAGGCCAAAGCACTCCGTAGCAGACTGGCAGTAATTGGCATTTCTCCCTCTCTCTCCCCAGGCCCTATTTTGCTACCACACTGAGGAAAACGGAAGAGCCATAAAAATAAATAGGAGAATGGCACACAGCACATTCCCTACCCTGTGTTTCCCGCCACTGATCTCAAAGCACATTGAGCACAGAGGAAAAATGGTTCTTTCACGAGCCCCTGCCAGCTCCAAGACACCACTTCCTACTACATCCTAATGGTTCAGAAAAGATGAAGTCATCCCTTTTGTCAAAAGTAAAGTAATGGCCTCATCCACATAGTCTCACTCACAGAGCTCTACACATAAGCCCTGGTACTCTTTCATAATACGTTCTTACTATAAAGAGAGATTTAATTTGTATATTGAAAGAGAGATTTATTTTACATTACTGTTCTAAAGTTTTACGTTTTTGAAATAAGTGTATTCTGCTCACCAAGGCTGCATTTCTTAATTAAATAATTGAAGGTATAACATAGTAAAAACAACAATAATGTGAAATATTATTACAATTTAAAATAATTGTTTTCTATTTTAATATATTTTAAAATGTAATTTATTCCTGTGATGGCAAAGCTGAATTTTCAGCAGAAATTACTCCAGTTTTCAGTGTCACATGATCCTTCAGAAATCATTCTAATTGATTCTTATTATTATCAATGTTGAAAGCAGTTGTGCTGATTAATACATTTGTGGAAACTATGTTCCCTTTCATGGGAACTTCGAACTGCATCCTCTAGGGGTCGCTGAGACGTTTTTTTTGTTGTTGTTTGTTCGTTTGTTTATAGGATTCTTTGATGAATAGGTTGTTCAAAAGAACATATTTGTTAGAAATGTAATGTTTTTTTTCTCTTTACATTATAAGTTAACACTTATTTATAAGTTTTACACATATGTTTAAACATATACAAATCATTTCACCCCCCCCCCTTCTTTAATCAGATTATTTAAAAAAGGACAGTGATCAGAGAAATCAAAGCTGTGCATATTCAGGTGAACGTGATTTCACCAAGTACAACATGTTCCTGGATCAACATCCTTGTTGATCCTGGAATAACATTCCTATCAACCAATCAGAATTAAGGGATAACTTTTCAGGAAATATCTGTTTTAGGCTTACGATCAGGGTTAGGTGCTTCTACGCCCTTGTTAATCAGCTATCATTTCACACTGTTTTTAGGAATAAATTATGGGTAGGGTTAGGTTTAGGGGTAGGGATTGGGTTAAGTCTATATTTTTGGACAGTTATGTTGATCCAGGATCAACAAAAGATGTTGATCCAGGAACATGTTTTACTTGGCAAAATCACGGCGACCGCATATTCAGCCACCAGGTGGCAGTCTGTTATAAAAAAGTGGACTCCTGCAGGCCACCATATGTGTACCACTCCGCCAGAAAGTAAACAAAAAAAACAAAGATGATTTTTAAGATTTTTGCTTTGAAAATCTTTGTGCATGTTAATAATGAAAGACAAGAACAGATAATAGATAGGATTAATCACATAGTGGACAATATTTGAGAATGTTAATCCCATATCATGTGTCATTTTGTGTCTCCCTCATCCCCCTCCTCTCCCAGGACCCCCTTGCACCTTGCTCTCAGGAATCTCCAGACAAGGGAATGCCTCAGTAATTCCCTCAGGAGTTCTGATACTTCATCCCGCATTAAATGCCTTAGAGCACCAGGTGATGCAAATATTTTGTTTTCCCTGTGCCAAGAGTGGTCAGTGCAGTCTATATGCTCATGCAGGGCTTATTGTAATGGGTAAGACCCCCCACAGAGGGACAGTCAGTGTGGACCACATTTTCACTCTCCCAAACAACAAACATACTTTCCCTTTACACAAAAGAGAACAAGGAAGAAATGCTAATCACCTGCCTATCAAACTACCATGTTCAGTGGGCTGTCAAGCCCTAAAACTGGAACACACAGACGACACATTTTTGGCCATGTTTGCAATGTCAGATAATCAGTGTATAGTCTTTGTTGAGATTACGGTCATTTTACTGTAAAATGCAATCATATTTAGGGTTTTTGGAAGTAAAAACTGTGAATTACTCCTTAATTTACAATGAAAACTGGTAAAAGAACATCCCTGCATGACACATGGATTATATTTTATTTACATATTTTTTTTCTCATTTTTGATGCCAGTAATGTTATAATGAGGGTGTTATGTGTTACATGTTATGTTATTTAGTTAATGTTTATTGCATTTTGTGTGTCCATGATGGTGTTTTTGTGCTGTGTGCTTGTCCATATGCACCTACTATATAAGAGTACTGGCCATGTTTTATGCACAGGCCACTTACAATGATCATGTGGCTTTCTATTGTGCCACCTGTGTTATTTTTGTGGTTATCAGTACATTTTAAGGTAAAAAGCAGATTTTGGTAAAGTAACAATATATCACTTAATGATACAGTTATGAGTTGTGAAATATACTGTACAGACAAAAAATATGGCATCTTGTATACCTGAAAAACTGTCACTGTATTTGTACAGTAATTTTTTTCTTCCTACCGTAATTTAACAGGGCACTTTTTTAACAGTGTATTCAAAAGCTTTCTTCTGCTCTGTTGGTAGTTTGTAGGCCTGGAGTTTCTCGATTGCACCCTTGACTCATCACTAATCTGTGCACTTTACTCAGTGAAATGTTCTGAGGGCCACTTATTCACTTATTCAGTTCACTGCTAGTTTAAAAACAGACTTCACTTCCTCTCATCAAACATGTATTCCAAGCTCAGTGCAGTCTGCGAGCTCGTGCAGGACTTTTAAAGATCCCCCGTAGGGGAATGGTGAGTGAGCGCCACACTTTCACTTGACAAAACGGCAAACATACCTTCCCTTCATTGCCACACAAAAGATTACAAGCAGGAAATGCTAATCATCCGCCCATCAAACTATCACAAGTCTGAGGTGAGCTGCTCTGTTAGCTGTCATCCCTGCAGAGCCGCTGGGCTTCTGATGGTTTCATCTGCCCTCAGAAAGAGACATCCACGGAGGCTCAAATAGTGGCTCAGGCTCCCAGAACAAAAACAGTCCCAGGCTCCAGGGATGTGGGCTCATTATTATTATGCATGCCGTTGTGTTCTCCCATTGACTTTTGCACTAAGGACAAGGCCAGAGAAGCACTCTTTTATTAAGCAATAGGGAGCTTATCTTATTCATCTGTGAACCGCTCCATTACGTATGCAGGCAGACGAATGTTATCTCATTACTGCTGTCTGTCCGTGCATCAAACGTGTAGAATGTGATATGGTGCATATTGAGATGGAAATTTAGTTTATGGCATTGTGTATATTCAAAATATCAAATAAAGGTGAGTCTTAAAGAGACAGTTCTCCCCAGAATGAAAATTCTGGCATCACTTACTCATCCTCATGTTGTATGCATGAGATTTTTTCTTCTGTTGAACACATAAAAGAAGATATTTTGAAGGATATTTCAACTGTTTTTGTCTAAACAATGAAAGTCAGTGGGGTTCAAAACAACACTGGACCCCACTGACATTCACTGATTGGACAAAAAAATTACTTCTTTTATGTTCCACAGAGGAAAGTCAGTCTTTGGAACAACATGAGGCTGAGTAAATTATAGAATTTTAATTTCTAGGTGAACTATCCCTATAAATTTTGTGTGGTTCTCTTACTGCTGTTGAAGTCAGTGTTATTTTAGTATAATTTAGTAGATGTTATTTAGTTTAAATATTTTGAATTATCTCTTATTTTTATGTTCGGTTTTTATTTTAATTTTAGCTTAATCTTTAGTAACTTTGCTGCAGTGTGCTTTTGTCATTTTTATTTTTTTATATATATATTTCTAAATAGTTTTCATTCATTTTTATTTTTTATTTATATTTATTTCATATATTTGTTTTTGTTTATTTCAGCTAGTAACTTTAGAACTTATTTCAGTTATGTGCCAAGGTAATATTTCTAATTCTTGTAATATATATATTTAATTATTTCAGCTTTATTTCATTTAACAACAAATGTTTTTAATAGTTTTAGGTCTTAGTTGATGATAACAATGCTGGTTCAAGCATCAGGAAACAAGATACATATGAGACTAAGGTAATGTACAAAATTTTCTGAGCTCTTTCTTTAGATTCTCGACTGTATCTTGTTGTTTTCTTGTTCAAGATTGCTTGAAGCATTAGTGGATACTTCAGTTTTAGTTTGAAACCAGTGTCTTTATATTCTCATCACAGCAGGCTGTTAATGCGGTGCCTCACGCTAATATTAGGCAGGCATGCTCACTCAGTCTCACTCATTGTGTTCTTGCCTCCATCCAAAAGCTTGAAAGTTTTTTTTGCTTCTCTATTCCTTAATCAAATCCCCCTTTACACCCACCACACACCCAGCCTCAGGCTCCAGAAACGCACAGAGCGGGAGGCAGCACGTCCCTATTCAGACACACACCGCCATCCACAAAAGCGCCAACAACCCACAACCCATCCATCACACTGACACCTCTAACTCCCCAATCCTCAGCCACCCTTTCCCCAAAACAACAGAGGGTTTTGGGCTAGCACACACTCCAAACACCTTCACATGGAATCCGAACCGCCCGGCCCACGGCTCCCTTTTGTCCTGCCCCGACCGGGCCCCCTGCACAATGTAACCGGGCAGGAACAGAGAAAAAAAGGGAGTGTCTGGGCTGAGGCACTGGACCCGCCCTCACCAGCCCTCTTCTCTCTGGTCACCAGCAGCATCTCTTGTGTGAGGCTCTCAGAGGGGTTGGTAAGGCCTGCCCCCCATTGCGCTGATACCACAACAATAAACTGGTGTCCATTCACAGTCAGAGTGGCTGTCCTTTGCTGCATCCAAAAATGTCCACAAAAGTGATGCATTGATGTTGAAGAGTCTTAGTTTTGGCTTCTTTTGACAATGTCTTAGACTTAGAAGAAAAGCACCTTTCTTACCACGGTGTGAAAGTTATTGTGCTTCTGTTCCACTTGAGTAGCACACACTCCAAACACCTTCACATGGAATCCGAACCGCCCGGCCCACGGCTCCCTTTTGTCCTGCCCCGACCGGGCCCCCTGCACAATGTAACCGGGCAGGAACAGAGAAAAAAAGGGAGTGTCTGGGCTGAGGCACTGGACCCGCCCTCACCAGCCCTCTTCTCTCTGGTCACCAGCAGCATCTCTTGTGTGAGGCTCTCAGAGGGGTTGGTAAGGCCTGCCCCCCATTGCGCTGATACCACAACAATAAACTGGTGTCCATTCACAGTCAGAGTGGCTGTCCTTTGCTGCATCCAAAAATGTCCACAAAAGTGATGCATTGATGTTGAAGAGTCTTAGTTTTGGCTTCTTTTGACAATGTCTTAGATTTAGAAGAAAAGCACTTTTCTTACCACGGTGTGAAAGTTATTGTGCTTCTGTCCCACTTGAGTCAGTGCTTTTTTGGCACTCTATCAAATTTATGATTACTATTGAAATTTGAGACACAGACAAGGTAAGACGGCTATTCAACAGAAAACATCATTCAGCTTTATTATTCCAGTTCCTTTTTTGTGGTTTAAGCACACAATAACTGAAACCCTGCTAGCATTAACTACACTTAGTAGTTATTAAACTACTAATAAACTACACTTAAATGTGGGCATGTTATTTCAACCCTTAAAATGACTTTTTAGTGCAACATAGTGAAGCCAGGTTGATTTGGTCATATTAAAAACATAATATTTAATATACACTACCATTCAAAAGTTTGGGGTCGGTGATATTTTTAACTGTTTTTGAAAGAAATCTCTTATGCTCACTAAGGCTGCTTATATTTGTTAAAAAATACAATAAAAACATGAATATTGTGAAGTATGATTGCAATTTCAACAAAACTGTTTTCTATATTAATATATTCTTAAATGTAATTTATTCCTGTGATGGCAAAGCTGAATTTTTAGAAGCCATTACTCCAGTCTTTCCTTCAGAAATCATTCTAATATGCTGATTTGCTGCTCAAGAAACATTTCTTCATTTCTTATTATTAGCAATCTTGAAAACAGTCATGCTGCTTAATATTTTTGGCAACCCTGGTACATTTTTATAAGGATTCTTTGATGAATAGAAAAGAACATTATTTTAAATAGATTTTTTCTGTAACAATGTAAAAATATTTAGTCACTTTTAACCAATTCAGTGCACCCTCGCTGAAAAAAAAATCATTTTAGTATATAATACATTCGTATAATATTTAATATATAATACAGTAAATATGCTTTTATATTTAATATAAAATAATTGCAGTAAGTATTATTTTGGCCTCACTGACATACGTACAATAATGCACAATTAAGATGTTAATTATCTCTCTACACTCTGGAACCTCTGCTATAGGCCTAGTTGTAGTATAAGGATTCTTTGATGAATAGAAAAGAACATTATTTTATTTTATTTTAAATTGATTTTTTCTGTAACAATGTAAAAATATTTAGTCACTTTTAACCAATTCAATGCACCCTCGCTGAAAAAAAAATCATTTTAGTATATAATACATTCGTATAATATTTAATATATAATACAGTAAATATGCTTTTATATTTAATATAAAATAATTGCAGTAAGTATTATTTTGGCCTCACTGACATACGTACAATAATGCACAATTAAGATGTTAATTATCTCTCTACACTCTGGAACCTCTGCTATAGGCCTAGTTGTAGATTTTTTTTAGTCCCTCCCATTTCGTAACACAGTTGCTAAAGTGCCATTCAAAGGCAGCAGTGTGGAGTGCAGGGATTCCGCCAGCCTCATGCCCTTTCCTGAGCGGGCATGTGCCACTCAGACAGCAGGGGCCACAACCTCAAATTACACTGCATCCCAATACAAGAACCCTGCTGTGCAGGGAGGAGTGCAGATAGAATAGTGGCACACACTCGCATTAGCGGGGCTGTTTGCAATTCAGTGTTTGTGTGAGGGTAAAAACTGAGAGGCTGTATGATTGGCTGGTAGGGAAATCTAGCTTGGCCTCTTTCATGACCACTCTGATAAAGCTTTCTTCAGGATTTGCTATGGTTGTCTTGTCCTGCTGCAGCTGTCCTTTAGGAGACAGTCAGCACTGTGAAAAGAACTGGCCTTGAGGGACCAGAGGTAAAGCAGGGTTGATGGGCTTATATTATTCAGCATTGTAGAGCATGACGCCTCTCATTAACTAATATTATTTAGTGGAGCGAGCGCAAAAGATAAAGTGATTTCAGTGGTGATGAATGCATAAAGAAGAAAGAGAGTGAAAGGAGGAGAGGGAGTAATCATTTTTCCTTTTCTCTCTTTATCTCTTTTTGTTGTCAACTTTTTAATGAATAAAAATGATTGAGTGAGAAAGTGTGGACAGAGTCATTTAACTTAAGTACATATCAGAAATTATTTCTACCTCTGCTCAGAAAAGCAGTATGTAGATATTTACTTTTATCCAAATGCTTTACTATATTTCATATTTAGTTTTTTTCATATTATATATACACACACACACACACATAATATGAATATACACACATTATATTAATTACCCATATATATGTTAATTATGTTCATTAATAAATTTAACTTATGCACTGCCATAATGTTACCAGTTAAAGATAATAAGGGAAATGAGTGCTCAAATTCACAGTTGTTAAGTGAAACAGTGTTTTCCATCATTACCATTACTATTTTGCTATGCTATTGCGTTTTGAATATTGTATTGACAAATCAAAATCCAAGACCGGAACTATCCGTTTTGTAATAAAAGAATCAATGGGGATGTCTTTTAGTCGTATTGTTCAGACTGGTTGTGTGCGTTTTGTAGCTAAAATGAATAACATTTGTAGTGTGTGTTGAGAAACGACATTTGTATGTGGTGTCTCTGTGCATGTGTGTCTGTGATGGAGGTCATAGTCCAGGTCAGGCATTGAACTGGAATGGCCTGCAGGGATACATGTTGCTAGGCAAAGTGCACTGGCTCAGTTGGAGCTGAACGCACAATGCAGTAAGGCCCATTGGTCCTGATGATAATAAATGAGGTGCCAGTGCATCTGTGGTCTTCCAGAGCTCAGAGAGCTTAACGCTGTCCACGCCGTCTGCCATTATGAATGTTATTCATTAGAAGTCAGGCTTTTATTACTTCAGGGAGTTACAAACAATGGAATGACATTTGAAATGGCCAGATATTTCTTCATTTAGTGAGATCATTTTAAATGCTTTATATTCCAGATAAATTTAAGGAAACTTTTTTGTCATGATGTATTTGGCAAAATATTGCAAAGTAACAAGTGTGATTGGCTTGTGGTGACACTGAGAGAGTGTAACTATGCAAGTCTCAGAACAGCACAAGTAAGCATGAATTTGTGTATAAAGAGTGTGTATTTTAACCCAAACTCACAATCTAGCTCAGTTGAATAGTTTCATCATTGGTTGTAGCAGGAAAGGCCTAGACTGCATGATGTATTTGGCAAAATATTGCAAAGTAACAAGTGTGACTGGCTTGTGGTGACACTGAGAGAGTGTAACTATGCATCTAAGTCTCAGAACAGCTCAAGTAAGCATGAATTTGTGTATAAAGAGTGTGTATTTTAACCCAAACTCACAATCTAGCTCAGTTGAATAGTTTCATCATTGGTTGTAGCAGGAAAGGCCTAGACTGCAAATGTGTGGACTGATTCTGGAACCATTGACATGGTTGGATCTCTCAGGGCCAATCGTGTTGCCCCTGGCATGGTTGATTTTAACGGTATCTGCGGCATGTCATCCTCAGGGGAAAAAGTCAACCCTCCTGAGTGCTGTAAACCATAGACTAATCTCAGCGGCCTACTGTCAGGGGTCACACTGGCTGCACGCTAGGGTCATCTCATGACCTTTTTCTCTCTGGCCAAGCCTAAGGTGCCTTTCACTCCAAACAGCGGTGTAATTATCCTCTTATTGCAGGAGCTCTGAGGCCTGATGAGAGAGAGTTTCAAGAGGGCTTGTCAAAGATGAGAGGCTTTAGACGCGTAATTCTCATCTCTCATTAGTTGTGGCCCCTCTCTCTCCAGCCCATGGGCACACAAAGAGCCTCTGCTCCCCCAGCTGAGAAGGGCTTCATCAGGGACAAAAGGGAGTCCCTTAGTTCCTGACTGGAGGACAGGCCAGGCCAGGAGGTGGAACAGCAGGGCCTATTCCAGCTTAATCCCAGGACTACGGTATAGGGACATGACTTGTGGACTGAAATCCTCCTCTCAGGGACTTGGAATCCAATTATTGGAGTCACAGTAGTCTTTAGGGATAATGTACTCCCAATAGCCACTACTGACTGAGCACTTGCTGGGAGACAGCATCAAGACCACAGGATGCATTGAGTGCGGAATGAAAAACATGTTAGGCTTCGCTGGGGCACTTCCTTTCATCCTCTGGGTCACAAAATAATGGTTTTTGGCTGGCAGGTCAAGAGTCTAAACTTTAAAATGGCTGAAGGAAAGAGTAAAGTCTAATGTGTTATCAACACTTTAACAAAAGTGAATGGTCTATTGCTTATCATTCAGCACATTGTGGTTATATTTATATTAACAGACTTAACTAGCCTGTGTTCTTCATCATGAGCGTGAGTTCTGTTGTAAACCAAAACAGTGACAGTCAACATCCTGTTCAGGAATTTTATTTGTAGTAGATGAGAGATTCTAAGGAAAGTAAAATGGGTTTGTTTGCAATCTAGATAAAATCCCTGATAGATTCTGTACGGCTATGTGTATAATTAAAATAGACGCTTGTTCTGTCATGTTCTGTCACTGTACTGCACATATACACTGTTCATAATGTGGTGTTGTCCGTATAATATATATGAGCATATAATTTTGCTAACATTTCTAGAACATTTGTATAACCATGGAAAAACCTTCCCGAACATTTAAAAAAGGCTCACAGAACTTTCTGAAATAGTGTTTCCATAACTTAAATGAAATGTTAGGAAAACATTTTGGAATTTTGAAGTTCCAATGCATGATGCCATCCCGCAAGAACTGCTAAAACCCACAGTCCTTCATCCCGTGCCTGGCTATGGTTCCTCAACTGAACGTTTTCTCATGCTAATCAGGTTCTTTGTAGTTGAAGGGATTTGCTCTGAGGAACCTTTGTCCCCAGTCCAACAAAAGCCCCCCCAAAGTCAAGCCCACTGCCATGCTGACACAAAGATTCGTGGTTTTGGGGAGCACGTCCCCAGCTCTATTCATACTGAGCACACCCTTCAAAACTCCCTCAAAAAATCACTGATCACTAATGAACTTTCGCAAACTTTGTCAAATGCATATCTCCTTCCTTTCAGAGACATCAGAGATGTTGCTCAATTTCATATACTTTTCCTCAAAGCCTAATTGCATCCTCCCAAATGAACTACTTTCATTTAAAAAAAACAATGAAAAAAAAACAATCCATAAACATATTTGGAGGAAGGAAAGATATATAACAAACTATATAACAAAGTTTTTTCTTCCCATACAGGCAGTGAAAAGGAACTACTGAAAGACAATAACAGGTGCATTAACTGTTTTTTAGGGGGGCCTTGCAGTGTCAAAGACTATATTATTTTTATAAACAGAGGACATTCAGTAGGCTTTTTGCCTGCTTCTCTCTTTGTGTAGTAATTGGGTTATTGGTGTATGAGCATTATAAAGATGCATAGACAAAGTGCGAAGGAGGTGTTAGGTAGGGGGACATCTAAACAAAGAAACCTTTCCTTTTACCGTTTCTAATTGGCCACCCATGGCCTTTTGCTATTCACCTTTCACATTTTCAATCCAAAAGCCAGAAGGAAAAAGAAGGTATTTATATGCTGAGAACTCGGGCTACTAAGTAGAAGAGTATTTACAAACACTTTTTTTTTCCATTTTATATGAACCTTTTTTTACAGTTTCTTAATACAGCTGCCAGTCCAGTATATTCCAATCGTATATCTTTTATACAATAGCCCATAAATTAAGTACCTGATACAGAAGTTACAGCATTATTTTCAGTGTTTCAAAGGGATTAAACACTTCTGACATTTTTCAAAGTTTCAGAATAATGCAGAGAAA
This sequence comes from Sinocyclocheilus anshuiensis, assembly GCF_001515605.1. Classification (NCBI taxonomy): domain Eukaryota; kingdom Metazoa; phylum Chordata; class Actinopteri; order Cypriniformes; family Cyprinidae; genus Sinocyclocheilus; species Sinocyclocheilus anshuiensis. The sequence goes on from NW_015544154.1 coordinate 1,225,983, forward strand.
TTATTGGATTATTCTTTTCTCTTGAAAATGCCACTGTAACCCTTATACATACCATCACTCTTTGCTTTCAAGCTTCCTCTGAGCAGCTTGGGAAAGATGTGAGAAAGATGATCTAATTATTTCATTTACTAATTAGCACCCATGGAATCTCACCCCAGCGTTGGCCTGCCCTGCCCGACCCCTTGAAAGTCATTCTGTGTTAAAGGCCATTTTTATTTCTTTACCAAAAGAAGACAAAGGTAATTTGATTGCCAGACCCTTTCCATATGCTTGCAGACCTGTGCGGTCAACCAAAGCCCCCAGAGACCCAGTTGGGTTGTTTCACTCAACCCTTACAAAGTGTCAGCCCCCCAGTCCCAAACAAAAAAAGTAAAAGCAAACACATTGAATCTAGTTAAAGAGAGAATGAGGCAAACAAACACAAAGAGGGGAATCTGCAAAAAATGCTCTCAAATACAACTGGTATTCAAACGGTCAGGGAAAGGCTGTATCTGTTCTGCACTGGAGGGCTGGTGAAGGAAGATAAGAAATTGAATTGATAATAGAAAAAAAAAACAATGATTTTGGACTAAAGCTTGACTTTTGTCTTATCACCTCCATAATAGTCAGGCATTGAATTAACACGGGCAGATGGCAAAGAGATTACAGCCATTTGAATATATAAAGAACTGCTTCTTAAATACAATAATGAAATAGAAATGTGATTTGCATTGAAGACTGATAGGGAAAGCCTCCCTTGCTTTATAGCCAAACGGACTGAGGCCTGTTTCTACCAGAGCAATCTGTATTTCAAACTGAAATGCTGCCCAGTGCAGCTCAGTAAGAGTGCCGTTTTAATTGAACCTCAAGAAGGAGCGCACGTGTGGTTATGTGACACCAGCGCATAAATGAACCTGCATTGTCCTGGCAGATCATTGCCTCGTAGACTCATTAAACCTCCCCATCACCTCTGACTACCAGGAAGCACAGCATCCTCTTTACCAAAGAGCCACAGGGCCTGGGGTACTGGTTTAAACCAAACAAGGACACCATTACTCTTCACAATACTCTGAATGGGCCAGCGGGGAGAAGGGCAGTCTGGCTGAAACTGGGGAATGTTTAATTAAACTTTGGAAAAACTTGGAAGTGCATCTAGACCAAATGACCCTCCAGCTGAAAAGAGAGATTAGGCCAGTGGAGAGAGAGCAAGTTCATTAGAGGAGCGCAGGCACAGGAATTGCACTCACACTAATTATGATAGGAGAGAAAAATATTTATTTTGGGAGAAAATGTTTACTACTTTTATGAGGAGACATACTTAACAAACACTGTGAAAGCCCTAATAATAATAATAATAATTATTATTATTATATACAGTATA
>NW_015544154.1:1227579-1228304 GCF_001515605.1 Sinocyclocheilus anshuiensis
TCCAGCTGTATTTACTCAGTGCAACTTATAACATCCAAGTGAAAGATATAACACCAACATGTCAGAAAAAAAATTAAATAAAATAAAAAAACAGAATCACTGAGTTGGAAAACTCAATCAGGTGTAGCTTATAACCTTCTTAATGGCACACAAAGCCATTTGACTTTCAGCTGTGATCAGCTGTGGTCATTTTGATTAGCTCAGCATGAAAAGAGCTTTCCTGGAGCATTTCAGTCCTTGGTAGTGCAACTGAAGCAAACAATCAACTATGGGTGGCAAGGCACTGTCAAAAGATCTCCGGAATAAAGTTGTGGACAGGCACAAGTCAGGAGATGGATACAAATAAATTTTAAAGGCTTCATCAATACCTAGAAGCACAGTGAAGTATATTATTAAGAAGTGGAAGGTATTTGGTACAACACAGACCCTCCCTGGATCAGGACTTCACTCCAAACTGGATGAAAGAGACAGGAGGATACTGCTCAGAGAGGCCTACAACAACTCTGAAGCAGTTGCAGGAATTTATGACAAAGAGTGGTCATCGTGTGCATGTGACAACAATATCACAAATTCTCCACAAATGTGGCTTGTATGGGAGGCTTGCAAGAGAAAATCCACTCTCACTCTCCTCATGAAAGGCCACATGCAGTCACAACTGAGATTTGCCAAAACACACCTTGAAGATTCTGAGGCAGATGAGACTAAAATTGAATTATTTGGCCTCA
>NW_015544154.1:1233660-1235167 GCF_001515605.1 Sinocyclocheilus anshuiensis
TTGGTACAACACAGACCCTCCCTGGATCAGGACGTCACTTCAAACTGGATGAAAGAGCCGGAGGAAACTGGTCAGAGAAGCGACCAAGAGGCCTACAGAAACTCTGAAGCAGCTGCAGGAATTTATGACAAAGAGCGGTCATTGTGTGCATGTGACAACAATATCACAAATTCTCCACAAATGTGGCTTATATGAGAGGGTTGCAAGAAAAAAGCCACTCCTTAAGAAAGGCCACATGCAGTCATAACTGAGCTTTGCCAAAACACATCTTGAAGATTCTGAGGCAGATGAGAATAAAATTTAATTATTTGGCCTCAACACCCAACGATATGTCTGGAGGAAATCCAATCCAGCTCACCATCCAAATAAAATTTATTTTAATAATAAAAAAATACTCAAAGTAAAGCATGGAGCTGGTAATATCCTGTTATGGGCTGTTTCTCTGCAGCAGGGACTGGAGCACTTGTCAGGATAGAAGGAAAAATGGATGGGGCAAAATACACATGCAGTCACGACGGAGCTTTGCCAAAACGCACCTTGAAGATTCTGAGGCAGATAAGACTAAAATTTAATTATTTGGTCTCAACACCAAACGATATGTCTGGCAGAAATCCAATACCATCCAAATAATACCATTCCTCCAGTAAAGCATGGAGCTGGTAATATCCTGTTATGGGCTGTTTCTCTGCAGCAGGGACTGGAGCACTTGTCAGGATAGGAGGAAAAGTGGATGGGGCAAACTACAGTCAAATTCTTGAGGAAAGAATTCTTGGGGTGATCCTTATATATATATATATATATATATATATAACATTATGACCACTGGCAGGTGAAGTGAATAATGTTGATTATCTCTTCATCATCCTGTTAGTGGACGAGCTACTGTAGCTCACAATTGCTTAATAAGTTAATGCTGGTTCTGATGGAAAGGTGTAAGAATACACAGTTTGTTGCGTATGGGGCTGCATAGCCGCAGACCAGTCAGGGTGTCCATGCTGGCCCCTGTCCACCGTAAAAAGTGCATATCAGAGCAAAAACCAAGCCCTGAGGTCAAAACAATTGCCTGTAGAGCTCAAAAACAGGTTTGCATCAAGCCACACATCTGTGGAAGAGTTCAGAAAATTTCTGCTTCATTGAAGGGTCACATAAGCATGTAGTCTCTGTTACCCTTAATGGAAGAAGTTTGAAACAGCCAGGACTCTTCCTAGAGCTGGCCTCCTGGCCAAACTGAGCAATTGATGGAGAAGGGCTTTGGTTAGAGTGGTGAACAAGAAGTTAATGGTCATTCTAGTTGAGCTCCATGATCATATGTGGGGACAGGAGAAACCTACAGAAGGACAAACATCACTGCAACACTCCACTGACTGGGCAGAAGTTTTACCTTCCAACAGGACAATGACCCTATGTACACAGCAAGAGTGGCTTATAGACAACTATGTGAATGTCCTTGAGTGGCCCAGCCACAGCCTGGGCTTGAACCCAATCAAATATTTCTGGAGAAACTTGA
>NW_015544154.1:1235179-1239612 GCF_001515605.1 Sinocyclocheilus anshuiensis
CTAAAACCCCCTTAGCTGTTACAAAATTCACTGTAAACCACGGCTTCACGAGGCTTATTTGTTTCATAAAACGGTTATTCCATATATGTATCAAGGATTTACAAAATAAAACAAAGCAAATAAAATGTAATGGTATGAATAAAAACATTATTCTTCCGCCAAACAATGTAGTTCCTCAGAAACGGTTGTGGTTGAAAAGACTTGAGGCTGTAAAGGTGCTTCAGCTAAATATTCAGTTAAGGGTATGAATACTTATGCAATATACTTATTTCAGTTTTTTTTTATTTTATACATTTACAAAGTTGTGACAATTCTGTTTTTGCTTTGTCAGTATGGTGTATGGAGTATAGACTGAACATGATCCTTCAGAGATTATTCTAATATGATTTGGTGTTCAAGAAACATTTCTTATTATGATCACTGTTGAAAACAGTTGCAGCTTATTTATATTATATTTTTGTGGAAACCATTATTCTTTTTTAAGGATTCTTTCATGGATAAAAAGTTCAATTTATTTGAAGTAGAAGTAGTTAATGCATCCCTGCTGAATAAATATTTATGTATGTATTTATTTATTTATTTATTTATATACTTACTTACCTAAACTACAAATAGGCCAGGGTTGCAGACATTGAGGATTGTAGCATCAACCTCAAAGATTACACAAAAAGTGGCAATGTATAAGCTGACATTTAACACAGTTGTGAAAGTGACTAAAATGCACTTACACAAATTTCTTTTGTAATTGTTAGCCCATGTTTTATGCTTTTTTTATGATCTATGTTAAAGCAAAAAGTGTTGCAACCATTCCTGGTCTCCCCGATTTAGTTTTAGTTTAACTACCTTACAAATAATGTTTAGCATAATACCTGAAAATAAGTTGAAAGGCAAAAACACACTGCTATTGTCATGCCCATAAGACTGGGGGATTCCCGGAACATTTTGCTCAGCATATGTTGTAATACTTGATACAGAAGGAGGACAAACATCTGTGCACATCTATAGGGATTCTATCGTCATTGTAGAAATTAGCAGGGAGTAAAGCATTTGTCGAAGAGCTGTATTGGTGTATTAATAATTAACCATTTCCCCCTTTGCTTCCTCCCCCATAGACTCTCTCTCTGCTGACATTTCCAGGGACTGTTCTCCATAGGAGGACGGACTTCTTCATTTAGGAGGCAGGACAATGCAGTACACTGCTTTTGTCCCTTTGAAATCCTGCTGGGCCTCAATATGGGATCAATAGGGAAGCACAATAGCCGTTACTCTGCAGATTCACTGGGCCTTTAAAGAAGGCGCAAAGCAGACAGCATCCAGACCGCATGGTGTCTGGCCACACTAGGCACAAATGAAGTGATGTAAAGAGTAGGAAGAGAAAAAATGTCAATGGAAGAGGAAGAGGGGTTGTGGCACGTGAGATTGTTTTGAACTGAACTTGGACAGAAGATCAAAGAACAGACCTACCTGTACTTTATACTAGTCAGGTTTATAAGGTTATATTTATTTTTAGTAAGCTTCATTTTACTTGAATGTAGCATAAAAAATCATGACATGCGATGCCAACATTAGACACTGCTTATCTACTCTATAATCTCTTTCCATGCAGGTCCTTTTACCTCTCTGTGTGGGACAGATGGTCCTCCATTCCCCACATACTATTACAGATTGAGCTGGTCTTTGGTTTACATTTGACAGGATGTGATTTCTTAGCTCAATCAAAGACGGCAAGAATCCTAGCCCAAGGCCATTGTCCGAGTGATTAGAGCATGAATGGAGTCTTAAAATGGAGAACCAGTGCAGGGAGATGAGGAGGAGGTGAAGGAATGCATTTTACGGTGAACGAGAATAACTGACCCCTGGTCAGCAGTCCCCTGCGAGGATCTGGACTTTGTATGCTTAGTCCTCTGCCCTGTGCTGCGACGTGGGGCTTTTTAGGAAACATGGTTTCTGCCACCCTACAACTCAACAATGAGAATGAATACGCAGCAGGAAGCCCATTTCCTTGCGGTCCAACCCCATCTGCCACTGCTGAGTGTGGAGGGGCCCGGCAATATAAGTGCACTACAGTAGACAGATGTGATAAATGACACACAGAAACTGCACACTCGATCACAAGCAAAACTATCAGCAAAAGCATATTTTGCTTGCATTGTGAATGTGAGTTTGCATTCTATATTGAATGTGATCCATTAAAAAGGTTGTGTGTTGTGGGATAATGGCAAGAAACATCTTTCTATTGAGTTGCCTCCACAGACTGCTTGCAAGAACAACATAGGCTTATAGTGTCACAAGTGTAGTCCAATTCACAAACACATGACTTCTATGAGTAGGTTCTTTATCAAAGACATACAGTGGGACCAGCGAGGTCTGATTCACAAACAAATATCTTTTTATGATGACAGTGAATCAAAAACATACAGAAGAACCAATGTAGACTGATTCATGAACAAATGACCCTAATGGGTCTTTTTTTATATATAGAGAGAATCAAAAAGCTACAGTTGGAGTAATGTAGTCTGATTCACACACAAAAAAAAGAACCTAATGAGTTGTTTTATGCTTTTTTAAAGCATAAAGCAGGAAAAATGTAGTCTGATTCATGAACAAATTAGTTTATATGATTCACTATAAATACATATCATGAGTCAAAAACCTACAGCGGGAGCAATGTATTCCGATACACCAACCAATGACCTTTATTAGTCGTTTTTTTATAGCGAATAATAAATCTACAGTGGGATGACCCTTATGAAACCTGCAGTGAGACCAATGTGGTCCAGTTCACAAACAAATGACTCTTATGAGTCGGTTTCTTTGTTAGTGAATCAGTAACCTACAGCAGTACCAGAGTAGTCCGATTCAAGAACAAAAATGTATTATTATTGTTTATTTATTCTTTTTAGTGAATCAAACACAAATAATGCACCTAAAGTAGTCTGATTTCCAAAAGAATGACTACTTTGAGCTGTTTCTTTTCATGAATAGTACAAAATAAGAAGTTACCAGTTTAAATCAATTTGACAATTCTTTTTGTGTAAGTATGATGATTGTCCAATACATACATAAAATATAAAAAATATAATGAATATTCCATATCTCATTAATTGTGGTTGTGGTTGAGAAAATAGCCAAAGACCATTTAACACAGAGAACAAGTGCAGACATCTACCTCAACTGTGCTGCTATGTTTGTTTGAGATCAATATCTGTATAAACAGTGAAAAAAAAATTGGTGCTGGTAAATGAAGCTTTAAATTCTTGTTCTGGGGCAAAATACAGTTGTATGTCAGTTAGTGAATTGCCGCCACTGCAGGACGCTTGCATGAGGGGTTTTCAAGCAGACAGCATGACTCAAAGTGTTCTTGACCTCGATGAAAGGAACAAGGTACTCCAATGCCATACTCTAACCTACAGTGGGCACGGAAAGTATTCAGACCCCCTTCAATTTTTCACTCTTTGTTATATTGCAGCCATTTGCTAAAATCATTTAAGTGTGTCATTCTACTGACGGGACATAATTCAGGAGAAAAGCAAAACACAACATGTCAGTTGAAAAGTGAGAAAATGTTAAGGACAAGCTGGGTCATATTTAGGTGACTTTTGTAGTCAATTTGTAAAAAGAAACACGAATTAACACCATGGATGCTGATGATTTCACAACATTCATTCACCAGCATTTGCAGGTTTATTCATCATCTTTTTTTTGTTTGTTTTTAGCCTGTATGACTTTATTCAAAATGAATAAAAATGACAAAAATGATAAATCACACATGCTCTCTCATAGGACATAATTTCATCATGCCAGTTTTTTTCCTTTATGTTTTCTTTCTTTGATTCTGTGAGGTTTTTGTTTTTAGCCTGTATGACTTTATTCAAAATGAATAAAAATGACAAAAATGATAAATCACACATGCTCTCATAGGAAATAATTTCATCATGCCAGTTTTTTTCCTTTATGTTTTCTTTCTTTGATTCTGTGAGTGTGAGATGAGGTTGGTACAGCTGTGCCTGGAAGGCTCAGAATTCGTCTTGAATCAAGCGAGCTTTCAAGGCACACACAGAAGTCTCCCTCAGGATCTGTCACTCTGCATTTCAGTCTCACCAGAAGAATGATGGTATGCTGAATGGCACGCAATCTCTGACAATTCACACTCAACCTGATTCTGAGGCAGTTTGGAGAAGAGAGTCCAAAACTATGGGATAACTGTTTTAAACATTGATAATAATCAGAAATGTTTCTTGAGCAGCAAATCAGCATATTAGAATGATTTCTGAAGGATCACGTGACATTGAAGACTGGAGTGATGATGCTGAAAATTCAGATTTACTTCTTTTAAAGAGCGAAATGTACAGTTTTATTTGCATTTCTTCATCAAAATAATGCATCTGGTGAGCATAAGAGACTTCTTTCAAAACACCAACCACAAATATTTG
>NW_015544154.1:1239844-1278417 GCF_001515605.1 Sinocyclocheilus anshuiensis
ACATTGATAATAATCAGAAATGTTTCTTGAGCAGCAAATCAGCATATTAGAATGATTTCTGAAGGATCACGTGACATTGAAGACTGGAGTGATGATGCTGAAAATTCAGATTTACTTCTTTTAAAGAGCGAAATGTACAGTTTTATCTGCATTTCTTCATCAAAATAATGCATCTGGTGAGCATAAGAGACTTCTTTCAAAACACCAACCCCAAATATTTGATTGGCTATGCATAATCAACAAATTCGTTTAATATGAAAAACTCCTGAATTTGACCTTATTTTCAAGTGTGAGTGATCCATCATAACATATATTTTTCACCCACGGCATAGTAAATCATCGCAGTTGGGACTGCACCATTACTTACCCTCATGTGAGTGTGACTGACAACATGTTAAGGGGCAGTTACTCGACGGTTTACTTTTTGTCTCGAGTATCAACAGAGCCAGGGGCAAATGTCTTAACATGCATTCCATAGAGTCACCGTTGCTTGTCATATTTGTGGTGTTTGCATGTGAAGGCTGCATTTGCAGTGTGCTGACATGAAATAACACATATTAATTTAAATAAATACAAATGAATGTTTATCTGACTAACACTGAACTATCCATTATTTGTCTTTTCCCACTGAACTTGTGATTAATCCCCATTTAATTGTTCTGTTCTAACAGTCTGACCAACTTCATCACGAGACTGAAGACTGGAGTAATGACTGCAAGTTCAGTGTTGCCAGCACAGAACTGCAAAATATATTTAAACAGTTATTGTAGTAATATTTCACAATAGTACTGTTTTTACTGTAGTTTTGATCAAATAAATGCAGCCTTGGTGAGGATAAGTGACTTCTTTCAAAAACATTAAAAAAAAAAAACTTTTGAACAGCAGCGTAAATACAATGACTTGAATACACTCATTCTATTATGAACGTTTTGTTTTTAATGAATGTTTTTAATTTTTAAATTAAAATTTATGTTGTCGTTTTTAAGGCAAAAAGTGCATGCGTGATATGGCTGTCCTGACATCAGGATCGAGATAAATAATTCATTTTTATAAGTAAAACCATTGTGTAGCACAGGATCAGAGTTAGTGACAAGGAGGCCTCAGAGAAACACAATGATAATTTAGCCTGTGAAAACAGTGGATGGAATATGGAATGGACAAGTGACATGAAGCTCAGTCACCTGTTTTCTCTTTCTCAGCATGCTACCGTCCTGACCTGCAGCGTGATTCCTCTTGGTCACCCTTCAGCTATAACAGCAGTTTGCTTACAACTGAACTGTACTCAACTTCGTAGACCATGCATGTAAGAAAAAACTAATAATATATTGTGCAAATATGACATGATGGAAATTTCTATTAGTTTAGAGCACTGATATATTCTGTTAAAGGAATAGTTCACCTGAAACTGAAAATTTGCTGAACATTTGCAAGGCATCCAAGATATAGATGCGTTTGTTTTTTGGAGAAATTTAGCATTACATCGCTTGCTCACTAATGGATCCTCTGCAGTGAATGAATGGGTGCCATCAGAATGAGAGTTCAAACAGCAGATAAAAACATCACAATCATCCGCAAGTAATCTCCAGTCCATAAATGAACTTATTGTGATGCGAAAAACTGCATGTCTGTAAGAAACAAACCCATCATTAAGATGTTTTAACTTTACACACTTATGGATTATGGAATGGCTAAAGTACAAGTCCATAATTCATAATAACACCTTCTCCAGTGAAAACGTCCATCCCCTGTTGTCCTCTCACATCAAAATGTATGACATATTTATTTAGAACTCTTTTGAACTGTTTAGAACTGGTTTTAACTTGTAAACAGTGCTTGATCTATGAATATTTCTCTCCTGATTCAGATGAGATGGGGTTTTTTTTACTAGAGAAAGCAATATTATGGATAGAGGACTTGCATTTAGCCAGAAGCAATGGTTTGAAGTTTAAATGTCTTAATGGTGATTTTGTTTATTACAAACATGCAACATTTGCTCTACAAGACATTAATAGATGGACTGGAGTCTTGTGGATTACTTGTGGATCATTGTGATGTTTTTATCAGCTGTTTGAACTCTCATTCTGACAGCACCCATTCACTGCAGAGGATCCATTGGTGAGCAAGTGATGTGATGCTAAATTTCTCCAAATCTGTTCCGATGAAGAAACAAACTCATCTACATGTTGGATGGCCTGAGGGTGAGAACCATTCCTTCAAGACAGCCTCAACCAAATAAACATTCAGCTCGTGTAAAATGGCATACACCAAACAAACTAATCATTTTAAATACAAGTATTTGCATAACAGTAGACTTATTACTCAGATTCAAGAGGGGTGGGGCCTTAAGTTCCCCAAATTTCACTCCAGACCGAAGAAATCTAATTGAACAATAGGAATATGCATCAAAACAGCAGAAGAGTGAATGAAGAAAAGAAAGAAAGAGAATGGGGCAGTAAAAGAAGAACTAACCTCAAAGCAGCACTCTATAGAGGAGCTGACCTTGAAAACAGGATGGAGACAAATATATGGATGTCACCAGTTAAGCATCCTATCAAACAGCTTAGCTTATGAATAGCTTCCGAAAATAACTCCTTAATGGATACAAAGTTGAGAAATAACATATTTGTGTAACTACAAAACACAGGCACATTTTTGGTGGGTCGAGAGAACATCCCAAACCAGTAGTCTTATTCAACGTCTAGTAGAGAAGAGAGCTGTGAATAGAATTAGGGAAAATCTGCATAGTACAAGAGCTCTCTGACAAAGACTTAATGGTACGTTTGGCTCTTTTGAAGGGGCAGCAGCAACCCAAAACCTTTAGTCCTCAGACCCCTTCAACAAATCCCAACCCCCCCTCATAAACCCATTCAGACTCCTCTCCACCCCACCCGCACCCTCCGGTCCTGTCCTCCGCTCACAGAGGGCGGCTCAGGAAGGCTAGAAGATGAGTATTGATATAATGAGCAGGAGAGAAAGCGTTCAAAAACACTGCAGAAAGCATAGATGTGATTAAAGCCTGAATTCCATTATGTCTTTCTGCAATGATGGACAAATACACCCAATGAGAAAAGCATGGGGTGAGGCATTGGGAACACAAAAGCCCCTCGCAGAGATGCAGTTGAATGTTCACAAGAGGATGGGTCTGGACGGTTAAATATTTTAAAATGCATTCAATTGTCTACACACAGACATTGCAATGCAAATACGCAGAAGTAAATATTGCTCTTGGTATACATGTGAGCTCTTTTTGTCTTGAAATGCAAAACGACAGGACTTGCATGTTTATTGGAAGGGCAGATTTCTATGTTGTGTGCCATTCACAAGTGCACAGTGCATACTTGATGTAATTGCGTTAGGAGATTTGACAATGAGTTTGTGTGTGTGTTTAGGGGGCCGCCATCAAATCAATCCCATCGTATTCTCATTATGGAGATTGTGTAAATAATTTTCTTTGGAATTTACACTAGCTGGCGCAATGCGCTGCTGCTTTCTAAATAACTGGACCAGTGTAAACAGTCATTGTATTTGTTTGGAGCAGCTATAGTGCACTGATGAGTGCTGAATGATAATCAGCTAAGCAAATGTTTGATCAAGCATGAACACTTTCTTGAGAAAGGCACCATGGAGTCATCATGAAAGTCATCTGGGTGTACATCTGGAAGTTCAGGTACAGAATGTATAGAAAAACAATCAGACGCAGTCTTTGGGCTTTGTTTAATTGGTCTTTGAAAGGCTACTGCTCTGATTTGAGTCGCTTGAAAATTGTTCTTTAAAGTCATAAAAAACTAGCATGATGATTTTAAAAAATCATTAAAAAAAAGTACACTTCTGTTTAAAAGTTTGGGGTCAGTAAGTCTCTTATACTCACCAAAGCTGCATTTATTTAATAAAATAATACTGTGAAATATGGTAATACTGTGAAATATATTTACAATTTAAAATAACTTATTTATTTCTTGATTATTTGAATGTAAAGCTGAATTTTCAGCAGTCATTATTACAGTTTTCAGTGTCATGTGATCTTTTAGGAATCATTGTAATATGCTGATTTGCTGCTCAAGAAACATGTTTTTACCATATATATATATATATATATATATATATACTTTGTAATAATGTACTGTAAGTCTTTATTGTCACTTCTAATTAGTTTAATGCATTCTTGCTGAATAAAAGTATTAATTTCTTTCAGAAATCTTACTGACTCCAGTAAGATCATAGTAGTGTATAATTTTGCTGTTTTAATATGTGCAGTCTTGTACTTTCTGTAACATAAACGTTCATGATGGTCTGAATGGAAAACAGTGATAGCCCAGCATTCACCAGTGTTTTGTCCTAATGCTCAAGTACTCCTTCATTGAAATATATTCTTTGTAACTCATATTATAAATAAACTTAAAATGGTCATGTTGTCTGCAAAACACAGTAAGCAGCTTCTCCAACTGAAGCATTCTGAGAAACTATAGTCTTATTTTATAACTGCATTAGGATATTGGTTTGACTGACTGAGACATTTGTTGGGACTACAAAAGGAATGTGTATATTCTGCTAGTGACATCAACACAAACTGACAGTACTTTTCATATAATTTTATTTAATATATAAATACAAAAATACTATTGTGAAGTACCCAGTACCCCAGGTTGGGAGTCACTAGGCTTTCATAGCAGTGGCTTCCAGCACCTGCTTAGTTATTGACGTAAAAAGTGTTTGGAGCATGTCCCTTATCATCAGGCCTTTGATAAATGAGCTTAGGTCTCACAACTATGCCTTTTTGTAACTATAGTGTCACACTAAGCATACAGATTGTTAATCACAAGGTGATAAGGGGAGGCGAGAACACCAGGCAAATTATTAAACTTGAAAATTAAGAGCACTGAATGCTGGAGACCCAACTGAAGCCACAAGCTATCATGCTGTCATGCAAAGATGCGTATGCAGATGTGGACTAATATTACCAAAACTAAAGATGATTTAACCTTCTTTTAGGGTACCACAGCCTTCATTCTGTGAAGCATGTGAAGCTTATCAGAAGGAGAGTCTTATCATTATTTGTCTGGTGAAGCATGGTGGCTCAGGGGGACAGCTGAAGAATGGCATACAGCAGGCAGGCCTAAAATGGCAGGGATGGAATCTGGAGTGACACCCTAGCTTTTGTGTGACCTCTTTCAGAGGGTCATCATTGTATGCTGTCACTCTGTGTTGCCCTCAAACTAACTGTACCTGTTGTTTTGAGCACTAGGGAAAACTGGAGTAGATTTAAGATGCATTCGCAAAATGACTCCAGCAGTAATTCTTGGAAGATCACAAAATAAAAATAAAATACACACTACCAGATTTAATTTAAAATAAATTTATAATTTTATTCAGCAAGGACACATTAAATTGAACAAAATTGACATTAAAGACACATTTACATTGTTACAAAAGATCTTTATTTTAGATAAATGCAGCTCTTTTGAATTTTCTGTTCATCGAAGAATCCTGAAAAAAAAAGTTTCGTAGTTTCCATAAAAATATTAAGCAGCACAACTGTATGCAGGATTTATAATAAAGCACCAAATTAGGATATTAGAATAATTTCTGAAGGATCATGTGACACTGAAGACTGGAGTAATGATGCTGAAAATTTGGCTTTGCCATCACAGTAACAAATTACATTTTAAAATATAATAAAATAGAAAACAGTTATGTTAATGATATTTCAAAATATATCTGTTTTTATTGTATTATTGATCAAATGAATGCTGAGCGTAAGAAATCTATTTCCAAAACATTAAAAAATCTTACCAACCCAAAACATTTGAACGGTAGTGTAAATAAAAAGTAATAATAGATATGTTAAAACACTGACAAATGAATCACAGAATGGTTCTCATCAATATTTTACAACAAATTACAATATAAATCAAAAAGTTTGAAAATCAGAATGAATATCAGAGTGGCACTTCAGTAATAATTCCTGGAGTGTACAATATAATTTTTTTATTTTATTCCATTTGATGAAAGCCATGGTTAATAGCACTTGATATCATTTACATCCTTTTGGACTGCAAATATAATGGTCTTTACTGCCATTTCGGGAAGTTTTTAATGAAAATGACACCCTAACTAAATAGAATATGGGGTGTGCAGTGGGCAGTTCAAAATGAAGCCAAATGGTGAGGTCATAGCTGTCCGTTCTGATAACAATCATCATAATCATCATAAGACAACACAGCTGATCAGCAGGAAATAAATATGGAAACACAAACATCTAATCAGCCAACAGCCTCCATCCCAGTTGAGAATGCTAGTTGATTATTTTGATTACATTGGGGGCCTGAATAAATCCAGAAAGCCACCCACAAAGAGGGCCTCTATCAGACCAGCTCCTCAAACAAGCAGAAGCCATGGAGATATGAGACGCCTCACAACAATGGAAGTGTGGCTGAGAGATATAGGAACTTCAGGAGCGTATTTGCTTACAAGGCCCCTGGCCAGCACCAGCGCACAGAAAATACTCACTGACCACACACAGGTTCACCAAATCACTGTTTGTTAAATCGTTGTACATTACAGGACTAATCTTTCTCTTATCTCCTATTTTTAAACATCACTAATGAATTTTCTCAAAAAGAGAGTCAAAGCGTGAATGTGAAATAAAACAGTCTCTCTCTCTCAGATGGGCTGCAGGACTGTGGAGTACAGTGCTCAGAGCAGGGTTTGTTTTGGGTGTGTGTGATGAAGTTCGAGGGGGGGTTTGGCCCTCGGCCGAGACGGATGACTATTTTGTGTGCAAGAAGGAGTGTGTGCGGAGGGTGCTGGGCAATTTAAGACAGCGTTTAGCATGCAGAGCCAGACAGGGTAAATCAACCTGACTGCACACAATCATGAGCAGAGAGAGAGAGAGATAAACAACCAAAAAGAGAGAGAAAGAGCAGGAGAAAATATATTTTTTCGTAAAGAATAAAGGGAATCTTGTCAATGTGATGCATTAAATCCAAGAATACTGTATTTGTAAAATACTGTATCTCAGAATTTTGCTGTATAATTTATTCTTGGAAAATAAGTTGTTGTTTTCTATATAAAATGCACAAATAAGACTGGGATTGACAGGTTTCTTCTTTGAGAACTGTCCTATACTTCTATCTATAGTTTTATGAAGAACCTTGAACATCCATAGAACATTGCTCATCAGGTTCTTTATAGTGAAAAAAGGGTTCTTTACACTTAAAAAACAACAACAAAAACGAATCCTTTTGGAATTTTTTACTGATAGATTTATTGGAGACCCCGAAATGGTTCTTCTATGGTATCACTGTGAAAACCCCCTTTTTTTAACAATCTCCAAAATGAGAACCAGAAAAAAGATAGAGTCTAGATGGAAAAAAAAACAGGGGGAGTGAAAGATTAAAATTAGTCTGAATGAGGCCCACACCCGGCCCCTTTCATTTGTCACTGGACACCAAATCAGGCTTTTGTGTGGGACTCTGTAAAGTAGTGTCAGTCATTCTGCTGGTGTTTTATTAGAGAGGAGATTTTTTTATGAATTTACTCTTCATGAATTAAAAGGACCTCCTGCTCTAAGTGCTAAAAATAGGCAATACAGACTGAAGTTAGACATCACAATACCAATCGTACACTGGAGCAACATCAAAGTGCCCAAGACAACCAATCAGATTTATGTTGAAGGCACTATGTGATGAATATGGTGTAGCCCTCACACAAAAGTGCTTTTGTGTCACTTAAATCAGAGGCTATTCAAAATCAGCACGGGTCTGTCTGATTGGATGATGGGGAAAGGCCTTACAGCGCATCCAAACTTCACACGCACAATAGAAAATGCTAATTTTCATGCACTCAGAACCTTAGTGCTTGGTTGACTCACATTTGGAGCACTTTGAAGGACATCATTTGAACCAAGAATAGGACTGCTTTTTGCATGGTCTAAATTGGGAGAGTTAGAATTGCACAAACCTAAACAGGACTCCTTATCTTTGCTGATAAGAGCCCT
The DNA here is from genome assembly GCF_001515605.1 of Sinocyclocheilus anshuiensis. Classification (NCBI taxonomy): domain Eukaryota; kingdom Metazoa; phylum Chordata; class Actinopteri; order Cypriniformes; family Cyprinidae; genus Sinocyclocheilus; species Sinocyclocheilus anshuiensis. The sequence goes on from NW_015544154.1 coordinate 1,247,841, forward strand.
GCACATATGCTAAAACTGAAAGAAAAAAGTGAACAAGAAAACCAACATTGGTAGGAAATCTTGGATGCCCTCCAGGACAGTTAGTTCATCACCATTAGTCTTCCGTTGACGTCTATTCACAGCCTCCATAGGTTGGGACGGACACATTAGTTACACCACAAAGGTATTCAGGGGTTATAAATTGCTTTACTCTTGAACTTTTTGTTGTTGCTTAAAAATTAACTGTTCACATACTGTATCCCAAGGCTGCGTCCCGTCTACAGCTGCCTGCCACCTTCCTTTGTGGTTATACAGTAAATGACTCCCATTAATTAAACCATGTTGACACAACTCAAAGCCACTTCTTTTATGAAAGATAAAGAAGTTGTAAATAAAACAAAGACTACTGGAATATGTTTTACAATAAATTACTATTTCAGATTTCTACTTCAAAATTTCACATTTTATTCAATGTGTTACTTGCTTTTTTTGTAATTCATTGTAAAATTGACTAGCAATTTCTAAGTAAAAATTGTTTCTACCATTTATTTCAGTGTAAATCAGTGCTATGTATTTTATACATTATGTACAGTAATGGCCAAAAGTTTTGGCAGTGACATAAATTTTGTTTTGCAAAGTTTGCTGCTTCAGTATTTGTAGATTATTTTTCCACGTTTATATGTTGATCACAATTTGTGGGCTTCTGCTTGTCCTCTCGCTGACCATAGGTTCTCTATGAGATTGAGATCCGGGGAGTTGCCTGGCCACGGATCCAACATTTCAATGTAAGGATCTTCGAGCCACTTCTTTATCACTCTTGCTTTGTGACATGGTGCTCCATCATGCTGGAAAATGCACGGATCATCACCAAATTGCTCATGGATCGTTAGAAGAAGTCGCTCTTGCAGGACGTTTTGATACCGTTCTTTATTCATGAACACCACAACAGCTTAAACAGCAAACTTTGCAATACACAAAATGTGTCACTGCCAAAACTTTTGGCCATGACTGTATACAGTACTTAATTACCTACATTTGTGTAAATTGACAAATGTAGGTAAGTCTTAATTGTCAAACGTAGGTTTTTATAAAATAATATTTGATATTAGCTGGTTGATTTTAAACATACACAAGACAATTACATGAATAAATAAAGTTTTTATTTTACATAAAATAGGGTTTCTCTTCATAAAAAATTGCATATACACAAGTTTGTATAAAAACACACAAGTGCACACTTTGATACAAAAGTAATTCATCCAGTACAAAAACATTGCTGCATATCTAGCACAAAATATTATAATATACAGGTTGCCTGTGGGCTTCCTAGTGTAACGTTAGTGTATCCCCTAACAGACGCCGTATATGAAACCTGATACTATTTTTCCTCATTCATTTAACTACAACTGGTCACCTCGTTATTTGTACAATATGGAAGGAACAAACTGGCTCATTCAGTTGCATTTACACATTATTGCATCAGCAGGGCAAAATGTTGAATGCGGGGTGACAAGACACAAGTCAGCAGTACAGACATCCTTGCATGCCTCAAGTCCCATGCAGTTCTAACATTTAGAAACTTGTGAGTGTTGCATCTGCTGGAAAATGCCCTCTGTGTGTCCAGTGCTCAATCAATGAACTCGAGTCCTTCACGGGCACCAGCAGGCAGCGTATCAGCGACCTGGACCAGTCCTGTGCCGTCTCTTCAGCACCAATCTTTAGTAGTCAGTAAAGCACCTGTAATAGAATAATAACAGTTATGAGTCACAGGCATATACAAAAATGACTGCAATTCAGTCATAAGAAAAGAAGAAAGCCTCATAAAGAGGATAATCCATGTAGAATTTAAATGAACAGTTTTCTGTCTTGCTTTCCAACTATGCAGCCTTATGATGTTATGATAAAACGTTAGAGAGAAAAATAGATTTTTAAAGAGAAGGCCCCTTATAGTTGAGGGCCCCTGGGTCTGTAAAAGTGAAAAAGAAAAAGAAAAAGTTTGAAAACTGCTCCTACCTGATTCATATCTGTCGAACCATGTGGTAAAGTCCAGCAGCTCTTGCTCCTCAGAGCTGAGATGCTCGTAGCTGCCCTCATCAGAGGAATAAGCTGAATGAGGAGACTCCGAACCCGCCGAGTACGCGTTGGAGACCGGAGACGGGACGCCGCACTGCAGCACAGCGGACACGGCGTCGTGCTCGTCCAGCAGCTGCTGAAGCGCTCGGATGTACTCCACCGCCGAGCGCAGCGTCTCCACTTTGCTCATCTTCTTGCTCGCCGCTCCGTTGGGCACATGCTGGCGCAGCGTCTGGAAGCCCATGTTCACCTGCTTGACGCGATTTCTTTCGCGTTCGTTACGTCTGGCCACCGCCATGGGCTGCTGCTGAGGGATGGCATAGCCGAGTCCGTTGAAGGTCAGTCTCCTCTTGCACCTGAGCAGCTCTGGGCTGCTCGAGCGCTGTCTCTTCAGCACTTTACACTCCCTGTCCTGCTTCGCATGAGGTACGAGGGTGTCCGAAAAAGGCTGGTAAAACGAATCGTGAGTCATTTGCGTCGTAGCAATGACAGTTGCCTCCATGTCGCGGGGATGGGGACTTTGCGAGTAATGCGCGGCTCTCGTGCCTTTCGCGTGGCTCGCAAGAAGCGATTCACCTGTTCGGCAAATGATTTGAGGGTAAAGCAACTTGCTCTCCCTTTTCTACACGTGCGCCACTCCTCCACCCACTTTCGGGCCGCACGCTCCCAAAGGAAGACCCCGCCCCCTGCATGAATCCCCTGCTCGGGTTTCTCGCGCCGGGCGCGTGGCTTTGACAAACTCAAAGGAACTATTCTGTGAGCTCGCTGCGCCACGCGTATGAGGCGCTGCCTATCTCTGTGAAATCATGCTCAGCCCCGCGCACGCGTATGCTCCGCGTTATGGAACGTAAAACTTTCGTTGGGGACCACTGATGGAGTGAAAACGATGGAGTGTCGTCAATTTTTAGACGCTCCGGTTACTATAATTCACCTGTTGTCTGTCTGTGGGGTGCTTTGGATAACCCGCTAAATAGACGTGGATTCAAAACAGCATAATCACAAAATAAGACTAACATGCCAAAGTGCCAAAAACGATCATGTTAAAAATTTTTTTTAAATATAGTACTAGAATTTCGATTTAGCCTATACTGTATATAAACAAGTAGGCTTCATGAGACACTTGAATGCATATGTAACTTTTATCCTCTAGAATAAAAAACATTCTTTAAAGACTTTTTTGATCATTTAGATTGTGTTGATCAGGTATTTCATATATTGTCAGGGCCAAATGTCTCCATAAGTATAGTAAAACATGTGTGGATCATTCGGTTATTATGAAAAAAGGAATACAAATATGTTTTCTTAATAAAAATGTTACAAAGCAGAACGGTTTGTGTGAGGGATCTGTTTAGGGATAGAAATCATTAGCGCAATATAAACACAACAGAAGTCAATGGAAAGTCTCTACCAGTGTGTGTGTGTGTGTGTGTGTGTGTGTGTGTGTGTGTGTGTTCCTAACCTCAGACTGCTCCAAGTTAACTGTCACTGAAATTAATATATTGTAAAGCACCATCAACAAAATCACCTGATAATGACTATCTACTTTATAATGAAGTAAAAATCTGAACACAAATGTACAGATGAAAAATAAAAAAAAATAAAAACACTCTTCATTGAGGCTAATTTCAGATAAAAAAAAACGTTTGTGGAAAAAAATACAACACAATAAAAATAACTGGTAACCCTTTATTTTGATGATCCCCTTTAAACATTCGTTTGACTATAAGTAACTACATGTCAACTACCAGTCATTAGAGTAGTTAGTAGACTGTCTGCTTAATATCTGCTAATTCTTTATTTTTACGGTCCCCCAACAAACATTCTATATAGGTAACTTTGCACATACTTATTAACCTTAACCCTAACCATAACCTTAGCTGTTAGTTAGATGATGTGTAGTTGCAAAGTTACTTCTAGTCAACAGAATGTCTAAAGGGGACCATCAAAATAAAGTGTAACCAAATAATTTAGACTTTAAACTTCATATTTGTTGTGATTTGTTAGAATATGTATATGGTGAGGTAAATATGTAGGCCTACTTTTTATTTTCTAGCTACTTCGAAGCATGGCTGACAGACAGAAACTTTGGTAAGTCCCATAAAACTTTGTATCTGAATAACTTTATTGAACAATTCATTACATGTTCAAGCCAGGACTCCACAGCAGCAATACTTTACCCTCCACAAATAGTCCTCAAACAAAATGTACTGTAAAATGAATGTATAAAGATCTCCCCCTAGCGGCGACAATGTTTCTACAAGACAACATACGAACAATTTCTTACTAAGAGTAGACCACACAAATCTTGTGTATGTTCCCCTAAATAAAGTTAAGATTCCTCCATTCCATACTAAATCAAGAAATATACATTAACTATAGTAAGTGTGATATAGGCTAAATTTAATGATTTGGAGCTATTACAATTTGTGTAATAACATGTTGAAAACATTTATAATGCTATTTTCTGTGCAAATTTAATTCATTACGTAAACATATGTTCAAGTTGTGTTTCACAATGTTTAAGCAATGACACATTTGTAGTCTGATGTGGGGCTTTAACAGCCTTTTCCGTCCAGTCAAGTGAGTTTTTATTTGTATTATTTCTTTTAGTATTATTTGTTCCATGTGTCCTCTCCTTAGGTCTAAGCATCAGGAGCTGAAAACCAGAATATTTCATAATTATAAAGGGCAGAAGACTAAGTGCATGTTGTATTTCTCTGTAAACAAATGCATTTACTTCTAGGGAACAGCAACTCCGTCCTTCGTTGGTGTCCATTATGGCAAGTTTGTTTCTCCTCTAGTCCTCTATAAGACAGAACACAGTATTCAGTCACCTGAATTAATTTCAGTCCGTTTAAAACCGAGATGAGTCAAACATACTTTAATAAAGGAATATGTAATGCTCTGTTGGGAACACACAAAAAGAGGGCAAATCACATGAAAACTTACACATTGAACTTGCTTGTCCCTGAATCTTCTAACCATTCTTGCCAGTCATTCCATTGAAAGTATTCGTCACAGTTACTGGATTTACAGGGACTGTGGACAGTCAGGTACAGCCCTTGCCACTGCTCTGTCAGTGTGTTCAGCCGTATCATAATCTCCCTTATCACTCCCCATGCTTTCTGGATGTCTTCTGAGGTTTCAACTACAGGAAGAAACATTATTAAGTACAATACTTTAATTATACAGTAGATTTAATACATTTATGAAGAAGACAAAAAATCATCTCTTAGTGGCAACAATATGTATCTACAAGATGTCAAAAAAAAAACTAAGAAACTACAGATTTAATAATTTTATAATAGAAACAAATTTAATAAATATGAATGCAGGCTATGTGACCATCAGAAACTTCTTTAAAGGGGTCATATGATGTGATTTCAAGTTTTCCTTTCTCTTTGGAGTGTTACAAGCTGATCCCTAAAGTTGCAAAGACTAAAGTCTCAAACCCAAAGAGATATTCTTTATAAAAGTTAAGACTCGTCCACGCCCTCCTAAAACGCCTCGTTCAAACACGCCCCCACATGTCTATGTCACTGTATGGGAAGATTTGCATAACGCCACCCAAATGTTCACGCAAAGAAAGAAGGCGTAACTTTATTGTTGCTGCCGCCGCCATGTTGTGAAGACGCTGTGTGTTTTGTTGCGAAAGCGAAAATACTTTGTTTGGCCTTCCAAAAGAGGATACGACTAGAAATCAGTGGTTAAGTTGTATTTACAACACTGTTCCAGAACACTTCAACCCAAATATTCAGATGTGTGCAGCGCATTATATGGAGGACTGTTTCCTGATCCTGGGAGAGTAGACTACAATGCCGGCTGTTCTGACTCACAGACTGCAAGTACGTTTTCATATTTAAAGAATTTGGCACTGACGATTCAAACGCAAGTTTTGAGCAGTGTAGAGTAGAGCTTGTTGTTTGTCATTTCTCCGATCACAAATGCAGACATGGTTTTATGTTTACGCGGTGCGATGCAACGCGTAAAAAGACAGTATAAGTCATTATAATCCGTAATTATGTCCCCACTGGATGCAACAAATGCCTCGTTTATAATGGGTTTTAATGTTTTTGTCTCGTCGCTCCGGCCGGACACGGCATCACAGTATGGTAAGGGGCGTAACATTTCCGTCACACGCTTGAGGTATTCGGCCAATCACAATGCACTGGATAGCTGGCCAATCAGAGCACAACTCGCTTTTCAGAACGATGAGCTTTGTAAAAATCGACGCGTTTCAGAAAGGCGGGGCATAGAGGAGAAACAATAATGTACAGTATGTGGAAAATAATGTGTTTTTTGAACCTTAAACCGCATAAACACATTTCATTACACCAAATACACAAAATAATGTTCTTTTTAGCAACATCATATGACCCCTTTAATAAACATTAAAAAATCTTACAAAGCGTAAGTGTATGTAAATGTAAATCATTGCCATAGAAAATGTAATAAAACAGGGGACTTACGCTCGCTCTCTTTGCAGCGGATCTCAATGAACTGGTCCTCATCGCAGCGTTCTCTGAGCAGAAACCGTCTGTCACCACAGCACAGCACACACTGGTCTTTTCCTATCCAGTATGGAGAGTATAAGGAGCATGTCCTGATCACAAGCCTGTAAAGCAAGCACCAGTTTTACATGTTATTACTAGTTATCCAAGGTTATCTCTTACAATCAAGTCTAAATCAAGTTTAAATTAGCTTTTTGAGCAAGTCATCAGGGTAGCCGGGGTTGATGAGACTTTGTAAAACATGACAGCAAATAGAGTGAATAAATCAGGAATGTTCTTCATTGAAATTCTCTATTTTCTCTGAAAGAGACAAGCATAAGCATTCACCTGTGGAAGAAACCATGTGGTATCTCAGGTAGGAAGTAAACATGGATATTTAGGTCCTCTGTATTGTCTGATTCCCACTTTTGCTCTACCTGTTTGTTGTTTGGCAGGTAACTTGGGAACAGACAAGCATCTGGCTCATACACAATCGGATTTGAGGGCACCCAATTTTTCTTCGGACAGAATTCGTTGGCTTTTGGATTGAGAGGACCGTTATGTTTGGTCGACAAACATACATCAAAGTGCTTTAGTAGTGAAAGGAGACATCCTTCCCTCTTTTTGGACCCAACCACCTCCTCAATCAGCTCTTCATCAGTAATGCCATAATTCTTCTGGAGCTCAGTCCGCACCAGGATCCTAATAGCCACATTGTTTAAGGACGCTCTGTCTTTATAGTCACTGATCCATCGTTTCTTCTGTATTGCAAGTGCATTTTCTGACTTCAGCTGTGCAGAGGAAATCTTGTTCAGTTCCTGGACTAGGTCATGTCTCACAATAGTCTGTGACAGAATCAAAAGAAAATAAATGATTAAGGATTTCTACGCTGATTAGTTTATGGCTATTCAAGGACATTTAATGGTTGTAGTTTAAATGTTTGATGCATGAACCTTGAACAATGAGATGAGGAATGATGGTTTTACAAACAAAGAACCCGCCAATTCTGGGATTTCCTTGTACCACATAATGACGCCAATTCGGTGAAGATACTGAAGAATTAACTTTAGTTTGTCATCGTCCAGTGTAACATGTCTGTTCTTTAGTTCATACAAGAGGGCCCTTTGACTCGCAATTCCTGTTAATAGGTGCAAATTTCAGACTTAAGAAACTTATTTAAGAACAAACACATCAAGCATTGTAATCTTACAAAAAGAAAAAAAAAATACTGACCATGCTCCGCAATGTCACCGTTTTTCAGGAGATCTTGGATATCATTCTCCACCTCACAGTAGCATCTAGGTAATGTCTGTTCTATGCTGGGGAATGTCTCTTTGTTCAAAACCTCATTTTTGATGCGAGTATGTAGCTTGTCAATGTCCGCCTGTTCAGTGCAATCTATAGGTACAAGGTCAACGACCTGGAAACAAAAGGTGACAAAGAAGACCATGGTAGCACATTTAATTAGATGCATATTTTATTCCAGCAATTGCAAAACCAAATTACCTTTAGTCTGTACTCAGTCAGTCTTTCAATTTGATATATCTGGTCACAGTACGAAGGTGAGTCCTCCATTTCCTGGAAGTTCTTCCTCCGATGCTCCAAATTAGTTATATGTGTTTCAAGCATTTCCTTCACCTGCTCTTCGATGTGTTTTTTCTTTTCTTTCACCTCATTCTCATTCGTGCACTGGTCAACATGAGTGCCCACAAGCAGAACTACTGAGTCTGGAATCTTAAGCTGAAGATTTTTGATCCAGAAGCCCACATTCTCCTTGAAACTCTGGGCATCCATGTTGTAACTGAAAAAAAAAAAATGCTAACTGTTATGCTAACTGGCCCAACAGTGAAAAAAAGTTCCCCAAGTCTCTATAACATTCTGGTTTTGCCCATTTTGTTGTCCACAATGCAAAAATTACACGTCTGATTCCTTAGTAATAGAGATGCTTGCTAATAAAAGAATAAATTCTCAACATGTTGTATATGTTTAGTAGTTAAGAGTATATTGCACTGTGAGATCTAGCAGAAGAAGAGAAAAACAAAGAAAAAAAGGCTTTACCTGGAAAGGTTGATGGCAAGTATGACAAAGGCTTGAGCTGTTATAAATACATGATGGGTGATGTAGTATTCCTCTTGTCCAGCAAAGTCCCAAAAGAAAAAACGGACACCCTCACAACCAACTTCACTTATTTCAATCCCTACAGTACGGTCTTCCTCGGCCACTGATACAGGGCGACCCTGCTTCAGACTGCGGCACAGAGTGGATTTCCCTGCCATGGAGCTCCCAAGAAACATAGTCTTCACAGTGCAGACATTTGGGGCGTTCGCCTCAAGCATTGCAAAGTAACTCTCGATATCTCTCAATCCCCCTGCACAGACCTCCTGAGGGGGCTTTCTAAGAGGGTTACCACTAGCTTTGAACAGAGTTAAGCTACTGTTGTGAAAGAGTAGGTCTGGTAGCTCAGCTAACTGGTTCCTCTCAACATAAAGTTCTTTTAGGTGTGAAAGACCCACAAGAGCATCCAAATTCCTCAAGCAGTTGTTGGACAGGTTTAGGTAGTTGAGATGTTGGCACCTGTTCATGTCCTGGGGTAGCTTTTCAAGCCGATTGGTGCTCAACTTTAGGAATCGAAGTTTCTCTAAGGATGGAAAGACATTTTCTGGAATGGTTTTGATATTGTTCTGATTGATATAAAGTTTCTCCAATTGGTGTAACCCTCTAATGTCCACAGGGAAATCACTGAACTCATTCCTGCTCAGGTTGAGCTCTATCAGGCTTCTCAGTTGATTGATACCAGTGATTTGTTTGAGTCTGTTCCGCATTAGATCTACCTTGACTGCATCTCCACCCCTCTGAAGTAGCTCATAGGGAAGGGCTTTGAGTTTCTTTCCAGCAAAGTCTTCTTCCTGTTTTGCATTTTGATTTCCTATGGTAATATTATTGTTTTTAAAAAAAGTGTGTCATTCCTATTTAAGTATTATTACCAGCATACTCCTAACATCTTAACCTTTTCATAGATGACTCGAAGAAGCAACCTATTTCAACATGAATAATAAATGAGTGTTTTCTTTTTCTAGGCAGCAAAAAAGAATTAAAACCCAGTGCGAGTCGGTCAAGACTATAATATAGCAATTATTATATCCACTACAATGATACAGCAAAACTTGACAGTCACCATCACTATTGACAAACTAATTATAATACACGGTCTTCACATTTCTTTGGAAATTACAATCATGCAAATTTATAGCATTTCTTAAAGATCAAGATAAAACAAATGTGAACATACCATTTAAAACCGGCATGTTGTTGAAATGTCAAATAAACTCTTTCGCTCGTCTGTGTGTCTTGTAGATGATCTACTTCTTTATGTTTCATAGAGCAGAGTAGGCACGGACTTTTAACAGAGTTGCATCTGATTTTTACTTTCATTTACTGGAAAACGTAGCAGTATCTATTTCCGTTTCTGTCGCGTCATCTAAAAACGAGGCGGTACTGCCATCATCTGGCTAAAATGTGAAACATAGTGAAGGGAATTCCGGCTCTTTTTAGGGATCCGGATCATTTGGCTCAGTTTAGCAAAAAGAACCGGCTCTTTCGGCTCCTAAATGGCTCTTTATTTAGTACCCCCTCTGGATTTTATAATTCAGCCAATCCTATGTCTGGTATGTGTGCACAAATGTAATTAAATTATTCAACATAATTAAACTAAACTATTTAAAAAAAAAGGTATACTGTAAAATGCCACGTAATCAGTTTTGTTAATTCACACTATAATTCAGATTTTCACAATTCAAATCCAAATTGTTTTGTCATATTCCCGGCTCCATAAACCTTTCCAAAATACCATAATTTAAAATTTTGTTTTTTTTTGGCATAAAAACCAAAAACCTCATTTATGTAAGCACGTGATCTGGGAAACATCAACATCTGATAAATGTCTTTGAAAAAGCAGATTTACATACATTCTAAATCATAAACATCTTTAAGACATTTTCCAAACATCTATTTAACATCTGATAGGAAACGTCTTAGAGACATATTGCAAATGAACAATCTAAAAAATACATCTTGCAGATGTAAATGCAGACATTAAATATATGTGATATTCAGTTTATGTGCTCTCAGGGTAGTGAACTATCCAAAACACAAACTACAAATCATACTCAAAATTCAACATGGCGTGCCATATAATAGATAAAAACTAAATTACAGTGTGCAAATCAGAAGCATCCAACACAGTTGTATCATTATATCTTTTAACCCTGAAGCATTGTCACATTGTGCATGTGTGTTGATTCTGTTGATGTGAGCCATACATGATACATATACATTATATATATATATTTTTTTTTTATTTGAAATATAACAAAATATTACAAGTCTTCAGAATAAATTGGCATACAACTTACATTCAAGGACATCAGTTTTAAGAGGGGCTTAGACTTACACACAATACCAAAAAAACAAAAAAAAACATTAATTCTTTAAACCATCCATATTAATATAGCTTAAACATAGGGGATCAAATAAAACATTATAATAAATTATATTTATCAAATAAATATAACAGCTGCTTTATTAATTTATTAATTTATTAATTTATGTATGTATGTATTTATTTATTTAGGTATGTATGTATTTATTTTTGACAACGTTTTTGAGTATTGTTTCAAATAGCCTAATTCCTAAATACTGTAAACATGGGGGGTGATTTAAAAAAAATCTTCATTTGTTAATAAAATTCTTCGCTCATTATATTTAACATAAAAGACCTTTGGGGGTCAAACAGCGTACAAAATCTGCGACGAAGGCGCCTCCTTGATCGTCTCGTTAAGATGACGCAGAAGTATGTTCCAAAAAAGGAGTTTTGGTGGGTTGGTGTCACAGTTTTGATAAATAAAATATCCAACGGCACAACACTAAGCACTGAAATATTGGGGAAAAATATCGAAAGGGATAACGTTTAAACGTCGTCAGAGTTGGTATTGTGGCTTTATCAGACACTAAATAAAACATTATAATAAATTATATTTATCAAATAAATATAACAGCTGCTTTATTAATTAATTAATTAATTAATTAATTTATGTATGTATGTATTTATTTATTTAGGTATGTATGTATTTATTTTTGACAACGTTTTTGAGTATTGTTTCAAATAGCCTAATTCCTAAATACTGTAAACATGGGGGGTGATTTAAAAAAAATCTTCATTTGTTAATAAAATTCTTCGCTCATTATATTTAACATAAAAGACCTTTGGGGGTCAAACAGCGTACAAAATCTGCGACGAAGGCGCCTCCTTGATCGTCTCGTTAAGATGACGCAGAAGTATGTTCCAAAAAAGGAGTTTTGGTGGGTTGGTGTCACAGTTTTGATAAATAAAATATCCAACGGCACAACACTAAGCACTGAAATATTGGGGAAAAATATCGAAAGGGATAACGTTTAAACGTCGTCAGAGTTGGTATTGTGGCTTTATCAGACACTTGCACTTAACATTAAATGGAGTTGGTCTGTGACCAGCGAATGACGGAGATCTGTTTTGTCTGTCATTAGAACGGCTGTATCTGAGGCAGCAAGTGCATCGCATTAAACGCTTTCATCAGCTTACAGGTTATAACTTTTATTGTAGCTATATGGGTGCTATAGTTTTTCTTGTCGTTTAATACACTTGGCCAAAATATCATGAAACGATGAAGCGCTATAGGCTATGCTCAGGATATTTAAACAGTATATGGCTAGCCTAGACGTCAAAAGCTAAGACTCTTCTCCTCTCTTCAAACACACAAACACATTGACCTTTATAGACATAGTGTTTGAATAAACAAAACGCTGTACTTTTTCAAACATCACAGTTATTTATTTACCCTTACATTGCGAACAAGCAGTGCCAGGCGCGTCAATCTGAATGGAGGAGGGGTGAAGTTAAGAGGCTTGTTTGAGATGAGCAAAATCTGCGCAGAACCGATCACCGGTGATCACCGCGAGATGCATGCCGGTTAGAAAAGTGTCCGATTTACCTCCGACTTGCTCTGATGTCATGCTGACGTGTACAAACAAACTCTCGCGACGGCGAGGCGGCTGTGTCGGATTGTGCAGTCGAGCTCAGTTGCTCTCCACCGACGCGATATCCGCCTTTGATCTTGTAGGTATCTGTTCACTTCGAGAGGTCAGAACTCAGAACTGTCCGTCTTGCCTGCGCTTATTTCACTCCTCCCCTCACTGCAGCCGCCTACTCTCGCCTTCATTTCAGGCGAGGCAAAGCGCATCTCAAACAAGCCTATTAACGTCCTGTGTCTGCTGGGATTTGATGGTTCTGAGAATTCAAAAGGAGATATGTGATCTGTAATATTTATGTGACAAAGTTATATCAAAGATATATCACATATAATATAAGATAGCAAGATAAGATAGCAATCAATAATTATGGTGTTGTATATTACTGCTGGGGAGCTCGCCCCGGTGCGGCCTCGGCAGAAGTGCGCATCGAGGGCACATAGCGGCCACAAAGGGGGCGCTCGCGAGCACCCTTTTGAGCGCTAAAATGACGAATGGGACACCCTACCTACGGTCTCGTGGACTTAACGGACACGCGCACGCGGCACGCGGCGGCCATTGCAAGTCCGCAAGACCGAAAGTGCACACGAAGTCATCCATTTGGGACAGGGCCCTCGTTTCCTCGCTCATCCAGTAGCCCCTCTGTCCTCCATCCTACGACCCGGTAACCGATCGAGGACCGCGACGAGGCGAGGATCGAGGAGTGAGGAGGCTTCCTGAGGAGTCATGAGTGAGGATACGCAGGTGTATCCTTTGCGGAAGTGTTTTCCATCGAAAAACCTGACGCACATATAAATTAATACTCATATAATAAATAAAAAAATCTGTTGTTATAATTTTAATTTATATTTTACCTTTAAAGTTTAAATAAACCATACATGTCATTGTGTAACCATACATGTCATACATTGTGTAACCATACATGTCATTTTAAACAGGGCATTTTGCTTTATTAATATTTATTATGAATGTCTTAAATAACAAACTTTAACAACATAAGGGCAGATCCCTTTCGCGCAGCTGATGACACTTTGAACTGACCCTAAAGGGAGCGAGGATATATCATTTCACTTGATTCAATTCCTTCATCCTCGCGCCCTTCCCTCGCATCCTGAAGGGGTGGAGCGAAGACGCGAGGAAAGGAAACGAGGATGCTCAAATAAGAATTGAGAAGCACCCCATGTGTGGGTATTTGGACAGGGCAAAAGCAGGGCGGCTGCTGGCCAAATGGGTGCCCTAAGCAGAATAGTATTGTTGTGCCCCCTCCTTCAAAAAAAAAAAAAAAAAACCTACTATAAGGGGTCAAAATATAACTTTAATAAAATATAAAAGTAAATAAATAAATGGTAATTAAATTGTATTATTTATAAATTACAATTGTCGCTCTAGACAGGCTATGGCTATGATTTTATTAATACCGTTGTCTGATTGATTTTATGGTCTCAAGCATTCAGAAATCCCACACAATCAAATTAAGCAGATTTACTACGATAAAGCCATGGTTAATTTTGGTAAGGGTTGTGATGTCCACATGTTTTTGTTGAAGATGTAACAACAGCAATTATCAGGCCTTTGGTGCCCTTTGCAGGCATTTGTAATAATGCAAATTGTTTATTTTGTATTACATTATGTATTTTAACAGTGTTATTCAATGAAACCATATGATTATTATTAATTAACAATAATGATTATCATTATTGACTCATTGTTTTTATATAATACATTTTAAGTCATGAAAACTAGAATATTAAGTCAGATGCGCAAACTGCGTACTCTGCGTAAAGGGAGCGGCGGTACTGGGCAAAAGTGAACGAATTTGGACACTGACGTATACACTGCGCATCAGAGAGCAGGAGCTGTCGCAGAAACACCTTCGTCACATGTACTTCACGTCACAACCATCATGTACTTTTATATTACATTTAGGCCTACCTTATTTTAGAAAATAATATTAATATCAACTTTGAGTCGGGTCGTAACACTAGACCTAACTTGTTTTGTAATGCTTAACATGTTCATAATAATTAAAAACTATTAAAATACTGGCAACAAAAATAAACATATTGCACATAAATTTTATGTACTTATTATTTTCAGTGTCTTGAAACTCTTCCGAGCAGTGTTTTGTGCTCAGATAAGATGACAGTGGTCGCAGAGTGCATAGGTGACCGTTAGTTTTGCATTAGGATGAATACGCCACATACAGGTGATTAACGAATATATTTTTTTAATCATCCACCAAATTATCATCACATCTCCATCATCTCTTGTAGGTTAACAACAACGCCACCTCAGTAAATTAGTAAACTATTAATCTGAGTTAATGCCTAAATATTTTTTTTATTTTATTTTAATACTGCATGAAATAACCTTTTAAAGCAGAAATAAGAAACTGCATCTCTCATTCAAACTCGCTCGCTCCCGCTCTCTCTTCCAGCTCGCCGGTTCTCCCCATTGGATTGTGGGAAATAGTGCTTCAGCGAGTGTACATCGGTTGTACACTCAAAATCAGAGAGGATTGTGGGTAGAAAGTAGTGAACGAATGTAGGGAATGAACACGTTCACTCAGAATTCGGACAGCACTACAAAATGGCCGACACCCGATATAGTGCACTATATAGGGGATAGGGAGCGTTTTCGGACACAGCTTAAGTAAACGGGGCTTACAGGAAGTGCTAATCAACAGAACAACGAACTGGTGTGCAAGTTGTGCAACTAAATTAGGAACCTTGGAAACAAACTATTGGCGGGGAAAATGAGAACAAAGGAAACAGGTACAGAAACAAGTACACTAGAAGTAAACCAAAACAGAACATATCTGTGACAGTGTTAGCAAAGAGAACAATATTTTTGGAAATGAATACTTGTTGAATTGTGGCTGCAAAATGCTCTCATTATGAATGCTTAGCGGCAGGGGCAGAGCTAGGAGGTGGCCACCCCTATGAAAACATCCTGGCTTCGCCCCTGCTTAACTGAATTTGTGACACTTAAAGGAGTCATGAACTGAGAAATCTAATTTCCCTGGATCTTTTGACATATAACAGGTCAATGTACTATAAAAACATCCTGTACGTTTTAAAATGTAAAAATTTCTTGTTAGTTTAAAAACAGCTTTTATTGAAACCAAGCTTTATAATGTGCCACTTTATGACGTAATAGTGTGGCTAAGCACCGCCTCTGAAGGAGAAGATCAAGGCCTGCTTCTACAGCACTGCCTCTTTAGCCCCGCCCACTGATACATGCTTGTAGTAGAGAATAAATACTAGAGAGGCAAACACAGGATTACTCCATCAAAAGAATCATACAGATGACATTACAAGATTACAAGACACTGACTACTTTACATGGACATCAGTAATCTAATTATTTACCTTATTCTAAATAAGCCAATATTATGATTATGGTGTTTACATGAGTTGGTTTTAGAATATTCCTTGCATGTTCCCATTTTACATGTTATACTACAGGGGTGGCGAACTCCGGTCCTGGAGAGCCACAGCCCTGCAGAGTTCAGCTCCAACCCTAATTAAAACTCACCTGCCTGTAGCTTCCTAGTAACCGTTCAGACCTTGATTTGCTTGTTCAGGTGTGTTTGATTAGGGTTGAAGCAAAACTCTGCAGGGCTGCGGCTCTCCAGGACCGACGTTCGCCAACCCTGTTATAGTACATAGTTCGATTAATTGCACATGTCATTACGTCCCCACGTGACGCCATCCGACGTACCCTCCGGAATTTCACGTATAAACATATAGTTCATATTCATTATGATGCCATATACAGTTTTGGGTGTTTTATTTTTAATAAGTGATATTAAAGTGCAGTTAATTATTTGTACGTGCATACAGACGATGGCGGTGTTGAAGCTCTTTTATTTGCCGTCAAACGGTTGAGCACTGCCATGTGTGTATCCTGTCGCAAAATGCGGGTATTGTCTTAATCGTATTAAAATCGGAGTATTGTTGTCTATGTAAACGTACTCACTGTGTAGTGTAAGTTGTGAAAAAAAATAGTCTTTAATTGCCTTCCTTGTGATCCAAACATATCTAGGCTACATCGGACGTGAGCGCTGTTGCATCATGTAGCGAATCAATTTCTCTTTCAGGTCAGAAGCGGCGCGAATGCTTGAAGTATGTCAGAAATAGAGCAGGACATCAGTTTACTGTCGGGGATTTGTTGTGTCTATCCGTGCCGCATCCAGTGTAGACAGAATCGCCGATTATAATGGGTTCTGTTGTCTAGTCGTGTTGCGCCGCTCGCACAGTGCTGAGTGGATCCAACCAGTGTTGCCAACTGCTTTCAATTGAAAGTAGCTAAAACTGGTAGCTAAATGTCACTAGATGACATCACAATGGCAAATTCTTATACGTTTTTAACCCAAATGACCCACATTTTTTTAATGTAAAATCACACTAACATTATAAGTGGATCTCAGAGAACATTATAAAATAATTAAAAAAAATGCTTTTCATGACCCCTTTAAAAAATTAAGGCAGGCGTGTGCGATATCACGATTGTTGACTCTCCAAATTTTACAGTGGGAAATCAATAAGCCTAAAAACTTGCAATCATTTCTTTTTATTTTGGTATGTTTTTAGTTAATGAAATACATGTAAATTGTTCAAATACATCCAAAAATCTTAATGTTTAATAATTACAAAGACAGCACTGTATTTACATAGATATATTCTTATGTTTACAAATGAATATCATACAAGAGAAAATATAATTAACATATTCAGACAACATGAAGTAGACATAATATAAAGTGAACAGTGAATAATTCCTCAAGGTTGTATTCCAGACTTTATCGCCATGATGTCTCTCTTGATGACAGGACTGCAAGACACACAAAATGGAATGAGGTTCTGGGCTTCATGGAGGATGATTATAAAAAATGCTTTTCAACACATTGGTGGGGGTAATGTTTCATATAACAGATATAGGGAAGACTGGGGAATGGAAGAAATGTAAACAAAGAAAAAGAAAAAAGCTCTAGCTTAAAAAAACAGCAGCATAAACACTCAAACATCAAAATGCTCCATTTACAGTCAGATTTGAGTCTGTTGCAACGTTTCTGTACACCCACGTGATCAATCTGAACAGCATCCACTGGAGGCAATTCCATAGAAAGAAATTCCATAGAAATTAATAACTACATAATTTCTTTCTACTTAAAACACTTGTTCCATGCAGGAACAATGGAGCAAAACACTGGTAGCTTATGATTCACATGAACCTTCATGAAAGAACCCCAAGGCAGTGCAGGTTTCAGCAAAATGGGAAGGCGATCATTTTTTTGTGCTAGCTTGACAGTCACTATTAGCACGCAGCAAGACAGAAGCTTGCTATCTTATTATAGGAAACCACAGAAGACAAAGTGAGCAAAGTGTTTTTGTTTTCTGGCTCAAAAAATAGCAAACTAAATATAAATGTTGGCAATCTGTCTTGTTGGCACTGGCAGTACAGTTGAATTGTCTTTGTCTGATCAGAAGAATGACCATAACAGTGCATTTGACAAGACAGAGCCACCGGAGAGGACAGGAGGTGTGCAGTAAAATATATTGTACATTCTGGGAAGCAGGAAGAGGTAGAGGTGGACAAGCAGAAGATTTTGGCCAGCAGAGGGCAGCGGTGTGCAAGCTGTGTGTCACACATACACACCCTCTGGATGAAGGCTGGAGACAAGCGGGTTCTGGAGGCTGCGCGGGTTCCCTAAGATTTGCTTGGCAGTGGTACCAGGGTTGAACTCCAAGATGGAGGAATTTGAATCTGTCATAAACACACAAAAAACTACTGTTAAACTTTGCCAGCATCAGTTTTTTGGTTAGGTATAGACAGTGTTCCTTTGAAACCACCAGATCACCAGTATCTTTTCCATTTGGAAGACATCCACAAAAACATGTTATCCCCATGTATAGTAGAAAATACCTTGTTAACTAGTGGCTTGTGAAAACAGTTTGTAACTTTACACACCTTCATCACTCTGTCCATCAGGCTTGAGGAGAGCAAAATCGATCTCTTCGGTTTGCTGATTGGATTGTGCTGGAGTGACTCCTGTTTGCAGGATGAATTGTTGCAGGTTACACTGGCGTAGCTCCTTATTCAGATCATCCAGTTCCTTGCTTTTAGCCTAAAGCGGAACATAAGAGAGATTTAGTGTTGAGTTGGAGGAAAAAGCTGAAGCAGTGACTTTCAAACTGCAATGTTCCTTTATCACAGTTCTCTTTTCTTGTAATGAAACACCCACACATTTAATCTCTGCAATGAGGTCTAATGTCCAAGGGATGTGTCTTAAATGCCATTTTCATACCATTAACAGAAATAATTGTTAGATAAAGCCAGTACTGTGGTTCCTGCTTAATTGTCACAGACATTTTTCTTAACATAAATATGCTGCCTTTGCACCACTAGATGAGTCTTGTTTTTGTTTTTCATAAAACTTTTTTATTATTATTATTATTTCAACCATTAAAGGTGTATTGTTGGTAATGACAAAAACCTGCAGGATGAATGAATATAGTACTGCCCTTGCTGATGGGAGTGAGACAACAAATGAAGCAATAGTGAGGTAGTGTGTATGGTGCCCTGAGGTTCAGTCAGTCATTGTGAGCGCACAACATGCTTTTGTGTAACTGCAATTAATGTATGTGAGCCAACAACTAGTACAAAGATGTTTTATTTAAGGTATACTGTACAGTCAGCAAGTCATTACCGCAAACTAAACCCTGACAGGGTGATCAGGACTCCGAAATAAGTGGACATTAATGTTGAGCTGAAATCACGTTATAATTCTACTTGCATATAATCAAAGCTTCTGCTAATAAAAAAAAATGTCAATTACAATGTAGCAACAAGACAAACATGGTAAAAGTATTACAGTAATATTAGCACCAAGGTCCTATGAGGTAATTTTCACCATAGTTGATAACTAAGACTCAAGATGGCGCAAATTGTGACCGTATGAGCCTGTAGTCTGAGTGTGAGTCATGAAAGTAGCACCGGTTTGAGTAAATGGGTGAGCGGACTGATATACAAAGTTGCCAATATCAGACACCGAGTACCGAAATTGAAAATTTTAAAATCGCATACTCAGTAGGTACTAGAATTGATTGAGAGCTTACTTCGGGACCATTAAAAAGGTGTGTTTACTACATTTTATACTACAGTTCTTCTATATAGTTGCTAATGAGTCTGAAGTCTCACACATGCTCAGAAAATGGCTTTACTTCCTTGTTGTAAATTAAGGTGGATATATAGTATGAATGTGTGTAGTTTGAATGAAATCTAGGCGTACTACATCTGCCGTGTTGGCTGTGTCATGTGACCTATGGTGTCAGTTGCCCCATTTCACTGTCATTCCGTTCAGTGGCCTCATTGGTAGTAAAGTGTCCACTGAATGCACAATCTAGAATCTCGGCACAAGTAGTAGGTTATCCATGTAATTTTCGCCTATTTTCTTTCAGATGCTATTAATATGGACATACTACTCTTTTGGCATACAGTTTTTTATTGACTATATACTAGGTAAGTAGGCATATTAGACTGCAGTGTATAACTTATTTGTCCTTTTTGGAGACTTTAGTACTTGCCCACCCAATGAGCCCATTGATTACGCACTTTTAAATGTTTAATATGTGAAAATGAATATTAGAAGATTAACCTCTAGTGAAACAATAACGTTATGACAAGGACATAACATTGTGAGTAATAAAAACAAAAATGCAGACCTGCAGTTGTTCTTCTGCCAGCCTTAACTCCTTTTCTATCTCTTCATTTGATGCCTGCAGTTCAGCCCCCTGACGCTGATGGTTGTCCAGTTGTTCTTTCGCTATAACTACAGATTCTTCAACACTGGGTCTGGCTTGAAGCACACCATTTCTCTTGGTTTCAAAAAGCAGCTTAATATCTCGCTCTAGCTGTTCTGATTGGTTGTCTGTGTCGTGCAACCTTCGACTGTGTTTGTCTAGAGTTAAATGGAGTTTGTTTTTTTGCCGTAGCATGTCCTTTTCTCTTTGAACTTCAGACTGAAATTCATTTTCCCAGTGCAGCACATGGGCCAACTCTGACTCGTTCCGCCTTAAAAGCTGCTGTAGGTGGTCCATTTCCTCAAGGAAGTCAGGGGAAAGGGTTGGAGGAGGAGCCCGCTCCCAAATGCCCAGCTCTCTCTCTTGAGCCTCCTGCTGTCCCTGCAGAGACTGTAGCTGCCCTTGTTGGCGTAGGATCTGCTGATAAAGTGTGTCTTTGGATGGACCAGCTTGGGCAAGAGACAAGGGCGGAGATGGGGACACCTCTCGTGCTTGGGAGTCTCTGAGTGGTTTTTCAACCTGTTTTACACGGGTTTGGGGTGATGTGGAGGGCCCCAGATTGAAAGTAAGAGCTTTTTTTGGCTCTTTGTGTTTGAGGGGCTCTGGATCTGGAGGTCTGGGTAATTTCGGGGCTCGACCTTGGTCTGAGCCTTCACTGCTTGTGGGGCCGGTGCGCCGTAGGATGAATTGCACTTCATTGCCTAATTGGCCCAGTTTAGCCAGGGACTCCAGTGGGCGTTCATTGGCTACAAGCTGCCGTTCCTTATCCCGCAGTTTCTGGATAAGAACATAACGACCAGTTTGCCCTGGAGAGCACATTGAGAGTGAACATTAAAATACAAATGCTCTAGCTGTTCAAAGAGCAAAATGGAGAAAGAGAGAGAGTCAATAACTTACCTATAGCCTGGGCAAGGGCAATGACTACATCCTGGCAAGATGTCTCTTCTGATAGGCCGCAGACGACACGTTGAATGCCTTCCACCCACACCTTCAGCTCCATGACTGTAAGAAAGTCAGTAAGGAGCGTCTCTACATGACAGTGCTCTGCTGAACAGATACAACAATCAAAATGCTGAACAATTACTTACAATATAGAGAATAACTGCACTGATTGTTAAAATGCATAACGATTATCATGCTCTGCTATGATCGAAGGAGAAGTTTTTAAAAAGGCTTGCAAAATGTAAGTATAGAGAAACAGGTGTGGATGTAAAATATCTGAAATTAGAAAGATTTTAATCCAAGACTTATGAAGGTGCACAGTCGCTTTATATGATGAACATTTAATGAAGGTACAAACTTTCTTGCTTGATGCGCGAGAGCAAACATCATTGGTTCATTGATTACATTTACAATGTCTGTATGAACATTTTGAAGCATCAAAGTTTTGGTTGCATGAACTTTCCATGGAGGGACAGAAATCTATCAAATTTCACAAAAAATATCTTCATTTGTGTTTTGACAATGGACAAATGTCTTATAGGTTTGGAAAGACAAGGATAAGTAAACAATAACAGAATTTTCATTTTTGGAGCCTTTTTTTAATGAAGTGACTAAGCAGCCCAGGCCACACTTTAAACTGGGAACTTTGCATATTCTGGTCCTTCAGATGTTAAAATTGTAATTTTACTTAAATGTAATTGATCAAACTAAACTCACAAAAACTATAATGAGAGACATAGTCAGTGCAATAATACACTCCAAATGTTTTGGAGTGCTACTTTACAAGTCATATAATGGCAAAGTGTTACATGGATTAAACCAATGAGTGCCATAATGTGTTAAAAACATTGTTAGATAATGTTTTTTTAGACTACATCAAAGATATGTGTTGTGATGAACATTCACATGTCATGAAACTGAAAGAACATGGTTCAAAAGAGTATGATCACTTTTAACCTGACACCACATTTCTCTAGAAGTATGCATGCATGATAAAATGAGGAACATGAGGATTTTATTCAGTTCAACTTCATCCAGACTGTAAATGACTGCAAATGAACCAGGCATTTTTTTTTTTTTCAGAAAACGTCAGCAATGCAAGCCAATAAACTCCTTCAACCAACACATTATTAAGAAGTCATTGATCAAAAATAAATAAATAATAATAATAAAATAAATCATCAAAGAGCTTTTTGGATATCTGCCCTTGAGCATGTTCTGAGAACAGCAATCAGCCCTATTTTGCAAGTTATCATTGAGTTTGATATGTACATTTTAAGGAAGCGCTTATGTTCAAGCTTCGTCTGGCAAATTAACAGGTTAAGACACTGAATCTCTTAAAAAAAACTTGCTGTCCTTTTTAAATATGCTCTGTGAGGTGAGTTAGAGAGTGTCTCGTGTCCTCAACCTGCACATAATGCTTGACTCCTGAGGAAATCATTAACCAACCTTCACATTCCTGTAAACCTTGAAACTGTGCTCACATGCTCAAAGAATGTGTGTACTATACTCACAGTCACAACACTTCTGCCTGTCAAACTAGATCATTTAATTTGACAAAATGGCAATAACCATAAGAGATACGGGGAAAAGTTAAGACAAATATGTTGACCTGTGTTTTGGTGTCTCCACAGAACATGGCTCAGGTTTCATGGCTTACTTTTCATAATGCTATACTAAAACAAATATATCACGTCTTTGGCTTGATTAAGCCACACCTCTGTTAAATGTAATCATTGACTTATTTCAGCACAATGACCTTGACAGATTTAACCTCAATTTTTTTTCATAAGATAGCTTTCACACATCGGCTCTAAAATATTAGTAAACCGTGATGTCAGTTATCAGAAATTACTCCGTTTTCTTTATCCCCTCACATAAGGATAAGTGCATTTTAGTTGAATCCGTTTTTGCTTTTAAAAATGTGACACACTGCACAAAATTAGCTATGCATGCATCCAACACACTCTCATGACATTTCGTAACCATTGCACATTTTGGCAAATTTGAGACTAATTTGAGTGATTTTTTTCCCCCGATCTCATTCATATGCTTCTGTATGATTTGCTTACATTCCACTGACATTAGGTTTAGGTTTTGGGTATAGTGAGTACAAGTTTTACTTTCCTTCTAAAACTTTTCACATTTCCATACAAATTTATATGAAATTGCCATCTCATAAAATAGTTACATTTTCTCATAAGATCACGTTGTGAGCCACAGCACTGATGAATGGAAAAGAAGGCAAGGTCTCTCAGGCGCTCATGCACAAAAGACACACCACAACGGTCTATCTAGTACATGTTTACGTAGAAAATCAATTAAAAAGCAGCACAGGGAGTGGAACACAAAAATGAGTTTTGTGTGAACCTGCTCTTACTGTAAACAGTGCAAACTAATGGTGTTATCTTCGTCATAAATATATGACTGGCCCAAACCTGTATGCTCCTATTATATGTGTCATTAACAGTACTGAAAAACATTACATGTTTGTGGTGTTAAGTTCTACCGGTGTACAAATACAGCCTTATCATTAGCCTACAATACACTTAAAAAGCTGTGTGGTACAGTAAACACAATGAATTAATGCAACGGTAGCCTGTATAGTTTCATTTTTATTACTGCTATACACGGACAATGGTTGTCTGATTCATCAAGCATGTAAACTTGCATCCTTGTGGTAAATGTGGTCCTTATTGTAGCTTCAAAATTCACATTTGGGATCTGATCGTGTGCAATTTATGTTGTAAAGAAAAACACGCAAGTCTCTCTAAGCAATGTTACCCACAGATCTTATTTCACTCAGCTATTCTAAAAACTACACAGGTAAAGTGAAACATGTTCTGTTCACATGTCAATAGTGAGTTCCTCACACAATGCCATCTGAATAGCTGCACTATAGAAGAAAAAAAAATACAATACAAAAAGCAAATAAATATTAACAATATAATATCTTAGCCCAAAACCTATTAAAAAGTGATTACTCGGCAAACTTTGTGAACTTCCTTGCTGTCTGTACTGTAGCAGAACTGATGATGTGACTGTAATCATACACCATCCACCTCCATTAGCAGACCTGCAGTAGATAGTTTAGTCTCTGTTCTCCCATTGTCTTCTAAACACAAATCTGCCATGAAGTGTGGAGACCCATGAAATCAGCCTAGACTGAAACATTCCATTCCGGGAATTTAAAACCATTAACCTTAAACCAGTCCCATGAGCAGGAACATCAAAGATTCAGTGGTTATAACTGACTCAACTAACTAGAGTATTCCAATATGTGATGAAATAGAAAACTAGTAATGAACCGGCATCAGGCATTACATTTTAAATCATATTCTAAACATCAATTTCACAATGTTTCTTCTACAGGTAAGTTTGAATTGTCAATTGTTTGAATATGATGTTTTTGAAGGTGTGAAACACAAATATGCTTGGGAAAAACATCCCATTTCTCGTGTTTCCCTGTCAACATGGGCTTACAGGAGTACGGCACATGCTACTAGAAACATATGGCAAACTAGAAATACAGGTTTCATGCTCTTTCTTCCGTCTGATGATGACAGATGATCCATTGTGGTCATAAGACCTCTACATGTTCGACAGCTGAAGGACCTATGGGGAACCTATTTTTGACCTGAAGTTCACCTACACTAAATAAGAGAGCATATGTCGATGGCATTCTCACTCAGTGAACCATGAGAACCAAGAAAAATGTTTAAACCGGCTGAATTCCATTTGTTACGTGAACCAGTCAGAACCAGGCTCAGGGACGTGTCTCACAGGCATTAGGTTTCTTGTGTTAAAGGGGTGAAACTGGCCTGCTTACGTAGAACAGCATATCTAAACCTTCCCCATTGTGTGCAAAAGGAGGAGTGTACTCTCTCCCTCTCCTGTGAGTTCATTGACGACTACAGGTAAATAGTATCGCCAAAGAAAGTCAGATAGCTTTGGTATGCAGCATTACAGGTACATCAACCTGCTAAAGAATTCCAGTCGGATTTTATGTAAAAGGAACAGGAAAGTGTAAAAAACGAACTTCCCTATTGAATAAATGAAAATGTAGTGAAAAGTTTAAGCAAAAGTCTGTTACAGGGTTATAATAGTTAACTAAATCTTAAACTAAAACCATAAAAAAAAACATTTTCGAAGTTGGAATGAAATAAATGTTAACTTCTCACTTTAACTTGATTAGTAAAACTTAATTTAAAAACAATAAAACATTAATAGAAATGACAAAAACACAAAACAAAATCAATAAAACTTTAACTAAATTTAACATGAAAGTGGAAAATCTAATTCAAAATATTAACAAAAAACTATAATAGTATCTCAATGATACTAAAATAACACTACTGTGATAGATGTTATCACTTCTATTTCAGCTCATCTACTTCAAAGTTTCCCAGCCTTTTTAATTTTCTGTACCGCAGAGTATCATCAATAATGCTCAAGTACCTCTTCACTGCTCCAAACCATATGAATTGAATGCATTACAAAAAATTAGATGAGATATTGTGATTATGTTTTAACATAACATTAGGTTTAACATAGCAAAAATCTAGATCTTTCTAAGTACCCATTGGATTATGCATGTTCCTGATTGGGAATCTGATTTAGAGTGGTCCTCTCTTTCAACCTATCCTCAGAGCGAGACAACCACTCCACTAAATTTACGACATGATTCGTAGCCTTGAGCTTCAGGAACATAAATCAGACTGCTCTTTCTTTCTTTTTTTTCTTTTGTTACACACATTGATTTCATCACTAATGTTTTTCAAACTTGTTTCAAGATCCATAATTTAAACTGCATCGATTAAAATTCACCTTTCTATCCTGCAGGTGGTCGGTTATATGAAATCAGGCATCTGCCCTCACTGACATAGCTTGTGAACAGCAGTAGATGTGACTGTAGTTTGTTTTGCATAGCCAAATAAAGTGACATCGTTTTGTCAGGTGAATGAGATGCAGAAGAATTTAAATGGAATTTAATCAGACATTTCCTTAAATGATTTAGGTGAAAGATTGTGGAGAAGAATCTATTCCTGTAGATTAGTAATTGATCTCTGTGTAAATAAGAATCTTCAAAACATCAAGGTAAACTAGTTGTGGCCCTGTTTATGTTGGGCTCATTTCACGTGAGCATATTGCAAAGATACATGACAGTTGGACCTGTCAACAAAGTATCAAAAAAGAGAAATGATTGTTTTTAATCTGGATGCCTGATTCCAGACTTTGCTAATTATTTATTTCTATTCTATTTATTTATGAAATTAAACTTTTTGTATTTTTTTTGTAATGGACCAGTCTCTCATACTTTCATCTTATATTTTCAAGGAACAGTTGATCAGAACGGTCAGAAAAACTTGTCATCAAAAAAAATTAAAAATAATAATACAGCCCAGTTCCCAAACGGATCCTCATTACCACTAAGCATAAATCACAAACACTAAAACTCAACAGAATTGAAAAACCGTAATAATTTACTCAGGCATTTTTACGCAGGTCTACATTTACACAAGTGACAGGATGAGTCAAATGACCTGAAGGCTGCAGTTTTACTGAGAGAAGCACAGCTTATATCGGACAATCCACACAGTCCAGCCGTCAAGCAAAATACATGATCTGCATTAGCCATGGATAATACACAGTAGAATTATGATGACTAAACCATTATGACTAATTCCCTTCAGGCATTTTTCTTTTCATGAATAAAAGCAGGTTTTACAATACCTGGTAACCTCAATTATTTATTTATTTTGTTTTAACAGACTTCTTCCATATAGAAAAAAAGCTTACCTATTCTATGTACCAGGTTTCTGTAAACCATTTTCTACTAATTACTGATATCTTCTAAACTATTTCCTTGCTACTGATTCAAATCAAGGGCATAATCCAAACAAAATTGCAACTGATTTCCCTTGTTTAAGCTGCTTTCCAGGCATGATGGAAACACCTGGCTAGAATTTGGCACATTGTATTTTAAGTCCGTAGCCTAATTAGACAAACCTGCTGGTCAGACGGAAAGCTATATTTACCTTAGAGTTGAAAGCTTGCTTCTGTGTGTCCTCCTTCTTGGTTACCATGTTGAATATATTTCAAAAAGTACAGTCGTAAACGTGTCTAATGTAAAATCAAACCTGAGTTAACCTGTAACACAGATGTTGGTGTCCAACAGGTGTTGTTTTTCCTGTATCTACAGGAGCAGGATTAATGGCGCACTACTCTTTTCGTCTGTTGAAAGTGACTCTCTCTTTCCGCTCTCCACAATGCTGACACATACCACAGCCTTCCCATGCTCCTCCCCTTCCACAGGTAATACCAGCAAAAGTGCTCTCATTATCTCCCTCTATCTCTCTGTCTTGCTCTCATTCTCTGTCATTATTTTGTCAAAGATCTTAGAGCAGTTTGTAAAACTGGCATAGTTAGGACATAGTTAGTACTTTATTTTTTTTTTTCAATTCCATGGCCTGTCATTGTATTTATGTGTCATAACTGTAGTCATTGTGTTCCTATGTAGATCAAATGCTTTGGCTTCCTCTATACACTGAATAACTTCCTCCTAATAACTTTCCAAATGATACCTGTCTGTAAAAAAAAAAGTGAATGGTGTGACAGTAATAGGGTGTTGTGGGCAGTTATCCCAAGGTGTTGCTATGGGGTAGATATGTTGTTTTGAGTGTTTTTGTGCAGTTGCTAGCATGTGAATGTTATGAGTGGTTGCTAGAGTGTTCTGGATTGTATCTTAAGCTGAATATTCTCTCACTTTTTCACTGAAAACTGGGAACATTAATCTGCTTGGTAACATTAAACTGCAACATTTCAAATGTCAGAATAAAACAACAAAAAATAGATGTTTACGTATTCTGCTGCTGTAATTTTAGGGTGTTGTGTGTGATTTCCAGGGTCTTGTTGTGGTTGCTAAGGTCTTCTGAGTGTTTTGTAACATGTTGCTATGAGGTTGATAAGGTGTTTTGGCTGGTTGCTAGGCAATTGCTTACTGGCCCAAGTCAAAGGAGCCCAACCCTAAACCCCTATGATAATCTGAAATGTCTCAGGACACCTCAATTTAAGTCTGTGGGATTTTTTGCTTTTATTTTTGTCTAGGTTACATTGCCATTCAAATGTTTAGGGTCTGCTGTTATGATCAATTTAATGCATCCTTGCAGAATAAAAGTATTAAAAAGCATTAAAAAAAGTTACAGACCCAAACTTTTGAACAGTAGTCTAAGTCTGATCCAGGACCGTCCTTAGCTGATGCAGGACCCCGTGCGAGGTAGGGAGCGGGGGCCCCCTCGGTCTGTTTGCCGTGCGGCCGCACCAGTTGCACCCCCTAAGGACGGCCCTGGTCTGATCATTTAGAAAAGTAATAGCCTTTCCTTAACAAGCCAAACAATTCCATTCATGTCTGTAACACAACTGATGCTAAAAATAATGTAAACCCCCAAATCTCTAATCCAAGTATGGACAATAGTATTACTACATTTATGTTAGAAATGTTTTAAACACTTGTTGCGCTGCATGACCCATTAAACGACTACAATAACACATGAAAAGCCAGCGACCCCCAATGTAAACCGAAACTCCCTAAACAAAGCAAGTAAAAGCACTTAATAGCATTTAGTTAACATATTCAGTTAAGCTTCAACCAACAATATCCCAAAACTGCATGGGCACTTCGGACAATATTTGTATATATAACGCAACATAGCTTACAAAAATCATTTATTCAGTCTTTTCTTCATATGCTACACAAGCCAACTTTCTGGTGCTTTTCATATTTTAAAGATATTATACCAACTTGTTGCATAGGTGATAGAGAAGGCCTGCAGAGATACATTTGCCTTTATTTTATGCTTTCACTATCAACATGGCCACCTTGATGACTCCATCTTAATTTACATGACAAAGAGGGGAACAGGCTCACATCACTCCTGCGGCTACAGCCACCGTTATCTACAATGGAACATCTTGCACTTGTTAGACATGGCACGCATAAAGTCTAAAAGTGATGAACACCGGGATGAAACAAACGAGGAGACGAATTGCTCCAAGCACAATGCATTTAACAAACCAAACCTCTCAAGAGATAAAGAATTGTAGCAACGTAGTCACCATTATTCAAGTAAACTCTTCCATTTATATTCTTTGATAGCATACTTTGTTAAATGATCAGCCACAAGCAAAGAAAGAAAATCTAACTTACCTAATGCAACATGTAAAATAATTATAAAATGTCATGCATTATATTTCAGGGCCCCTCATCATGTGTGATCTTGTCTGCAGCTTTTACTACGAGAAGCTTTCATCACAAGAAAATATACATCTATGTTTTTAACAGCACACTGCATGGTACATCTATTGACTTACCTCTTATAAACTCTTGAGATGCACAGGAGAGGAGAGAGTGAAACAATAAGCAGAAGGTAAAAAAGGATCTGTGTGACTTTGTCAAGGCCTCACCAGACAAGTGAAGTGGGACTGCAGCTCTTGGTTGTCTTGACGACGGATGCTTTTTCAAACAAATCAGCCAATGAAACGCGCACTGGTCGTCATACAAAAGGCCATGTGACTTTCTGGTTGCCTTTCAACAGGAGGAGACAAGAAGCGCAAGGATTATTGGCCTGGGAATGACAGCAGTATGATTTTTCTTTACTCTTTTTTTTTTTACTCTGTTTTTATGATGACTGCAGTCCCATAACTATAATAGATGTCTGGAATATATTTGAGCTTAAATAGCGACTGGAAGTGTGCGCCTTAAGGCTACGGAGATGAAAGATAGCCACCTTGTGGACCATTTGGAGAATTACCTCAGTGGACCTCTATTTTGAAAATTAAGGAATTAAATCAAGAGTATTTTGAAATAATAAATCACTCAGTGCCTCAGCCATGAGACATATTTATTTTAATTAAGTATATTATGAAAAGAGAAGAAATCACTATCCATACCTGAGAAAGACAGTAATGACACATTTATAGCACATGCTTACATCACATGCTTATCACTGTATTTTCGTGGGTGTGAAATCAACGTATATAAGAAACTTAAAAACAGAAAAGAAAAAAGAAAAACAACTTGGCTATATGGGCATTTTTCTTTAATAATGAACAAGATGAAAGAAATAATTACACTAAATGAGAGCGAGAGAGAGAGAATCATTCATCGAGTGTCTTATCAAGTGAAATTCCCCTAATTTCAGTGATTTTTTGTAACTACTCAATAAT
>NW_015544154.1:1278507-1298492 GCF_001515605.1 Sinocyclocheilus anshuiensis
GTGTGTGCGTTGTTGTGTGTGTTGTGAAAGTCTTTAAAGGGTTACACCCCTGGTACAGTATGATCACTAATTTTATGGGCAAAAAAACAATTTTGATTCTAGTCAATTCAAATTCAAAGCCTGACCTGATGCTTTACCATGATCCAGAGCCTAAAAGTAATATAAAAGTTGTAAAAATGTCCAGCAGGAAAAAAATCAAAAGATTTTTACAGGTAGGGCTACATGACAGGTGCAAGAGCTAAAAATAGATTTTCAAATGGAATACTTGATGCTGTGTCCATTGAGCACAGCTGAACCTGATGGCTTGACTGATATATTTTTTTAAATAGTGCACAATTATTCAAATGACCCATAATTCCTTTTGATCTCCATAGCAAATAACAGAATTGTTTAATAACCTTTTTTATACTCTATATTTGGTTATTTAAATATTATAGGTATGTTATCTGCTCCATAAGTAAGGAAATATAAAAAATTGTTTATACATAGATGGTCCTCTATTATATGTAGATTCTTTGAAGTTCACCTCCTGAGGATCCATATTTTATTTTATTAGGTTTGTTTAGGTATAATAACTTTGGAAATAATGAATCACTGATCTATAATGATAGATCACTGTCAGGAAAAGCCCTGTGTAAGTTTCCCCTGGCAGCCTAAAATAGCTTTTCTTTTTGTCCTGTGTCACATCACACGACACAAGGGTAATTTCATCTGTATTAAATACTGTCGGCAGGATGAGTGCTTCACTCCAGGAAACTCTTGTACACTTTATCTAGATGTTGACTGGCTTCCCTTTTTTACTGTTTTCACTTAGAGTTTTATTTCCTTGTCAGCTCATTTTAATTTGTCCAACAGACTGTTTCAAGTGTAAGACCTTTAATGATTTATTCAGAATTTTCCCAAATTCTTTATTTTCTCAAATTTCCTCGTTCCTTGTTTTCCCTCAGCTTCGGACACAGTAGCAGTGAGAATGACGGAATATAAGTTAGTGGTGGTTGGTGCAGGTGGTGTGGGCAAGAGTGCTCTGACAATCCAGCTCATTCAGAACCACTTTGTTGATGAATACGACCCAACCATTGAGGTAAACCAAATGTCAGCATGGTATTTTCTGTCATTTACCTTTGTCTCATATTTAATAATTTATTTAATAAGTATTTGTTTATTTATTTATTTTTAATTTAATAGACCTCAGTTCAGAATAAAGATCCATAATTTCAGATATATGAATATGGAACATCAAAATGTCATCTGAGGGTAAAACATTCCCACCGTTTTGGCCAAACAGGCTACAGTTTCCACTTTCTTTTATCAGTAACAGAATACATTTCATTATATGTTGCATCTTACATTGGATATTTATGCATTGTTCTTCCTCACAGGACTCATATAGGAAACAGGTGGTGATTGATGGAGAGACGTGTCTGTTGGATATCCTGGATACTGCAGGTCAGGAAGAGTACAGTGCAATGAGAGACCAGTACATGAGGACCGGAGAGGGCTTTCTCTGTGTCTTTGCCATCAACAATACCAAGTCTTTTGAGGACATTCATCAGTACAGGTTAAATGAATGAAAACTGTATAAGTATAAGAATACATTTATTTGTTTCTTTTTTTTTTTAAATATGCAGTATATATATATATGTTTAATATATATATATATATATATATATATATATATAACATTATATATATATAAATGTTTTTGTTGCTTTTAAAAGGGAACAGATTAAGAGGGTTAAAGACTCAGATGATGTGCCGATGGTGCTTGTGGGTAATAAATGTGACTTACCAGCGCGCACTGTGGACACAAGACAAGCCCAGGAACTCGCCTGTAGCTATGGTATACCCTACATTGAAACCTCAGCCAAGACAAGACAGGTTAGAAAAATTTTGACCAAATATATTCTGTTATATAACATTTTATTATAAAATTCTGTCAAGTATCAAGCTGCCCTAATTTCATTTTGTACATTGCACTCTTTATGTATTTTTGTACAAAGGTTCTTTGGCATCTGTGGTTTCATGAAGAACCTTATCTAAAATCCATGGAACCTTTCCATTGCACAAAAGGTTCTTTAGAATATTAAAATGTTTTTCATGCAAAGAGCAAATGATTCTTATAAAGGGGACATAGGATGACATATTCACTTTCTTAGCTTTTTTTTTTTTTGCATTTTGTCAGGTTTCTGGTGTGTCTGCCAGGAAAAGCTGAAAAGAAAACACGCAGCCAGTTTGTTATGGGCTGTCTGAGTCTGAAGCATTGTCATCCAGCGAGCTGTTTCAATTTGTAGCCGGTTTCTACGTAGATAGCTAGCTATTTGATAAGACCACCTTCGAGATATATACGGAGCCCAAGGCAATTCACGCATCTTGTGTCAACACGCCCCACGGAAGAGAGGGGCGGGGTGAGCAGTAGCTCATTATCATTTAAAGAGACATGCTCCGAAATGGCTCACTGTCAAACAGAGCTGTTTTTGACGAGGTAAAAAGGGTGTTGTTTTACATGACCATTGAGGAATTTTAACCAAAGTCTGTTACAGACATTTCATGAAGACCCTAAAGAATCATACCAACTTGTGGAAAACGGGCATCCGATGTCCCTTTTAAGAACTGGTTCTTATATTGCATCACTAAAAAAAAAAACATTTTGGACCTTTTATTTATACGAGTGTGGTGGCATGTATAGCTCAGGTTAAACTATTACCAACAGCAAGAATGTAAGAAGAAACGCCCTAATTAGTGTGTGTGTGTTTGTGTGTGTGCACGTTTTTGTGATTTTTGAGGACACAAATTTGTATAATGACATGGGTATGACATAGGTATTACAACGAGAAGGTGATTTCTGAGGACATTTTGAGTGTCCCCGTATTTCAAAAGGCTTATAAATCATTCAGAATGAGTTTTTTTTTTTTTATCTAAAAATGCAGAAAGTTTCCTTTAAGGGGTAGGTTTAGGTGTAGGGTTGGTGTAGGGCAATAGAAAATACGGTTTGTACAGTATAAAAACCATTATGCCTATGGAATGTCCCCACAATTCACAAAAAACAAACCTGTGTGTGTGTGTGTTTCTATTCAGGGAGTGGAAGATGCCTTTTACACTCTTGTCCGTGAAATCAGGCAGCATAAGCTGAGGAAACTGAACCCGCCAGATGACAATGGCCAAGGCTGTATGAACTGCCGCTGTGTGGTGTCATGATCTGGTAAACATTTTTTATTCTGTATGCTAGTAAACGTTTTAAAAATCATGCAACTTAGTATATATTCATATGGTTCTCAATAAATTAAACATATGAGTATTCCTGGATAATTAAGCCATTGTGTACTGCTGCTCATGTGTACTCAGTTCTCCCCTTGTCTTTGCAGTGAATGTGCATGACGAGGCTTTTAGAGCGGTGCAGCCTTCCAGACCACAAACACTGCAACACCTACACAGATGCTGGACGTTTAGAGCAGACTGTGTAAAAGGGAAATCTTTATTCTGGCAGCCCTTCGGATGCTCCCGTCTTGCTCCTTCATTGGAGATGAAATAAGTTGTACCTCATTTTAACAGTCTCAACACTGGAGTTGCTACAACTGGATGAAGCTGTCACCCTTAAATATATTTACATTAAACAAACTATCTACTCTTAACTGGAAGTAATAGCTCAGAAAATAACCTCTCATATTGCTTTGTTAAATGTGGATGTTAGAAAAACACTTTACGAGATGGAGATGAGAAACACTACATCAGTTATATTAGCATACGTCTAGATGTGAGAAAGATTTGTTGCTTAGAGCAAGTCTAACCGAATAAAATTAAACAATTCATGGTGTTCTCTTGCAAAGAGGACTTGTAGTCATATGCAGTGTGTTTATCAGAGGTTATGGTGCAATAGATTGCGATTAGAGGGTACACCGCCGATAAGTCTTTGATTTGCACATGGTGTAGGACAAAATTTTAAAGCGGAGGACTTTATTCTTTGTTAGCTTTTGGTTTTGAATGGCCCTCGGGGTCTTTGAATTGTGGCTTGATTAGATATCCAGATGTGATGCTTTTTATTTTTCGATATTAGACAAATGCATTGCAGATAATTGCATTGGCTAAAGAAGACAGATTAATGAAGATCTCTTCAAAGAATAAACATACTTGTTGGAAAATGAATGCAAAGCTACTATAAACTTAAAAGCTTGGATTGAAAAGCCTTGTTGATATTCTTGCCAAGTACTGTGCCGTTCCCATGTTCAGGGTATAAGCTTGAAACTTTTACATGTATACCATATTGTCTAATCTTCAACTGCATTTTCCCCTTATGCCTTTCTGAAGTAAATATTCCATGTTTGTGTCATTAGGGAGTGAAGATTTAGGTTTAAATGTGGAATTCAAATGAAAAAAAAACAAAAAAAAAACAGATTGACGGTATACCATTACTGTAAATTATCATATGAGGGAACCTTAAGTTATATGTTCATAGGCAACATATGGCATTGTAATTGCAGGGAAGAGCCACAGTCTGGACTTTCTCTTTTTTGATTGCTTAAAAGTAGCTCATGTCTCTTTGCAAAGTACAGATTTTAAATCTCAACAAAGATCTTTCTAGTTCATTTAGGCTACTTAAATCAGATTAACTAACATGTCTTTGACTAGTAGTGAGTGTATTCTCTTTCTGGTTGAAATTTGATGATTTTTCTGTAAGGATTCTGGTGTGTTTTATTCCCTGACAGTCTATTGATTGTTCTCAAGGACATACATGGACGGATATGATTCTCCCTTTAAATCACAAGTCCGTAGCTATGGATATGACCTTCAGGGAATTCTGTCAGAATGCTGTAGGCATCCAGATCTTTTTGATAGATTTACTGTCTATGCTGCCACAGAGTAATGTGGGTTTATCAGGTGGCGAGATTGCTTCCACTTAGCTACCGAATAGTGTTTTACATCAATACTATTGGTTAATGGCCATTTTCCGTAGGCTAACACTCTCTGACTAACATTATGTAAAAAAAAAAATCCACAAAAACGTGACCTGTCCAACGTTATTCTGTTTTGAACTTGTCGTACGCCAACTGCTGCTAAATAATTTGTATGTTTTCTTTCTTTCTTTTTTTATGGAAAAGAAATGGTAGAACACAGCGTTAGCGTTCCAAAAGGCTGTGTCGGTTCTGGTATTAAATAATCATATTGGTTTTTGCAGCAATTAATACTTAAAAATATTAATATTTTTAAGAACTTGTTCTTATTTTTGTGTCTATAGTGTGTGAAGACAACAATGAATTTCCTTTTAACAATATGTTATAGATTTGTGCCTACCGTTATTATTGTGTTAAGAAAGTAAGTCAAATAAAGAGGTTTGTTTTGATTTCCTGAGCATCCTTTTTACATTTGCATATTTAAACATTTTAAAAATCACATATTACTTGGTTACTATATCCTAAAGATGAATTTATAAGGTTAAAAAATTATGCAGAGCACACGCACACGATAGCGTCTGCGTCATCAGTCATCTGACCGGAAGTGACTTCTTGCATTTCAGCCGTGATTTCCTTTTTTGTTATGGATGCGATGATTTGATTTTTATGAGTTTACATCCTTAACAACAACTACATAATTTAGCTAATAAACGCTGTGCAGTCGTTTTAAGTAATACATTGGTTCATAGTCTTTTTAAGCATGGCGGCAATCATCGAAAGTTCCTTACGGAAAACGCTGTCAAAGGTACGTTAAATATATGCGTAATAATAATAATGCATACCAGAGAAGCTGTTTACAAAGTATATCTGTCGTCGTATGGGTGATGTTTTTCTGTGTACACAGATTTATAAATACAGGGATCTGACCTCACGCGACATAACAAACGTCGCGTCTCACTATAAAGATCTTAAACCTGTGATGGACAACTACGGTAAGACTTCATCTGCCTCCAAACTTCAACCACATTTTTTTCCCAAATACAACTATATTACTACAAATAAAAACAAAAGTAGTTGGACACTTTGTGGCTGTCATAAGTTGGAATATGTTGTTAATGTGTCAGCTGTGTAAACTTGAGGAGAACTGACTTCATACATCCACTAAAAATTAGCTTGACACCAGTTAGTTGAAATTGTTTTCAAAACTGGTTCAGCGTTAGTGTAGCTACATTTTTGAACCATTGTGATGTTTGGATGTACAGTAGGTGAGAGAGATGGGTTTAATCTAGCAAACCTGCATATTTTTCATATGGCTTTATCTAGACAGGGCCCATCAAACACATGTTATGTGTTAGAGGTGCATGTAAGAATTATTGTTTTAAAGGGGTCATATGATGCTTTTTTAAAGATCATCATTTTGTGTATTTGGTGTAACAGAATATGTTGACATGCTTTAATGTTCAAAAAACACATTATTTTTCAAATACTGTACATTATTGTAGGTCCTCTATGCCCCGCCTATGACCCCTTTAAATAAATAAATAAAAAAAGTTTGGCATGTCAGTGTATTTTTGACATGCCACATTAAAATAATTTTTATTTCAAAGCAAATTCTATAAATTATTTCAGATATTGGTTATGAATGATTAAATACAGCATATTTCCTAAAGTGGTAGCTGACGCTGTAGAGAAATATGTGTCAGATGCTTCAGAAAGGAAATACTGTTACATAAGTCTCATTGTACCTTGATGTTTAAAGAATATGAAGGAGTACTGTCAAAGAGAACCCCACATTTCAAAGTAAATGATCAAGGGTTTTTCCCACAAAATTTTGTATTAAAGAAGCTTGTGAAACTTCAAAGAGGGAATAGTATAATATTTCCTTAAAAAAAAATATATTGCACCGCTTTGAAGTATTGTGAATATTACACCTTCTTATGAGTGGTTTATAGATATGTTGAAAAAACAGAAAATTGTGCTGCCAAGCAAAACCCTGGAATGTCATAGTGTTTTTCCCCCCCTAAGGTCTCAGTTTAACCCTTGACATGACACAACTTACCCCACTCTTCTCTAATTTATTTATGTATTTTTTTTAAACATATACTTTACTTAACGGCATAGTTCACCCAAAAATGAAAAATTGCTGAACATGTACTCATCCTCAGGCCATTCGAGATGTAGGTTTGCATCACATTACTTGCTCACCAATGGATCCTCTGCAGTGATTGGGTGCTGTCAGAATGAGAGCTCAAACAGTTGATAAAAGCATCACAATAATCCACATGATTGCTTTAAACATACGTCAAGTATTTTTTGTGTTATGAATAAACTCTGCCACAAGCTGTGTAAATGTCGTGTCTAGTCCTCTGATTTTTCTGAATGATATCAGTTCCATCGTACTGTAAATATACAGGTATGTATTGCCCTGCACTCATTTTGTTTTCTTTATTTCAGTGTTCAATGATGGCTCCACCAAAGAGCTGTTGAGTCTCACAGGAACAGTGCCAGTAAGCTACCGAGGTATAGACAGCACTGCTTTCAAGAAGTGTTTGAGTTTCTCCATTCCTCAGACCCATTTAGCAATCCAGCTGTATCCAGATGAGTCATTTCTTTATGTTGGACCCTTTTCCCTATTTAATATTTTCCTCGTCTATAGGAAATGTGTACAACATTCCCATCTGCCTGTGGCTTCTGGACACGTACCCCTACAACCCTCCCATCTGTTTTGTCAAACCCACAAGTGCCATGATGATAAAAACAGGGAAACATGTTGATGCCAATGGAAAGATTTACCTCCCATATCTGCATGAATGGAAACCTGTGAGTGTCTTTTTTTATTTTTTATCTTTGTCTGTTTAATGTAGGACAACATAAACCTATCTTTTGTTTGCTTTTGTCTTTTTTAGCCCCAGTCTGAATTGTTAGGTCTGATCCGGGTGATGATTGTGGTGTTTGGAGAGGAACCACCAGTTTTCTCACGGCCCACCACTCAGGCAGCTTACCCAGCATTCCCAGCAGCAGGCCCACCTAACAGTGAGCGTAGACTTGCGTCTGATCGTTTCGATTCAATGCAATATTTTTGATCTCATAGAAAACATTTTAAGGTTTATGTAACATTTGTATAAACATTTAGACTTTGGGAATCAGCAATAATTATATAACTCAATGTTTTTCCAGCTTCTTACATGCCAAGCACACCAGGGTTGCCTTATGGTCAAGGTCACCCTGCCAATCCAGCGTAAGTGCTTTCAGTGTGCCAATCACAAATCATGGGCATATGATCAACTCAATTCCTAAATGTATACACTACCATTCAAAAGCAGTACGTTTTTTTTTTGTTTGTTTTTTTAAATAAATGAATACTTTTATTCAGCAAGGATACATTAAATTTGTCAAAAGCGACAGTAAAGAAGGCATTTATAATATTTCTATTTCAAATAAATGCTGTTTTGTATTCATCAAAGAATCCTGAAAAAATGTATCACAGTTTCCAGAAAAATATTAGACCGCACAGCTGTTTTAAAACTATATTAAAATAGAAAACAGTTGTTTTATATTGTAATCATATTCAAATACTACTCTTTACTGTACTTTTGTTCAAATAAATGCAGCATTGGTGAGCATAAGGCTGCACTTTTGAACGGTAGTGCTTTTCTCAGACATCTGCCACAGATCAGATCTTGTTACCTGCATTTAGACAGCAAAAAAAACATAAGATTTTGGCTTCATATGTGGTTCTAAATCCAATACATATCTGGTCATCTGACCTATGTCTAAACTCTCCTTTCCAATTCTCCATTTATTGCACAATATTTCATATCTAATATTTTATATCTGATGTAATATTTTATATCTGTGCATGTAATACTGTAGCTCTGAGATAACAAGCAGTTGAGAAATGTCAAGCATGCATTTTTCTGCAAAGTGACATTTATTTTTATACTAGGCAGCAGCAGTCTGTAAATCTAAATATACACAGGTAAAGCACCACAAGTTTCTGGCAGACTCGTGAAAATTGCGATACACTCAAAGCTAGTTTTGTGCATACATGAAACAATGTGAAGGATGTGTGTAGAAATGTATTATTAAGCAGAATTAGCAAACTGCAGCATAATACACGGTTTGAGTGAATATCTCCAGCATTTCCATAAGAGAATAGGAGGAAAAGAACAAACATGTATTTCATTCGCAATACATTTCCTAAATAGATGTACACTCTGATGCATTCAATCTTTTTTTGGAATGAAGGCTTAACCAGGCTTACCCTTGCTCATGCAAGGGTAATGAGAGTTCGTATAATGAACATAATAATTAATAGAATTATATTTTCCTTCTTCGAAGAATTAATTGCATTCTTGTGATATTTCATAGATATTTCTAAGATAAAGGACATGTAAAATTTGTCATTTTTGGTGCCGTTTAGCAACACTTTTACACCTAAGAAAAAGTTCTAACTATGCTTGGTCACTAACAGGCTTGTGACGAGTGATTAATGTAAACACAGGCTGTTGTGTCTGAAGTGTATATAAAGAGATGGGACATTGCGTTAAACCTTGCTGTGTAAATGCCAATTAAATTTTACTGTGTATATACAGTATCTCACAGAAGTGAGTACACCCCTCACATTTTTGTAAATATTTTATTATATCTTTTATATCTTCAACACTGAAGAAATGACACTTTGCTACAATGTAAAGTAGTGAGTGTACAGCTTGTATAACAGTGTAATGTAGCAAAGTGTCATTTCTTCAGTGTTGTCACATGAAAAGTACATATAAATATATAATATAATAAAATATTTACAAAAATGTGAGGGATGTACTCACTTCTGTGGGATATTGTGTGTGTGTGTGTTATATATATATATATATATATATATATATATCAAAAATTCTTTTTTTTTTTCTGTCTGTCAGTGGATTTCAGGGCTACCCTTATCCTGCAGTAGGCTCTGGATACCCCACTACCTCAGGCTCCTCTCTCTATACCCCAGTGTCTTCTGTCACTACAGTGGGTGAGCAGACATCTTGCATGTTAAGTTAGTAGTGAAATCATGCATTTCTAAACTCAAAATCAAGTACACTGCTATTCAAAAGATTGGGGTCATTAGGATTTTTTTTTTTTTGTTGTGAATGAAATTGGTACTGTTATTTAGCAAGGATGTATTAAATTGATCAAAAGTGGCAGTAAAGGCATTGATAATGTTACAAAAGATTAACAGTTCAAATAAATGCTGTTCTTTTGAACTTTCTATTCATCAAAGAACCCGAAAAATATGTATCACATTTTCCAGAAAAATATTAAGCAGCACAACTGTTTTTAATTGTGATCATAAGAAATGTTTCATTAGCAGCAAATCAGTATATTAGAATGATTTCTGAAGGATCATGTGATACTGCGGACTGGAGTAATGATGAAGAGATTTAGTGCAGGAAGAAATATAAAAGTAACATATTAAAAAAGAAAATAGTTATTTTAAGTTGTAAAAATATTTTACACTATTACTGTTCTTACTGTATTT
This sequence comes from Sinocyclocheilus anshuiensis, assembly GCF_001515605.1. Lineage (NCBI taxonomy): Eukaryota > Metazoa > Chordata > Actinopteri > Cypriniformes > Cyprinidae > Sinocyclocheilus > Sinocyclocheilus anshuiensis. The sequence continues at coordinate 1,288,915 of NW_015544154.1, forward strand.
TTGATTAAATAAAATGCAGCCTCAGTGAGCATTGGATACTGGAAAATTTACCAACCCAGATTTTAAACAGTAGTGTACATAAACCCATACAAAAAAAACCTGTACTTTGAAACACCTGCAAACATTTTTGCTTTGTTTCAGGACCCACCCGTGACGGTACCATCGGGGAGGACACAATCCGTGCATCTTTGGTGTCTGCAGTCAGTGACAAGTTGCGCAGGCGGATGAAAGAAGAGATGGATCGAGCACAGGCAGAGCTGGATGCACTGAAAAGGACAGAGGAGGACCTAAAGAGAGGCCACCAGAACCTGGAGGAGATGGTGACCAATCTAGACCTGGAGATGGTACAGGAGACGTTTTATACATTTTGAATTGTACCCTGTTGCCTTGTTGATACTTGAGCTAATAGTGACTGATGCTTTTAACTCTACTGTATATATACTTTCTAGTAAGTCACTGTTTTTAACAAGGTATCAGCCTGGAAACAATGTTTTTAATATTTTATAAAATACATACTAATAATAATAATGTTCTTTCTATTGAATTGCAGGCTGATGTTGACAAAAACATTGATCTCCTTAAGCAGAAAGATGAGGAGCTGACTGTTGCTCTGGGAAAAATTGAGAACCAGACTGAGAACAATGATATTGATGATGTGATTGTGCCCACTGCTCCCCTTTATAAGCAGATCCTGAACCTCTACGCTGAAGAAAACGCCATAGAAGACACGATCTTCTACTTGGGTGAAGCATTACGCAAAGATGTCATTGACTTGGATGTCTTTCTTAAGGTTAGTCTCAACTGTACCCTGTGCATTATTTATTTTTAACCATTGTCATGTCGAGTAAACTGTAAAGCACAATATTTGTATATATATTAACAGAGTATTCTGTTGTGTGTGTGTTTGTGTGCAGCATGTGCGCCTTCTCTCCAGAAAACAGTTCCAGTTGAGAGCCCTGATGCAGAAGGCCCGGAAAATAGCAGGCCTCAGTGACCTTTACTGACCTGCCCAAATAAATCATTCCCCCTCTCAGTTATAACACATGCACTGTATGGTAAGGACCCTACATTTTATCCAAGGACAGGAGGTTTGGGACCCTCCTTTTCTTAAATCACAGTCTTTCTAAGTACAGAAAGATGTGAAAGGTGACTAATATACCCAGGGCCAATATATTATGAAAAAATGAAGTGACCTTTGAGGTTCTTACCTTTGCAGAGAGGAAAACAATAGAAGGAAATCAAACATTTGCAAGAAATTTTTGCTCAGCTATGGAGTTTAGCATAGACTTATAAAAACGGCAACCATTGCACTTTATGTAACTTGTGCCTCATATTCTTCTAAAGTATCAGATATTCAGATACAGGGTAAAGGGAAAGAAGTTTGAGAATTACATTCAATATGCTCAAACTAAATGTCTTATTTTTATGTAGTTTAATCTCCAAATATGTACCTGTTCTGAATAATTCTCTTAAAATCAGCACTGTTTTATTTTTAGATAAGTTAGTAAATCAATCTTCTTAACATCTCAGAATCTAATTATATCATTATGAATGCTTCATCATTATCATTGTCCACTACATAACACACCTTTGCAGTCCTGCTTGTGATTTATACATGTGTTGTCAATTATAACATTCTTATTTACAGTTGTTATGCAGTCAGTTTACAAGAATGTGCTTGGTATTCATGCAGATTTAATGACAAGAATATTATGCAGACATTTTGAGATTGAACTTGTATATCTATTTGAGATGTGATGCATAAAACCACAAAGTATGAAGGGAACATTTTCTGTGAAAAAATACTTGGAGTATTGTTTGATTGCTGGTTTAATCATGGATGAAGCGTTTTGCTTGCAATCAAGGGAAACAAGGAATAACAAATTGATTGTGCAGTATCTCTTGGAGGTATAAGTACATTTAAAAAATGAATATCTGAAATAAAAACAAGAACAACTCTTAAATCTTGGTCTGCTTACCTAAATGTTTTACACTGTCACACTAGACGTTTGGCTGTTTAGATTTTAAACATTTTAAATCTTTTAATAATTTAGTGTAATTTCAAACTGCTTTTTTTTTTCTTTCACTAATTTTCTGTTAGTTGCACAAACTGCATGTGATGCTTGATACTCAGTGGCACTTGAAAGGAGAAAAAAAAAATGATATTGATCAACAAGAGACGAATTGAGTTTCATTATTGAAGTTTGGTGCCCTAGATGTGATGCATAAAACCACAAAGTATGAAGGGAACATTTTCTGTGAAAAAATACTTGGAGTATTGTTAGATTGCTGGTTTAATCATGGATGAAGCGTTTTGCTTGCAATCAAGGGAAACAAGGAATAACAAATTGATTGTGCAGTATCTCTTGGAGGTATAAGTACATTTAAAAAATGAATATCTGAAATAAAAACAAGAACAACTCTTAAATCTTGGTCTGCTTACCTAAATGTTTTACACTGTCACACTAGACGTTTGGCTGTTTAGATTTTAAACATTTTAAATCTTTTAATAATTTAGTGTAATTTCAAACTGCTTTTTTTTTTCTTTCACTAATTTTCTGTTAGTTGCACAAACTGCATGTGATGCTTGATACTCAGTGGCACTTGAAAGGAGAAAAAAAAAATGATATTGATCAACAAGAGACAAATTGAGTTTCATTATTGAAGTTTGGTGGTTCAATGCGGAAAATAATAAGAGACACTTTGAACAACTGTCCAAGGTTGCCAAATTTGCCGTTTTCCTACAGAAATGGGCTACTTTTAAACTGTTGCCACGGGTTGATTTTTTTATTTATTTATTTTCACCCACAGGTTAAATGTCTAAACTATATTTGACAGAAATGTCTGCATAGAAATACTGTATTTCATTATATCCCATTTATATTCTACCAATGATAAAACTGCTGGATGATGAGACGTAGTAAAGAGATTTTTGTGAAAGAGAGACACTAGTAGGGAGCCTGACTGTTTTCATTTCCATGGTAACAGTTTGACTGGTCTCTACTGGATTGCTGCTAGTTATTAAAAAGTATGATGTCATCTACAGACACTTCTATTAAAAACCGGCTAGTGATATCTTGAAATTTTAATTTTAGATTGTAATCTGTAAATGGTTAATTTTCAAATAGTTCTAAAACAAAAGATTACCTCTTTCTGCTGTCAAGAAATTATGAATGAAAACATACTGTATACAACTGCACAGTGTTTACAAGTTGAAATTGTTGGTAATGCATAACAGTGATAGTAAAATACATACCTGTCAACATTTGGGTACGAAAATACGGGGAGGGGGGGTAACAATTTTTATATTAATTAAAAATATATATTATCAAACAATTACTTTCATTTAGTAACATAAATATGTCTTAGTGTCGGCTATATCTTTAGAGTTTTATAATTCATTATCTTCTTGTCGATCCACCAGTTCACATTTACAACTGCATGTTTCCTGCGTAAAAATAAGGTTCGTTTTTGGCTTTGGAGCAGAAGGGCTCTAGTAGGGCTTATTGAAAAATGCTAATTCATTGTCTGCCAGCAGGTGGCGCTTTTCGCCAGGAATATAGCCGTTTCCCCCGCAACCGCAGTAAACAAAACAGCTCAGCACCTGACTTTAAAGGGGTCATATGATGCTTTTTTAAAGATCATTATTTTGTGTATTTGACACGTACACACACGTGGACGCGCACGCACACACACACACACACGATGCGCATAACTCCGCATTTGAACAGTCAATAGCAAATACTTAAACTAATAACAAAACATACTTACAGTCGCTGATTCAGAAGCAACTTGAAATCGCATCATATGACCCCTTTAAAACTTGCAGCGCTCATATTTAATCAATTAAATAGCATTTTGAAGTGTAAGCTATATCTCATTATACATGTAAATATACATGTATACATTACACCTGAGTCTTCTCCTCCCATTTCTACCAGTGATCATTGTTTCCTTCCTGCAGTACTAACTGCACACATATCAATAGCATCACTGGGCTGTAGGTTGCCAAGTTGAGGGGACAAATGGGTTGAAATTTGTATGCGTCGATCGTGTGAGAAAGATGCGTTTCATACAAGATCTAGCAACTGGACAACCTTGGAATTTGTTGTCGTGATTATTCATATAATGAGGTTTGGCCCATACAAATTACGGGGCTTTTACCGTAAGCGAATGTAGCATATAAAATACGCCCAGTGGGATTTTTTTTGTTTTGTTTTTATAGAAAGATTAAAAATACGGAGAAATACGGGAAAATATTTAAACGGAATGATAGCGGGATAGAATGGTAAAATACGGGAGAATCCCGGCAACAACGGGAGGGTTGACAGGTATGGTAAAATATGAATGTCATATTTTAAGTTTTTGTATTTGGGATAGTTTAATTGGGCAATTTTAGATTTTTGATAATGCAGATCTGGCAACCCTGCAACTGTCATCCATTCATGTTTTGGCACTCTTGTCAGCTGGTAAAGCCGAAGCTTTAGATTTGAATTATGTTGACATTTCAAGAGTAGACTTACTGTATGCATGTGTGCCATTTTTTCTGTTACCATTACACAAAAATGTATTTTTCGAAGTTGTCAGTAAAACAAACAAAAAAAAAGATTGAAGTATGTTTTACAAGAAAACACTATTTCAGATTTTCTACTTCAAAATTCCACGTTTAATTCAATGTTGCTTGCCGTTTCTTTGTAATTGTATGAAATTTACTAGCAATTTCTGTGAAAATAGTTTCTACACCAATTTTGCAAGTTTAGTTTTATGTGAGGAACATTGATGTTAAGTTTTGATCTAAATGTAAATCTACTTGTGTCTCCATTGCCTGATGCTCTAAAATCAGCAGTTAGCAAATCGCTGAATCTTCATATTTGTGTGAGACACGGTTGATTTGGACCCATGTCTGTCACTACTAACAACTGGGCTTCATACCTTTAAATGCAGAGTGTGTCCTGTTACCACATGACTGTTAAATGTTATGATCTTCTTTGTATTAACATTTTAGCTGTGATGTGTGACCTTGCATATTGTGTCTTGGTGGCACCTTCAACCCTCTAACAGTTGCATGCATACAGTCTGCACCTCAGACTTGTCCCTGTTCGACCATCTGAAATTTCATTTCACAGATGATGGGCTTCAGCCTCTAATCCAGTAGCTGTGAAAGAGGGTAGGACCGGTCAACTGTTTCAACTCTAATCAGCTTTTATTGCACACGGGAGAAAGAAACAGCCTGCCGATGCTGGAACCTGTGCTTTTCGTAATTCGGGTTTGGGTTGAGGGGGACAGGAGATGTGTGGCGGCTGGATGTGATGTTAAATCTAATTCACTCTGTTGCTAGGCAGTGATGTGTCAGCAGGTGGAGATGTTAGAGCTAATAGGCCTGTCATAGTTGCTAACCTCAATCACTAACCTTCATAACAGCCTATGCTCTTTTTAACCCACCCCTCTCTGCCTTTTCACAATCTTGGTTGAAATTCAGATTTTTGCCCTATTTCTTTTTCTCGATTTCTTGAGGTACTGCACTGACTGATAACCTTCTCGTGTCCTTTTTGAACCGAACAGATTACAACCCTTCTCAGTGTCTTTTATCTGAAAGGTGACGAAAGTCGCGTTTGAATTAGTGTACCATGTATTTGATGTAGTATCTCAGATCAGGCCCGTAAACACTCGACAAAATGCTCGTAAAAAAGCACACAGAGCCTACAAATATTTTTATGGGGCTTAATGTGTCACCTTGGCATTGTCGATTTTTACTGGCCCCTGCGTGTGAGGCAGAGGAAACTGGTGAAAATGCTTATTGGCTGTCAGGTCATTGCCGTTGCTCTCAGCTGGAGTGGCGGTCGTAGCCTGCAGTGACAAGACAAAGCTGAAGCCCCATTGTATGGGAATGTTATAGGTTTTGTTCTTTCTGGCGGTCTGCTGACCTTAGTTTAAGAAAGCTCTCTGGGCGAAACCCAGGGCACAAGGGTTAGATTGAACTGACCAATGTGGATCCCCAAAAGGATCTGTATCTGGGAACACAGAGGGAAAATATCATGCATGTGAAGGCCTCAGGATTTGAAATCTACCCTCCAAACAATGAAAGACTGTTTGGATTGAAAGAAAGCCATTGAAATTTGCCCATACTAGTGGTTGAAGGTCATATTTGCTTTTTTTTTTCAATTCTTATAAGTAGAGTGTGATATGAGCTTGAGTGAGATGTACTAATTTCATTCAGAAAGGTTGTTTAAGGTACACTTTATCCAAAATATAGAGCAAATAAGTAAAAGATAATTTACAGTCAGCTGGTCTTTTTTGTTTTGTTTTTTGTTTTGATGGTGATCAGGGCCACTACATGTAAATACTTAGACATGAAATAATGATTTAAGTTTAAATTATTTTCAGATCCATCCATCCATTCTCCAAACTGCTCATCCTCTGTAGGGTCACAGGGATGCTGCATAAATGCTCCTAATAACAAGATGAACACTGAAATATTAATTTTCACCACAACTGATATGGTGGCAGTTGCGTTTAGATGAAATAGGAGCAAGCAGGTCTGCGGTGTGATATGAAAGACATGATAGTTTATTACCTCCCTTGTTGAGGGTCCTAGCTGACAGCTCACATAATCCTATAAAGGTGTCATATTCACAAAATTTCACAAGTAAAAATTGTCAATAGTGTAGTGATGTATGATCACACAGAAGCCACTTTCAAACCAAGCAGCTTTTTTTTTGGTCAAAAAATGTGGCGAATTCGTGTGACCATCTTGAACCCATTGCGAAATTTGCGTGGAGAAATCTTTTGTCCTCACATTAAATTCCCAATCCCATGGTTTATTATTGAAATGACTGAAATGCACTCAGTATCCAAATCGGCTCAATTACTTTCATTCACTCCTTCAAGTGGAATATATTAGTGGACTAACATTGGGAATAGTAAATGGAAGTGATTTCGGATACAGCCCTAACAATACTGCAAAATGAATGGTCGGGAATACGGTATATCACCTGTTTTACTTAATCAAATAACCAGACCGATAAAGCATTGCAAAACCACAGTTGTAATAGAAAATGGTAAAACAAATGACATTAAGCATAAAATCAAGGCCCACGCTTTAGGAACAAGCAGATAATAAAGGGTAGAGGAGTTGTGTTCTGCATTAAGTTAGGGGTTAACTATGTAGCTTGGGTTAATGTAATTGCATTGATTTGAAGGGACTACAATTGCAACGCTGCATTCTGTGTTAGCCACTGTGCAATTATTTAAGCAGTGCAGACTTAATTATCTCTGCTTGCACCAGAGTCTCCTCCTATTGCTAACAATTTGTGCCATACTGTATGTAGTAATTATTTACCCCAGAAACATCTCTCTCTAATTATAATTAAGGATGAGCAGTATATATTTATTCTCTCCTTAGCCTAATTTATCTAGTGATATCTTAATGAGCTGTTGAAAAGTTCCTCTCTCTTGCTCTTTATTTTCGAATCGGAGCAATGTACCTTAAATTCACATACTGCTGCTTGGCAACCATCTGATTTCAGTAATAGGACTGTGTGACAACTTCTAATGAAAGTTTACCGCATTTCCTCCCACAAAGTGAAGCAGTCTATAGTTGATAAGTGAAAACAGTGCAAAATAGTTCTAAACAAATATGTCAGTGGATTTTGATGTGAGAGGACAATAGGGGATGGACTTCTTCACTGGAGGAAGTGTTATTATGGATTCTGGACTCATACTTTGGCCAGGAGTGATGTTTTAAAGTTAAATTGCCTTTATAATGAATTTGTTTCTTACAGACATGCAGCTTTTTACTTCACAAGATGTTAATTGATGGACTGGAATCGTGTGGATTATTGTAATGTTTATATCAGCTGTTTGGACTCTCATTCTGACGGCACCCATTCACTGCAGAGGATCCATTGGTGAGCAAAGTGATGTAATGCAAAATTTCTCCAAATCTGTTCCCATGAAGAAGCAAACTCAGCTACATCTTGAATGGCCTGAGGGTGAATGAATTTTCAGCAAATTTTAATTTTTGGGTGAACTATTCTTTTAAAGTGCTATCTTAAAATACTGATTGAAATAGCATTTTTTAAAACATGAAATTAATTTAATATTTTTATATATTTTCTAGATAATATTTTTACAATTTACTTTGGCTTTAGTATAATAGCCAATTATGTAACGTTGGAAACATACACAGCTTTATATTATAATCCCTTAAATTTTTCTCACCAAATCGGTCTTTATACATGGATAAACAGCTGCCTTAACATTTTTGTTTTGTTTAGCATTCTCAAACTATTGCTAATTTAATTCCACATACCTTCCAGCATCTTAAAATGCTGCACATCTAACTTTATGATTTACTTTTCATCAGTATTGACAACACTGGGGAGTCAGATATTCTGTGGGAAATATAAACAAGGCACATGATATATATTTTTTTTTTTTTGCTTTTCTTTTCCCACAACATGATATTTCTTTATTGTTGTGTGGCTAAATGTAACAAAAATCTAACAAGAGCATCTTGGCTGGTATTGCTTCTGTCCTCTAATGTTCGTCATATCAGATAAAAAAGCATTATCCATGAGTGCAGATTGCAGTTGTGAGTGCCCTGTTTCCGAGGTGTCCTGCAGAGGGCATTGCAGCAGTGTCACACAGCACAGCCTGTCTTGGTCCTGCAATGAGTTATCAAACCCAGCTGCAGCTGCTGCGGTCCAGAAACACAGGACGTACAAACCCACTTCAGTTATTCAATCAGTCTGATTTTCTTTCATAAGAGAAGTTTTGTACACCTTTATTGTATTTCCCTATAGAATTTCTCTGATTTGGGTCTCGTGTATTGCAAAAACGGCACAACTTCTAGTGAAAGTCACCTTAGCTCAGTTAAAGGTTAATCATCAAATTGGAAGGTGAATGAAACTAAAGAAATACAGTGGAACAGTGAAAGAGATAAAGAATAGCTTTCTGTATAGTTTCTTATTCATGCTGAAATTAATATTTAATATAATCACGTTATATGATTTCCAATTAATATGCATAGAACTGAATGTAAAGAAATGCAGAGCTAATTTATCATTAATGGCCCTTGCTTGGTAGAATAAATCTGCTTCCATGGGAATAAATTTAGATGCTACATTAGCCTATATATCAACAATTAGTAGAAGAACATTAGCCTATATTCTTCCTATCATCCCTGTCATTTGGGTGAATGAGTGAGTGAATATGAAATACAGAGGGAGACTGTCAGACTCTGTTCCATGTTTTGTGTGTGTCCTGCTCCCCATGTGCCTTCCCATGCCCTTATTTGGTTAGTTTCCTGTTCCTCCCCTGATTAGTTAAGTTCATTTGTCCCAGGTGTTTCCCTTGATGTTTCATTGCTCCCAGGTGTGTCTCGTCATCCCCTCCTCCTGTGTGTATAAAAAGTGTTCCCAGTCCCAAGTTCTCTGTCCGCTGTTAAACGTCTTCCTGAGTTCGTCTTCCTTGGTTCCTGAAAATAAAGGTTAAAGTATTTTGGTAAAGTATTCTCCAGCGTCTCCTCGTTCCTCGTGTGTGTGCATCGTGACAGAACAGCGGACCTAACAGTAAGC
>NW_015544154.1:1299211-1302424 GCF_001515605.1 Sinocyclocheilus anshuiensis
CCCATTGGATGTTATATGGCGTGAGGACACGCCTTCCGGAGGGGGGCGTTATGTCAGACTCTGTTCCATGTTTTGTGTGTGTCCTGCTCCCCATGTGCCTTCCCATGCCCTTATTTGGTTAGTTTCCTGTTCCTCCCCTGATTAGTTAAGTTCATTTGTCCCAGGTGTTTCCCTTGTTGTTTCATTGCTCCCAGGTGTGTCTCGTCATCCCCTCCTCCTGTGTGTATAAAAAGTGTTCCCAGTCCCAAGTTCTCTGTCCGCTGTTAAACGTCTTCCTGAGTTCGTCTCCCTTGGTTCCTGAAAATAAAGTCTTGGTAAAGTATTCTCCAGCGTCTCCTCGTTCCTCGTGTGTGTGCACCGTGACAGAGACATTCACACACCACTAAATGGGTTTTATTTACATTAATGAACCCCGATGGTGGACATTTTTACAAACAGCCACAAATTATGTTGAAAGGCAATGCAGCATGTGCTTAGATTCACTTTATTTTGAGTCTTGTTTAATGCAATTATTAATTTGGGACTCTCACAACAGTTTACAGCATATTATGTCAATAGCCATTAGATTTGACAAAATATATTCTGTAATACTGATTCAGCTTTACAGAAAATTGAACCTATAAGTTAGTAAAGGTTATGATGACTTTAAATCATATTTCATAATTCAAAACCTAAAACATTTGCTCGTTTTCAAAGTCTTTTTAAGTTCTACTGGAAAAAAGTGCCAAACTAATCAAACTTCATGCAGGCACTCGGTATTCATAGAGATGGAGCTTTAGTGTACACATCTCTTCCAGTCCTTTAATATATTTGATTTTCTTTGAGCACTGAGCGTGTCCAGCCTTCATTTCAGACTGTGTAAAGAGACCTACCCACCCTGCCATTTCTATTTCCCCCTTTAAAACGAACTTAAACGTCATAATATTTTCAATGAATGGATTGGATAATTACCTGATTCCACAGAAGTGGGGTAGTTTATGTAACGTTTTACCCTAAACAGATTTCCTATTGTGTAAGCCATTGCTAAATGACAAAAGAGAATGTTGATTGATTAAGCTGTCTGTTTATGGCTTTAACAGCTTAGGACAATGACCTAAATGAAATGGGGGAAGGGGATGCAATTAATTAACGGGAACTTGTGCTTGTAAAACCTCAGCCTGTACAGACCAATGACCTGTCATTGCAGTAAGTGTCTGTCAATGTGCGAGAGAGATATTTAAAGGCCAGCCTCATCTGCCTTTTTACTACATCTCCAGCATCTGTGAAAAAAATAAAAGCAGATGGTCACAACCACATTTGACCTCTGATTTAATCACATCAGTGTTCTCTTGGAACCTCAGAGTGCAGAGATTTACTGCTGTAATAATCACTAAAACAATCATGAAATCATAAAAGTGATATGATGTTTTGGAATACCTAAAAAAAGAACTCACAGTTCTGCATAGCTCTTATCCGTACATACACTGTAAAAAAAATTCCATAAAATTTACGGTAAAAAACCGGCAGCTGTGGTTGCCGGAATTTGACCGTGAAAAATACGGTAGCAGTGTTTTAGGTTTTACGGTTTTAACTTCAATTTACAGTTAAATTCACAGTCATTTTTTACAGTGTGGAGAGACAGATGCAGTTTACAAGTCGTACTCTCAACAAGAGAGTTAAAAGGGAAAGGACTGAGAAAGGGAGGGTGAGAGGATGAGATACAACCTGGCCAGATGTTCTGAGAGACTTCAAAGTCTTCAGGAAGCTCTGAAGTAAGTTACCTGGGAATATATTGAAACAAGGCCAAAATCTCAGCGGCACCTGATTCTCAAAGAGTAGCTAGGAGTCACGTGACTATAGGTCAAAGCTAAAACCTTTTTTTTTTGTGTATAAGTAAAATAATTTTTTTTAATCTATGTATGTGATTTGAAAAGTATAACAAAATGGCAATTTACAGATAATGTTAAAACCCAGATCTTTCCTTTTTTTTCTTTTGACCAAATATTTGAAGTACCTGCTTGTAAAAAGTGTAGGATATATAATTTAAAAAATGGCACTTTCCACAAAATATGTCCTAAAACTGTTAAAAAAAGAAGACAGTAAAAAAAAACGTAATAAATGAAAACATATAGTGAGTGAAATGAACTGCTTACACTTCAAAATGTATGACTGTCAGTAGGTGAAACTATTTTGATAGGAGTTGTTTTATTTTTCATAAATTTTCTATAGAGTTTGCAAGCCCTGTTACTAAAATTTGGGAAATACATATCTTAAAATCCTTGTTTGTGTGATTTTGCAATTTTCTAGCAGTAAACATAAAATAGACATTAAAACAGAACAGACAAAATCAATAAAACTGAATGAATGGCTGACACAGTCAACTCAGTTTGTGTAAACACTGAGAAAATGTAATGAGGTTACTTAAGGCCTACTTCCCCAATGCTGTAGAAAGGGTCCAATTTATTTATTTATTTATTTATGTTGTGTAATATCGAACTTATCAACAGAGTTACATGCAAAGTATGGAACACGGATTAATGTTATGTAAAATGAGATATGTATTTTTATTTTGTTTATACTGATTCAAAAGGTTATGTCACAATTATTGATTGTCGTATTATGTTAATTATTAAATACTGTCGAGAAGGTCAAGACCTCTGCGCTTTGACATCTGAACCATAGGTGGGGGAGGGAACATTTACCCGACATGTAACGTGTTTAAAACTAAGCTAGGCCTACTTTATATGCCAGGTTAATTTCATGTCAGCTAATAGTTTCTCAAACACATCTAATATGTCTCACAAACATGGGATTCGTCGTGCCTCTAATTCTTCACACCAACATGCACCGTGTTCGTGCAATATCTTTATATTATTATTATTATTATTATTATTATTATAATATTTAGAAATGGTAAGTATAAATAGGCTAATTATAAATTCAGTTCAAGCTTTTTAAAAATCATTATCAGCACAATGCATCCATCAAAATCAAGGAGGTCTATAATGTCTCGTATGATGCAGTATTAGGACGCTGATTATTCAAACACAGTATCCGTCTGCGCTCTTGAGCGTCTATGATGAGAAATGTGTGTTATGTGCGCACACACGCAGGCGCAGGCTGAGCATCACATGCGCGCACACACGCAGGCGCAGGCTGAGCATCACACGCACGCGCGAGCGCACACACACACACACACACACACACACACACACACACACACACCAGTGTGAG
>NW_015544154.1:1302500-1310184 GCF_001515605.1 Sinocyclocheilus anshuiensis
CGCGCGAGCGCACACACACACACACACACACACACACACACACACACTGCTGTGAGATTATCAGAGCGCTCGGCAGCAGAGAGAGAAAGGGAGACGCGGAGGAGAGCAGCAGCCCCACCGATCCTCAAGCGAGAGAGAGAGGCAGCGTCTGGAGCAAGAGCTGGGCGGGGAAATAACTGCGGTACTGAAGAAATACTTAATTGCCGAACTGCAGAAATTTGTTGGCATCAGAACTTCGTCCGTGTAAAGCAAAATGTCATCGTCGGGAAAAGACAACAGCTCTCAGCATGCGAATTACGTGGGACCGTATCGCCTGGAAAAGACGCTCGGCAAAGGACAGACAGGTTTGTCCTTTTGTGCTTGAGGTCGGGGATGATGACACGCGCTATCACCGCTGCTCAGTAAATATGATGCGTGTGCGTTTGCTGACATGCCATTGTGTAGAGAGGTATTCCGCAGATTAAGGACCTTAGCCTACTTTTCTGACCATCCGGTGAGATCTTATCAGTTGCAGAATGCTTTTTGGGTGGAACAAGTTGGCAAGCGTTTGTATTTCCATCCTGTAAAAGGAACTTGGTCATCGCAAATGACAGTTTGGCTTTGCGGCTCCGCTTTGCTTCTGGCTAATGCCTTTAATCCAGATTTGTCAGACAACGGGATGTGGTTGCACTTGCAGGTCCCACTGCTGAATCCATTTGTCTTGTGCAAGATCTAGAATTGAATGTTTGACATCAGGGAACAGGTGGCCCTCGGATGCTGCTGATGGGACAGTTTTGCTGCATCCGTAGTGCACCATGTGTCCAACCCGATTCTCTCTGCAGTCCCGGTGGTGCTGAAATATAGTGCTGAAGTTTGAGGTATAAGGGAAAGCAGTCTTGCTTTAGTTCTGCTACAGGCCACTGAAAGGCTGTTTGCTGATTTGTGCTGTTGTAAAAATCAATACCATAATCATCCAAGTTTATATGACCACACAATGCATGACAAAAAGGTTATTCTTATGTTCATGTCGTCTTATAGCTGAGAATGGCTGTATGACATGGGAGTGTGGAAGAAGTATTGATCTGGCGGCAATTTTTTTTGTTCCCAATGTTCTGTGGCCAGTGGCTTCTTCTGGTGTGGCTTTGGTAGAGAACAGTTATTGAGTCAATATCCCTGGCCAGACGGATCCAAGTCAAGTGCCTGCAGCTGTTATGCAACACATGAACTGCAACTGTTAGAGTATAGATTGACTGTGCTTTGAAGAACATTGAGGCCAGAGTTGGTAGTCAGGTCTTCAAGTTCTCATGTTTCCTGTTAAACATAACCAGCATAGCTGAACTTTTTTCAGTCATAACTTTGGCATTCAGATGAGTTGTTGACAAAAAGCCATGTATATGGTCATTTCACGTCAAAATTTACTTTCAATGTCTAAAATTTGCAGTCTCTTAAAGGGTTACTTGACCCCAAAATGAAAATGTTGTCATTAATCACTTACCCCCATGTCATGCGTCACTGTAGCAACATTTTGGAGAGTATCCACTGAACGCAAACTGCGTATGCTGTTCTGTGTCAGCCGCACCACACGGATACGCTGTTTTCGTTCAAGTCAAAGCGTAAATAAACTTAGAAAATTTATCCGTGTGGTGCGGCTGACACAGACAAGTAGAACAGCATACACAGTTTGCGTTCAGTGGATACTCTCCAAAATGTTGCTACGGTGACGCGGAGGAGACGAATTGTTGAATAAAGTCATTATTTTTGTTTTTGTTTGTGTTGTCTTTGCGTACAAAAGTATTCTCGTCGCTTCATAAAATTCAGATTGAACCACTGATGGCAGATGGACTATGTTGACGATGTCTTTCATACTTTTCTGGGCCTTGACAGTGTAATTTACTTGGCAGTCAATGGGACAGTCACAAGCCTCCCGATTTTCATCCAAAATATCTTAAACTGTGTTCCGAAGACGAACGAAGCTTTTACGGGTTTGGAACAACATGGGGGTAAGCGATTTTGGAACGACATGGGGGTAAGTGATTAATGACACAATTTTCATTTTGGGGTGGAGTAACCCTTTAATGTGTCCAAATATACTACTAAACTAGTACACTGAATCAGTAGGATGTCTGAATACACATGTCTGTTAACAGTAGGCAAATCATTTGTGGATGGTGTACCGTGTCCACTGAGATTCTGAAGTGTAGACACTTTGCTATCCCAGAAGTCCATGGTAGCTGAGGAGCTGTCAGATTTGAAAAATTGAGAAACGTGAGGCTGGTGGATCTTTTCAAGTGCTAGAGATACCAGGAAAGTTGTATTTAACAATAATCAAGTAATGATTTTTGTGATTGCTGTTAGTATGTTACAAGTCAAATAAAATACAGGTGAAAGGAGAGTGCCAACATGGTGGGTGTCGTATATCTAGGAATATACGAATACGCATTCTATAGACCTGCATACTTGAAGAACACAATTCATCAACAGTTGAGGTTCATCTACGTTCAGTACATTATTTCAGTACATACTCTGACAGAGCTTCTTTTTTTTTGTGAGAAAATGAGCCAAAAAATATTGATGACTCACCTTGCACTCATGGTAGTCTCTGCATTTTTGTCCAATAAGAATCTCCCTGACCACCTGCTTCTGCCTAGCAACAGCTGTTAGAAGATCATGGTTCATAGCTGTGGTGGAAACTAAAAGGTTTTGGCTATTCAAAAATAGTCAGATAATCAACCCCTCAATATGTCTTGCCCCAACTTTCTATTTCAACACAAAAATACGTTGTCCCAGGAAAATATACTGCAATCAAGCCATTTCATGGGGTCTTAAAGGGGTGGTTCACCCAAAAATGACAATTCTGTCATTATTTACTCACTCTCTGTCATTTCAAAACTGTACAACTGACTGTTGTACATTTTTTGAAAAATGTCTCTGGGTTTTTTTTATGTGTAAAATGGAAGTCACCAAAATGGTTTGGTTACCAACATTCTTCATAATATCTTCTTTTGTGTTCATCACAAGAAAAAGTCATTTGGAATGACATGAGGGTGTGTAAATGATCAAAGAATTTTCGTTGTTAGCTGAACTATCCCTTAAAAAATCACTCAGCCGAATTATGGTCAGATTTCTCAGTTAACCAAACAGTACGCAACCAGTGTTAGCAATGTGTTTATATGATGTGATGACTGTAGATACATGCATTGCTAGTTGTTCAGCAGAAGAGACGGCACACATTGTTCATTTGCGAATAGAACGCTCTGTCGGCAATTAAACTATTGGCACCAACTCTTAAAATAAATCCTCATGTAGCCCGTGGTTAGAAGAGCAGGCTGCTTCTGACTAGATAGCGGAGGGTATTCCTGCTCGTTCTGCCGCCGTTGGCATGGCTGCTGAGAGAATGCTGCACAATAAACGCCGCTTCCCAGTGCTGCCGCTGCAGAGGAGAGCCCATATGTCATGAGAGAGACTCACACAGAGAAAGAGGAGCTTGGGGGAGGGTAGGGATAGATGGGAAGGGGGTGGGTTTGGGGATGAGGGAGAGAGTTCTCAGAGCTAAAGCGGGACCCCCATGGGAAACAGTAAAAAGGACGCTCTAGTTTAATTTACCCCCTCCCTCACCTCCCCAAATCAAAACGGATGTACGTGCCTGTATTTTTGCTTTTCCTGTTTCTTTGTGATGCTTCAGACGTCTCACGTAGCATCCTCACTGCTCGAGTCAGTTGAAAGTAGGCAGAGGAAGATTACAGGAGATCACTGGCTGAGACAGATTACTGAAAAACAATAATGTTGCAACAATACCTGCTTTATGAGAGTCATTCAGTTGTTGTGTATTTTTTTTCTGCCAATTCGTTCTGTTCACATCTGCACTACTCTACTGGTACCCTGATCTTCTAGCTTCTCTCACCCCATCTGGGTGTCCCAAAGGAAGCCCGTTAATGAAGCGGCAAAGTACCTGAATCACGCACACTGTCACGGGCAGAAACGGAGCCCTCTTGCTGGGTCAGGGCTAGAAGGCTTGTATGGACAGGCTCCATGCAGAGTGGTGTTAGAGCCCCAGGCCTCCACTGCACTTCCAGCATGGACATGGAGATAATCAAGCTACTGTATATATACACACTACCTCAGGGCCAGTGAGTGTCCGTTACTGCAGAGGCACTGATGCAAGGCGGATATGAAGAGCCGCCGGCAGAACCACATAAAGTATGGTTATTTTGCTGCAGTGCACGTAGGGTTAATTTCAATCCAAGTTAGTGCTTCCACATATGGGACGCCATTGCTCCTCTTTGCCAGTATCGAAAAACAGTTTTACCATAGGGCTATGTAGTGACACATATTTTAACTGCACTAAACAGAAGTGCGAAACTAATGTCTACCATTGTTGGAACAAACAGATAGTGCTGCCCTAAACTCATACTCTTGGTTTAGCCAATGTTGCTTTGCCAGACTGGTCGAGATGCTCAAGCAGTGATGTTTTTTGAAACAACTCTCAGCCTATGAATGTCTTACTTGGGTGGGAGACATTAAGCTTCATTTTTATTCACATCTGCACTACTCTACTGGTACCCTGGTCTTCTAGCTTCTCTCACCCCATCAGGGTGTCCCAAAGGAAGCCCGTTAATGAAGCGGCAAAGTACCTGAATCACACACACTGTCACGGGCAGAAACGGAGCCCTCTTGCTGGGTCAGGGCTAGAAGGCTTGTATGGACAGGCTCCATGCAGAGTGGTGTTAGAGCCCCAGGCCTCCACTGCACTTCCAGCATGGACATGGAGATAATCAAGCTACTGTATATATACACACTACCTCAGGGCCAGTGAGTGTCCGTTACTGCAGAGGCACTGATGCAAGGCGGATATGAAGAGCCGCCGGCAGAACCACATAAAGTATGGTTATTTTGCTGCAGTGCACGTAGGGTTAATTTCAATCCAAGTTAGTGCTTCCACATATGGGACGCCATTGCTCCTCTTTGCCAGTATCGAAAAACAGTTTTACCATAGGGCTATGTAGTGACACATATTTTAACTGCACTAAACAGAAGTGCGAAACTAATGTCTACCATTGTTGGAACAAACAGATAGTGCTGCCCTAAACTCATACTCTTGGTTTAGCCAATGTTGCTTTGCCAGACTGGTCGAGATGCTCAAGCAGTGATGTTTTTTGAAACAACTCTCAGCCTATGAATGTCTTACTTGGGTGGGAGACATTAAGCTTCATTTTTAGCCATTGTCATATACTACGGAATTTAGAATATGCAAATTATGCAAATTGTTTTGAAATATTTAGGCCTATATATTATACAGGTATGCTTTTATTCTCCAATTTAAAGGCATAGTTCACCCACAAATATATATTCTGACATCATTTGCTCACCCTGATGTTTCAAACCTGTATGCCTTTCTTTCTTTCTTTCTTTCTTTCCTTCTTTCCTTGTTTCCTTCTTCCTTCTTTCCTTCTTTCTTTCTTTCTTTCTTATACATAACATGAACATGAAGATATATTAAAGAATGTTTAAACTGTTTTTGTCCATACAATAATAATCAGAGGGGTCCCTATTGACTTTCAGTGTATGGGCCAAAAAAAAAAGCATTAAAACATTTTTCAAAATATCTTCTTTTGTGTTCCTTAGAAGAAAGTCATACATGTTTTGAATGATGCATGGGTGTGTAATAATTTCTGGGTGATCTATCACTTTAAATACGTTGGCCTGTAATATCAAAATGGACCTGTATTATCTAATTGGTTTCTTTGATTAATAGAGTGAAGTTATTGCTTAATATAGTTAGGAGGGGAAAATTAAATTACGCTCTAAGAAACAACATCTTCATCACCACAAAGAATGTTTTGTGTTTTAGCCTGAAAAGCCTGTTTGAAATGTCAGCTGTTGACTGTCTTGCTGGGCTGACTTTGTGAACAATTTGTCAGTGTGTTTTTGTCTGAGGGGGTTTCAGTTTCGCAGACATATTCCAGCCTTCAGTTGGCTCTCATTTAGTAAGTGCCGGATAGCAGTGGTTGGTTGTCATGGCTGCGCCCCCTTCCCACAAGCCTTTTCTCACAATGGCCATGCTTTCCATCTTCGAGATCAGAGGCAGACAGCAACAATCCACGTCTTTCCCACCCTTGATTTATGTAGATTACATTCAGTCTCCGCTATTAACACTGGTACACAGAGGTATCTATGAAGGAATACGCAGTCTTTACGTCATACGCAAGAAATTAATCCTACAGAAAAATGTTGAAGGAATGTGCATTGGAATGATTGGTAGAGCAGAGCTGATTCCATGTGATGGGCTCTCATGAGGGATTAGATATATTTCTCATTTAAGGCGGGGATGAATTGCCAACATTTTGTTCCTTGTTGACTAGCAATTATATAAATATATTGTATATTTAGTGGTTTATTGCTCATTCTTGTCACTCTTCATTAACTTTCTTTCTGCTGCATCCTCCCTCTTGAGCCTGAGGAGCGTTTTAGAGAGATTCCATGTTTTCCCTGTGAGAGTTTTGTGGCCAAACATTTTCACGGTGAGAAATATAGAATTAGGTGTGTGCTAGAAGTGTTATTGTAGATTAAATGGGGTTGAGAATGTACTGTACGTATGGAGACCAAACACTATGTTTTTAAGTAATTGCCGAACCTACATAGCAATAGCATAAGGTCATCCATTGCCTTCAGAACACAGAACAGAACACAGATGGGCTAAACTCATAATTTGGCAGATGTAACATTATACACCAATTAATAGTAACTTTGGTATGTCTTAACTCTTGTATTTTTGGGTATGATTGTGAAACAAACAAACTGTGAATATTACAAACATAATGTAAGAGTTTTTGTGTGGAATGTGGAAAAGCCTATTGAATTTGATAGTTAAAAGTCTGTGCCAGGTGGTGTTAGGGGGAGGGGCATTTACTTTCTAGAGAGCGTTTGATTGGACTAAAAATCTGTGTAGTGCAGGACGAGTAGTCAGTGTTTTCCAGAATAGAAAGACTAAACTTAAATGTGTAAATTTGCTAAAAGTAAATGTTGTCACTGTTTAGGAGTACAGTACACTAGCTTTTGACCTCAAAACACATACAGTACATGGACTCAAATTTTGATTTGGTGGTATTAATGACTAGATCTGGTCTGGTCTCTAAATGGTCTTGAAAGCTAGTTTCTCTTCTATTTTGGCGGTCATTTGTGAAGACAGAAATTAAGCGGTTTCATTTTATGCTACTTACATCGTCTGTGGTATGGTGTTGTACGTTGCATTGTGTAGTTTTGGTGGTCCCCTCCCCTTTCCCCACTGCAGAAAATTGCTCCCTAGTGCCTGATGCAGCTGTGAAGCCTTTTATCAGAGAAACACAGCAGAGACCCTTAACTCCTGGTGTTGTCCCTTCTATGCTCCTCCTCTCTCTATCTCCATCACACCATCCCTGTCAGCAGTGTCTTCTACCTTTGCTGCCTTGCAGTGAATGCTGTGTCTGGTATCTACTTTTTACACAACCAATGAAGGTTTTAAGGTGGGCGTACACGGTGCGATTCTGAAGGTCGGAACGTCGTGAGCTCTGGCACATGTCACGATTGAGTTTATCCGAAAATGGTACGGAGGCAGTCACACACGACATGAATTTACTACGATTTTACAAACTCTGACGTAAGCATTACATTTCGCGCCATTCATAAAAATATGGATTCTGAGGACGAAATAGTTTTCTTTGTGGCAGGC
>NW_015544154.1:1310253-1316648 GCF_001515605.1 Sinocyclocheilus anshuiensis
TCGCCTTAACAACTATGTACTTACATTTAAATTAATTAATTGGTACAATGCACTTATTGTGTACATACATGGTTTTACATTGTATTTATATATATTTTTTAAAATACCTGCATGTAATTACATCTGTAATTAATTTCTGTAATTGCATTTATAATTACAGTGCTGACCCATTCCTTACACCTTAACCCACCCTTAAACCTACCCATACCAAGTGTTTTCCAATACAATATGAACACAATAAGTACATTGTACTTATTTTTTGATGTAAGTACATAGTAGTTAAGGCCACCTAATATAAAGTGGGGCCCCAGTTAATAGTAACTATGGTAGGACCTAACCCTGTATTTTTGTGTATGATTGTTATGGTTGGGGTCAAAATGCCCTTAAGTGGATTCAGTATAATTCAGACAAAATCACTCTATGAAAAACAAACTGTGAATATTATAAAATGTATTTTAACTATTTTTGTAGCATTTAAACAAAATAAATTGTGTACACAATACATTTTAACACAATAAATTCTAATACATTTTACACAGAAGCAAGAAGTGTGGAAAAGCTCTTCTCTGTGCATTCCTGAACCGCAAAGAGTAGATTATGGTGATAGCAATGCCAAGATCATGGGTTCAGTTCCCAGCAAACTGAACATGCATGGACTGATAAAAAAGTGCAACTTTAATGCAATTAAGTTTCTTTGGATAAATGACCCTAAATTTAGAAAAGTCACAAAATTTCAAGAAAAATCATAGGTTGACCGATATTTCCATCAACTCAAAAATGAAAATGGGTCAGATTGACCCACAACATAATGAAATTGCATGATAAGCACCATTTTCTTTCCTGTGTTGATAAATTTCCTATTGCATTTGATAGTTAGTCTATGGCAGGTGGTGTTGGGAGAGGGGCATTCACTTTCTAGAGAGCATTTGATTGGACTGAAAATCTGCGTAATGCAGGATGAGTCATCAATGTGATTTCCAGAATGGAAAGACTATAAACTTTAAATGTATATATGTGCTTACAAGTGAATTTTGTCAATGTTTTGGAGTACACTAGCTTATGACCTCAAAGCGGACTCAAGTTTTGATTTCATGGTATTAATGACTAGATTTATAGTGTGAGTCTGGTCTCTAAATGTCTTAAAAGCTAGTTTCTCTTCTTTTTTGGTGGTCATTTGTGCAGACAGAAATTAAGCTGTTTCATTTACGCTGCCCACATTGTCTGTGGCATGGTGCTGTACATTGCATTGTGTAGTTTTGGTGGTCCCCTCCCCTTTCCCCACTGCAGAAAATTGCTCCCTAGTGCCTGATGCAGCTGTGAAGCCTTTTATCAGAGAAACACAGCAGAGACCCTTAACTCCTGGTGTTGTCCCTTCTATGCTCCTCCTCTCTCTATCTCCATCACACCATCCCTGTCAGCAGTGTCTTCTACCTTTGCTGCCTTGCAGTGAATGCTGTGTCTGGTATCTACTTTTTACACAACCAATGAAGGTTTTAAGGTGGGCGTACACGGTGCGATTCTGAAGGTCGGAACGTCGTGAGCTCTGGCACATGTCACGATTGAGTTTATCCGAAAATGGTACGGAGGCAGTCACACACGACATGAATTTACTACGATTTTACAAACTCTGACGTAAGCATTACATTTCGCGCCATTCATAAAAATATGGATTCTGAGGACGAAATAGTTTTCTTTGTGGCAGGCTGCTTGTGACGTCCAAAAAAACAAAAAAAACGAAGACAAAGGACATGGCAAAGAGAATGGCTGAAAAGCAGAGAAAAGCATGGACTTTCTGTTCTTCATAAAGAATTCGAGGGAGTAGGCCATTTCTGAATTTCTGCTGGTTTTGCCGGAAATACAACAGGCGTATTCATTCATAAAGCTGAAC
Source organism: Sinocyclocheilus anshuiensis (assembly GCF_001515605.1). Lineage (NCBI taxonomy): Eukaryota > Metazoa > Chordata > Actinopteri > Cypriniformes > Cyprinidae > Sinocyclocheilus > Sinocyclocheilus anshuiensis. Next base: position 1,312,142 of record NW_015544154.1, read on the forward strand.
GGCAAATTTGGCACATTCGGAATAACAAATAAAAAATAGAACTGTATAATTCAACTAAAATTATTATAGACTATATGGTTTTTGTCATCTTCTGATTGGTCAACTTCAGATGGATCGCCAAATCGTCTCGTTCAACCACACATATGCCACGAATTTAAACCGTCAGCATCCGATTTTTTTTGACATGTTTGAAAATTATCGGGAGGACGGGAGGTGCTCGTAACGTCTCGGATCGGCCCGTAATTCTTCTCACACGGTACGAGCCGCGACCATGCGAGCATCTGCGATTTTCTCCCGAGAGAAAAAAATCGCCTGCGAGCTCGTACGACAGCAAAAATCGCACCGTGTACGCCCGCCTTTAGCTGGAGGGTATTGACAGTCCCAAGGCTGGAGTTACATGACCCATTTGGGCAGTTCTGATGTGACTTGCCTTGTAAAGAAGCATATGATCAGAAATGGGACATCCAGGAGTAATAATTACCCAAATAGCAATCTTACTGTGGATTGTTGTGAATATAAGTATCCTGAAATGCCGATACATCTGCAGTGACACAGGAGTCCAAACAGTGGGTAACTGCTCAACAGATGGACTAATTCTGGGTTTAATTAGGATAGATGTTTAGCCTGTAGCCCATGTAAAGTGCTCTCATGCCTATGTGCAAGTTCAAGTCAAACCAGAGCCTGCAAACACAGATTCATGGGAATACACTGACAGTATATGGACAGGAAGAGAGAGAAGGGGTGAAATAAGTGAAAGGTGCAGAAATAGTCGAGGGAGAGAGCAGTATGAAAGAAATTGAGTAGAATATATTGTAGAGAACTTGAAAAGGGATGGGAGATAAACATACAGTGTACAACAGGGAGAGAGAAATAGTTTAAAGGGATAGTTCACCCCCAATAAAAACCTGTCAGCATTTACTCACACTCATGTCCTTCCAAACTCATTTGATTTTCTGTCTTGAGTAAAACAAACAAACACAAAAGGAAATTTTAAATAGTGTGACCTGGTCACTCTTTTTTTTCATGAAGTTACAAGCTTTAAAGGGTTAATTCACCCAAAAATAAAGATTGTAATCATTTATTCACCCTCATGTCATTCCAAACTTGTAAGACTTTTGTTCATCTTCAAAACGTCATAAAGAGATTCTTAGACGTATCCTTATGGATCAAGCAGTTCAATCCTATTCTTCTGAAAAGACACGACCACTTTATAGGCTGAACAGATTACATTTAGGCTTTTATTCACATAAAACATTGATCAACGCACATAGACACTATCAAAAAAGGTAAGCTGAAGCTCAAAGTGCTTGTTTGATGCATTAGACAACCTCATTGTCTCTTTGCGAATCAGGCATGTTAGAGCACATCAAATATGGTAAATAGAAGCTCAACGTATGTGCGTTGACCAGTGTTAATGACAGAATCACAACAGATCATAATTTCATTCACTGATAATCTTCTGCTCTACTGAGCTGTTAAAAGTTGCATCTGGGTCATTGAGTCCAGAACCAGATCAGTCCAGTTTGTGAACATTTTGTGAACCGGTTCTCTGATTCATTAAAAGGATCCAACTCCCAAGAATGATTAATTCATTAAACAACCATTGGCACTTTCAGTGAATAATGATTTCCATTTGTTTCTCGTATGTTACTCTCATAAACCTATTCTATAGCTTTAGAAAACTTGGAACAAAGTGCACGAGTCATATGAATCATCTTTATGGTCAGTTTGGAGCCTGACAGTCCCAGCCCTCATTTACTAGATACATAAACATTTTGAAAAGAGTGTTCAGTGTATTCTTCAGAAATGTACCTGTTCTTCCACAGAAGAAGGAAGTGAATCAAGTTTTGAATGACATAAGGGTGAGTAAACAACGACAGAATTCATTTTTAGGTGAACAATTCCTTCAACAAACTGACTGTTTGCATTACTGCAAAAAGATGGCACATATTCAGCACACTTATCAAAAGAACATGTCAGACTCACCCGGTTACAAATTACTGAATGCTAAACAAGCAATTTTATCACAAAGCACGCTGAAAATAAAAATTATAAGACAGCGTCACAATAAAAATGTATTCATTCATTATTTTCTTTGGGTGCCATTGTGCTAGTACTGTATGAATGAAATGAGGTGCCATGTCTTTTTGTACGCATGATTGATTGGTGAAGAACCCACAAGGGCTGCATATCCTGTCCAGATGGTGGGGTTTGGTCAGGCTGTGTCATTAGTCAGGTGGTTGCTGATGCTTGATGGCCCCTTTATTCATAACCGAACGGCTTCATCTTTCTCTTACTTAAGAGTAAATTAGAGGTGAGAATTTACAGGTGAAAATGAACAGGGTTTGAGGGAATGAGTGTATGTACACCCAGCTTATAGACTAGCTATTTGCAAATCACAGTTTCACAGAGTATTAATAGTGTGGCAGTACTACATCTTTTCAACCAATCACTGCCTGTGCAGCACTAACCCAGCAATAAAATAATAGCCACACACATCTTTTTCCCTCTGTCTAAGAGAAGTTGAGGGTTTCTATGGAAACCGGGGGAGGCTCCGTGCAATTTTATACATATGTTTTCTGGACGGCTGTGCCTCATGGTTCCTCGGCCTTGCCTGGAGGGTCCAGCTATTGATTGTAGCTTCTCTGCCTGAGCTATTAGAATGTGAATGAGGATCTCCCCCATCTCTTAATGTGTGCTGAATAATGACTTTCAAGGCTGAATTTGAGCTTGGACCTTGTCTGATATCTGTAAGCTCATAATTTCACGCCTAATGACTGGATCTGTACCAATGGGACTTTTTGAATGGCCAAGGTTCCTGTAGAACTGAACATACAGTTTAATGGTTCTTGGTTATCTATGTCTGTACTTTAACGTCTGCAGTGGCTGGAAGACCTGATAGTCTTGTCTATAATGTGTTTAGACGCTTTCATACTTTGGCACTGAGAGAATTTTCATGTTCATCTGTCATACTGTCATATCAGTGGTCTAATAATCGCAGTTTTATTTTGCATGTAGCGGGTCATCTCATGGGGGCAGCATGTTGATATCACATGACCAGCCAAATACTATTCGCTTTATCTTGGTAACTGCTTGGTTATTGGACCCGTTCACTTGAGAAATTAATGAATCATGCTATTCATTCAATATCCTGAAAACTTTTGTGTGACTTAACAATTATACCTGTCAGGTCTATGAGGCCTTAAAGGGATAGTTCATTCAGAAAATGCCTTTGTCATTTAATCATGTCATTCCAATCTTGTATGACTTTCTTCTGTTGAACAAAAATGGTCCATATAGTGAAAATTAGTGTTTGGACCACAACATTCTTCAAAATACTTTTATGTTCCACAGAAAAAGAGTACACCATGCAGGTTTGGAACAACATGAGGGTACATGATAATGGAATTTCCATTTTTGGGTGAACTGAGTCTGTAAGGCTATACTGCAAAAAAACAAGTGTGTATATCACTGCACAAGTCCAAGACCACTGCAATATCGGCCAGTGCAGCATAAACATAAGACAACTAAGTGCACCTTTAAATAGACTAAAGCTAAAAGAAAAACGAGCACATTATTGGTATTGAGAAGGCTTTAGAAGGACTGAAATTAATGGTAAAAAGTGTTTTCAGAGATTAAATTTAGAAATCAGTGGGAAATCAGAACAAAGGCTGCTTATTTTGACACCAACACAATACAGGGAGAGGGAGACAGAGGGATAGAAGAGTTATTTATAATGTAAGCGTTCCTCTCCAACACTTCTTTGAATGTTTCTCCGAGCAAATGCAGGTTACGCATGTTATTTTTCAGTGCTTTCATTAGTTTGCCTGTGGCACTGCCTCATTAATTCTCTGCCTTTCAATGTAGCTCATGTTAATATAGATGTAATGAAATATTCAGCCGTTTCTCCATGAGGAATGTATGAGGTTTGTTGCTCTACAGGGATCTATCACACACATAGTTCAGACCCCATAGACATTTTCCACTATTATTACAAATTTGAATGTGGTAAATGGGTTTACAGGCATGTTGTGCACATGATCAGTGCTGAGGTATATTGGTATAAAGCAAAAAGTAAAGGATTGTAGGAGAATCAGCCAGCATGTTTTCTGTAGGACATTGAAGTCAAACTCAATTAATAGCAAGCTTTGGTTGCCTCCACAGCCAGTCTATCCTGAGATAGAAGTCACATAGCTTGTAGATACACAAGATACGAAGCATAGTTAGATTGATGCATTGCGTAGTAATTCTGTGTAGTGTGTAATGACTTGATTACTTAAATTTGTAAGGCAATTAATTATTATTAATTCATTCAGGTTTTGATAGGACTCGGATCTGAAAATCCGAAGTTCACCTGATTAAACCGATTTCAAATTTGTTATGTTACACTTTAAATCAAGGGTCGTCCAGCGAGCCGTGACCTCAGTATATTTTAACAAATTGACTATGTATTCTCCTGGCCACGGATAAATACGTTCTTTGATAATTTGTAAGCTCTTAGAGAGGT
>NW_015544154.1:1316678-1319885 GCF_001515605.1 Sinocyclocheilus anshuiensis
TGTCGTACTTCTCTTTGATGTAGTCAAGCTGTTGTGTTAGGCGACTGATCTCATTTCTTGACTCATCCAGGTGAGATTCAGGGGCTTTAATTCGGCCGTTCTTGTCTCTGAAGTCGGTCTTTGCCTTTTACAGAAGCTGTTCGGCATATTGTAGCTGGCTGAAGAGATTAGCGTAGTAAGCCTTGCCTCGTTCCATTTCTTGGATAGCGGCTGCTAGGGTTTCTTTTAGCCTAGTGATCTCCTCCTCGGCCCCTTGTTCCACTTCATCAGGCCCTTCCTGTCGTTCCTGAGCCGTGTGTAGTTTCATACCACATACACCATGTAGTTTGCTGGTTTAATAATACTCTCTCTTATGCTTATGTCTTGTGTGGATTGAACAAGTCATTAGATTTTACCGCTTATTTTTATTTAAATTATTATTAGGACTGGGTAATGACAGCTTTCTGATTCAGTTCTGATTAAGTTCTGATTCATAGGATATTCAATTTGATTGCAATTTTGATTCGATTTGACTCAGAAAATTCACTATTACTATTCAGATTCATTTTGTTCCCATTTTGGTGTCTTTTAGTTATTGTACATATTGCTATTCTTGCATATGACAGAATTTCTCAGGTCTGATTCACTCTGGCCATTTTGAACTATTCATTCAAACAACCTGCTTATAAGAGTAGTTTGTTTCAGGAATTGGACTATACTAGTCGCACTATACAATTTTGATTCTCTAAAAAGAACTGGCTTATAAGTAAAGTCAATATTACCCAGCCCTAACAGTTTAAAAAAAAATACATTTTACTATTCTGTCATACTTTAAATTTGGAGTGTTCAAACTACAGGGTAGTCCATGTGTTACTACTACTGAAATTAATTACACTTTACATGTGTTTTGTGCAACACGGACACTGTAATGTAACATGTCACCAGACTTGCTTTATTTGACCTATGAAAGCTAATGACCTGCAATAATTTGTGCAATTGACAATAAATTATTCATCCGTTTCCATTTCAAGTAGCCCTGATCCTGTAGTGACTTTCTCATGCCTGAATGAACTTTGTGTTGTAAATGACATCATGTGACCTGCCCCTCATATCCATATGGCCCGGACATGGCCAATGAGAGGTCTCGCTAACTAGATAACTGTGTCAACATGAATCATTGTTTTTGATATTGCCTGGCGCATTATACCAGGCAGGGCATAAGGTTCAGAGACTCTTTTTTTTTGTCCCATTTACCCCCATTAGAAATTAAAATAATAAATCCGTGGCATAACTAGAAATCCACCCACATATTACATTTACATTTACATTTAGTCATTTAGCAGACGCGTTTATCCAAAGTGACTTACAAATGAGGACAATGGAAGCAATCAAAATCAACAAGAGAGCAATGATATGCAAGTGCTATAACAAGTCTCAGTTAGCTTAACGCAGTATAGTAACACACACTAATGAACTTGGTCATTCTGCATCTGTTCAAAACATGTTAAAAACAAAACTACAAGAGATTGCAGAGCACCGCCTCGGGCAACATTGGGGTTGTGATCTCTCCATGATGTCAAGACCCTCACACCCCGTAGGATACACACAGATGGCCCCGCAACTGCTCGTACGTGTCTGCATGCGTGCTCGTGCCCATGCGTGGGATCCTCCGCAGCCTTAACCTCTGCGCAGGCTTCTGATCAAGTGACATAATCAGATTAGGGAGGTGGGGAGAGGGTGAACAGACATTATTTTCACTTTGACTGCAGTGATGACAGGTACTGCCACAGGCACATTGAGAGAGAGACAGTTTGGTTGCAAGCTAATTCCTGTGTGTGTGTGTGCGCGCGCTGGGGTCTTTCTAATTTAGTTGTGCTCTGGACTGAGGCGGCTCAAGGAGTGAGGCTGTGTTACTGCATTACAGCACAGCAACTGTTGCCAGACGTGTCTCCGTGGAGGTGGTGTGGCACACATGCTGAGCACATCTGGCTTGGGCGAGTGCTGCCTGGTTCAGCATGGCAACAGCATCACACAGCCCTGCAGACCGTCACAAGGAGGGGTCAGGGCCTGCTCTGTGCTCAGATTTTACCCCTCACACTGAATGCAGATCTGCTACCTCTTCTGTATTCATTTTTGAGCTCAGTTCGTGCTGAGAGTCAAGCAGTGATTGATATACTGATCTAATTTAGGCCCTTATTGTGCTGTATTGTTGACAAATTGACTTATTAAACCCGGAATTGTTTAACCTATATTATTGATGACAATTGTGATTACATTGGTGCATAGCGTGTCTTCTTATCTGCTGTAAGTGTTGCTGATATGCAGTTTCACAGGATTGCGCGGCTCTGGCCTGTGTTCGAATGCAAGTGCTTTATTGCTTTTTTGCATGGTTTTATATTACCCATATTCCGCTCGTGCAGTCCGGTATTATTCTCTCCTTACATTAGCCACAGAGTGCTTTATGAAAGATATTATTTTCAGCTGTACGGTTTATGCTGAGGAAGAAAAACCCTTTATTTCAGTACATTACTTGGGGACATTTTCCTCTGCTTTCAGCCCCGTCACTATGGTTACAGCAGTGTTTGACTATATGTGTGTGCGTGTGAATGTTTTGATTTGATATGTTTAATGGATTGGGATTGTCAGTGAATAGCAGCAAAAAAATAGGATGTTAAGCAGAGCAAATACAATTTACAGTTCCTAATATTGACTGAATGGTTTAGCCTGTGATATAAAATGGAAGCTTTATTGACTTTTGTTTCTCTTTTAAAGGGGTCATATGATGCAATTTCAAGTTTTCCTTTCTCTTTGGAGTGTTACAAGCTGTTCGTGAATAGATAAGATCCCTAAAGTTGCAAAGACTAAAGTCTCAAACCCAAAGAGATATTCGTTATAAAAGTTAAGACTCGTCCACGCCCTCCTAAAACGCCTCGTTCAAACACGCCCTCACATGTCTACGTCACTGCGTGGGAAGATTTGCATAACGCCGCCCAAACTTTGTTTGGTCTTCTAAAAGAGGACACAACTAGAAATTAGTGGTTAAGTTGTATTTACAACACTGTTCCAGAACAGTTCAACCCAAATATTCAGATGTGTGCAGCACATTTTACGGAGGACTGTTTCCTGAGCCTGCAGAGTAGCCTACAATGCTGTGTGTGCACAAAGGTTGTTTCTATAAAGTGGGGCAATTCCAACTTTGCAAGGACAGTCTGGCGCTTCTGACTCACA
>NW_015544154.1:1320314-1320493 GCF_001515605.1 Sinocyclocheilus anshuiensis
ATAAAAAGACAGTATAAGTCATTATAATCAGTAATTATGTCCCCACTGGATGCAACAAATGCCTCGTTTATAATTTATTGGTTTTGTCCGTCGCGCTGGGAACGGCATCACAGTATGGTAAGGGGCGTAACATTTCCATCACACGCTTGAGGTATTCGGCCAATCACAATGCACTGGAT
>NW_015544154.1:1320851-1331588 GCF_001515605.1 Sinocyclocheilus anshuiensis
CACTGTTCCAGAACAGTTCAACCCAAATATTCAGATGTGTGCAGCACATTTTACGGAGGACTGTTTCCTGAGCCTGCAGAGTAGCCTACAATGCTGTGTGTGCACAAAGGTTGTTTCTATAAAGTGGGGCAATTCCAACTTTGCAAGGACAGTCTGGCGCTTCTGACTCACAACCTGTAAGTACGTTTTCATATTTAAAGGATTTGCCACTGACGATTCAAACGCGAGTTTTGAGCAGTGTAGAGTAGCGCTTGTTGTTTGTCATTTCTCCGATCACAAATGCAGACATGGTTTTATGTTTACACGGCACGATACGCAACGCATAAAAAGACAGTATAAGTCATTATAATCAGTAATTATGTCCCCACTGGATGCAACAAATGCCTCGTTTATAATTTATTGGTTTTGTCCGTCGCGCTGGGAACGGCATCACAGTATGGTAAGGGGCGTAACATTTCCATCACACGCTTGAGGTATTCGGCCAATCACAATGCACTGGATGGGTGGCCAATCAGAGCACACCTCGCTTTTTTAGAATGATGAGCTTTGTAAAAATCGACCCGTTTCAGAAAGGTGGGCCATAGAGGAGCAACAATAATGTACAGTTTGTGGAAAATAATGTTAACCTTAAACCATATAAACACATTGCGTTACACCAAATACACAAAATAATGTTCTTTTTAGCAACGTCATATGACCCCTTTCATGACTATGTCCATATTCTCAGGAAAATTTAGGTCAGAATTTGGGTATATTTTGATATCGCATGCTTCATGTAGAATGTAGAGCTAATGCCAATAATCTTATTTATAATCTTAATTTTATTTTGTTTTATTTAGCAAGGGCACATTAAATCGATCAAAAGTGACAGCCATTTATGATGTTACAAAAGATTTCCTCCTCAAATGCTGTTGTTTTGAACTTTCTATCCATCAAAAAATCCTGAAAAAATGTATGATTTCCACAAACATATTAAGCAACACAACTATTTTCAACATTGATAATAATAAGAAATGTTTTATGAGTACCAAATCATCATATTAGAATGTGACCCTATAGACAGATCAAAAAAATGAAAAAAAAATAAAAATTCTTACCAACCCCAAATTTTTGAATGGTTGTGTATATCTGCACATGTCTAAATGAAAGTAATTATGCTCCGAAACATCACATTATCGAAGAAATAATTTTTGGATCAAGGAGGAGACAGATTGTTGTAGCAAAGTTTAGAAATTAGCACTGTAACATAATGTATTATAACATGAATGAAAAGTTACTTTATTGAAATAGAGGGCAAGAACGAGCTTATACAGTATTTTCACAAGTAGAGTGGGAAAAGAATATGCATTATTCAGAATATTCTGATTACATGTATAAAGGAATATTCCAATAGTTGTGAATGTGATTCCAATGTAAACCAAAATGTAAACTTGTAAACGAAAGGCATGTAAACCTGGTCGATGATAGATTGCAATAACGTTGATGCTGATTTAAAGTGGGTGAGGTATTAGGCATGTTTGGTTGGGTAGCTGCTGAAAGCAGGTCATGTTGCCCCACTGTGTAACCGGCTGACCAGATGAGGGGGTTTGGGGATTAGTCAGGCCCCCCACAGCTGCAGCCACAGCCCTGAGTAGAACAGATGGTCGTCTGCATGTTAAGGCAGTCACCCCCACCACCATAACACACATGTACAAACACACAACATATGACAGAAGCATCGTTGTGACGGTGTGGTATACACAACTATTATCTCCATTATTCATGTTCCATGATTATGTAATGATTTGATTGTACATCCTCACGTTGACTGATCTGCGGCCGGCGCTCAGAGACACTCAGCAGACGCTCTGAGCTGGGCAGTGTCACTTTGCCTGTGGCTCAATGCCAGATTCAGATTCAAGGGCATCGTACTCCTTGCTGGATGAGGTGAGGGGTCAGATTCACCCCACACAGAAGCCACCCTCACACCTTTGATGTGTTTGCTATGAAACATCCAGACCTTGAAGTACAAAAGGCTTGTTTTGTGTGAACCATCTCTGTAATATTTATCATACCACAATAAAATGACGATCATTTACAAATGTGACACGTTAAAGTTGTTGGTTATAGTCATAATGATCATTTTGTTGTTCCAAAAGATCATTAAAAATGACAACGAGCCCACAGTAATTGAATTGGAAAAAGGGTGAATGACATTATTCCATAATTTAGCTGATTGTGTTTAGCAAATCATGTACAGAACGTATAGGATGTTCTGTAATGATGAGAACATAATGAAATATTATTCATTGTTTCCATTCGCCAGCTTGCATGAATATGCCGTGCGTATTTCAGAAATGGCCTGTGGTGTTGAAACTGAATTGGCGGTATGAATCTGACCTCTCTCGCTGAGCAAGCATCACATCACCAGCACTTGATGGATGATTGGCCATATTTCCAGAATAATCAAAGACTAAAGAGGTAACAATTGCAGATTACGTCATTTTTTTTTTTTGGATGACATCCCAGATTTCCGAAGACCCCTGTAAAAGCACCCCACCCCCAGCTTTCCATCTCCCTCTTTGTCTGTTTCTCGTTCTCCCTCCATCTTTCTCCCAGCGCTTCCTTTGTGTTTGGCTGGAGAGCATGCCTATGACTCATAGTAGAGCAGGACTGTATTTTTAGCACTGATTCACCCCTTGCCATGGTGCTTCCTGTGAGGAATATGAAAACCCATGAAGCACATTTCTCGTAGCTCCATTATCAAGCATCATTTAACAGGTGCTTGGTGCACATTTACAGAACGTGGAGGGGGAGCATGGGAATAAATGTCAGGATGCTTGAACTTTGGTGTTTTACATCTCGGACTGTTTTAGAAACAACTTTGTGATTTATTCCATCTATTTTTGCCATTGCAGTGATGAGGACCTGAAAAAGGAAGCCGATGTTGTGACAAAAACGACTCTTGCTTTTTGACCCTTTCACTTTTGACATGGTTTGGCTCTCGTTCTTCACTCTCTCTTACTCTCTCTACTTCCTTCGTTCATTGTTCGGCTAAACTCAGTCTCGGATTAAAGACGATTAGCATAGGCTGTGATTGCGGCATGCTGTGCCGCCCTCCCCCCATCTTTCTTTGTGCTGCCGTCTTGCACCTCCCAAAATAGTGAGGAAAAAATGCAGTGTAAGTAGATTTAGCAAAAAATGGGGCAAATTTTATGCATGGATATGCAACAATCAAAACAATCTGGACAATGATGAAACTGCTGTTTTTAGCCATTAGGAGATTTTACCACCCGCTGTACACTCAGTTAGGCCCTCCTCTGACTATCAGCCCCTGGAGCTAGAGTGGCTTCAATTTAAGCAAACGGTGAGCCAGAAGTACCATTGATGTTTAATTCCCCTTGTGGCCGGTCAGTCATAATTTGCTTATGGTGGATTTCCACAAAGCTGTTTTTATGGACATAAAAAGTAGAGTATGCTTGAATTGCTCTCTCGTCAAAGAGCTATAGACATTTCACAAAGCATACTAAAACACTAGGCCCTACTCAAACTGGAAAGCTGTGATTTTTTTTTTCTTATGCTCAAAATTAGACAATATGGTAAATATGTAAATAATAAAAAGCACTTTTAGTGGATGCTTACACTTGTGAAAAAGAAGAATGCTTAATTGTATTGAATGTGTAGGTACTTTTAGTGTACTTCAAATCTTGATAGTATATTTTTCAAAAAGACACTGGCAGATAATATATTACTTAAATTAAGGGCCACTTTTTGAAACTTGTATGGAACTATGTTTCTTAACACTTATTTGCTATTATGCTTTTTCACTTTTTCAACTTTAGTTAGTCTGTAATGTTGCTATTTGAGCATAACAAAGATCTGCAAAGTTACAAAGCTCAAAGTGCACTTCAAAAGGAGATATTTTATTTAACAGAAATCACTTTTCAAAAACTACAACGAACGACTTGTTTGGACTACAACGCATATTTGCCGGGATTTGTGATATCACAAAGATCGACGAATGGGACGAGACCTGGTTGAGCTGCACTAGAGAAGGCAACAAGTGTTATCACTATGTCGGAGACACGCTAGCTGTCCCAAGGCAGACGAACTTAGAGTGGTTACAATCATCCGGGTTTAAATCGCGCTCAAATTGATTTGATTTTGACGCAATATTTACACTGAAGCTCACAGTGTGACCCCAAATAAAGAATATTTTCTGCCTGATTCTCTATGTTTGATGGTTACCTCATTGTAGATTCTTGCCTCAGCGTTCTTCTGTTATACACCTGCCATGCAGATCAAAACTCATCCAAGCAAATGAAAAAGAAGCATAAAAAAAAAAAAACACACTGAAGCAACGCCTCTGAGAAAGAAAAGGGGACAGGACGCCCCAGAGTGAGAGCTTGCTGAAGAATGAGCATTCTTTACAAATATCATTCATGGTCGTATGTTAACGCCTCTGTCAGGGTCTGTGAAGAATAAAGCCATTTCATGGTAAATGTGTGGCTATGGCAGGAATAAGGAGGGAAACTGTCAGGATTCATTGATTTTCAAGAGAGTGAAAAACATCAGCAACAGGCTTATCACAAAGCCATTTAGACTATGAGAGAGAGACTGAGCTGAAGAGAGACGTTGGATCACAGGGCATATGTTCTCAGATGGGGGATGCTATTATAGCATTAGCTTAAAGAAACTTCTAGTGATTGAACATGTCTTAAAAATGGGAATGCAATTCATTTACTGCTTAAAAAAACATCTAAAAAGCCATTTTGGCCCTTCTACTCGGGCTAGTCAATTAAGACACACTGAATTGATTATATGCCCTGCAGGTTAATAATAGTGGGTTTTAGCTTGGCAGGCATATGAAAATGAAAATGGAAAAGTAAAATCTAAATACTTAAAATCATGCCTTCAGGGACTAGTAGATTTTGGACGATATTAGGCAGTATCTTGATCGAAAGAACCTCAAATATGGATTTTTTTTCTGGAGCTTATGGACTTAACCCGCTGTTGTCTGCTGCACCTGGGAATCAGGAACACTGCGCCGTCTGTGGCTATACAGTAAGAGTATTAGCATCTGACTTCTATGGCTTGTGCACAGTCATAATGTTTTATTCGTATCTAACCGTGGTTTCCTTTGTGAATCCCCAAGGTTCATATTATAGATGGAGGGTGGTATTGCAGACATCCAGTGTGAGGAAATGTACCAGCATGGCATGCAATTATTGGCACACCACAGTAGCTGCGTTTCATTCATTTCTAATGTATGATGTCATAGTGCTTCTCATCGCTGTCGTTGGCTTGACACTTCACACATGTGTAACGATTACAGCAATGCAGTAACAATGGAAGCCTGTTCGTGAAGTGTGATCCCATATACAAAGTGTACCATCACTCCCAGTATAATAGTAGTGCTGTTCAAACCCTGTGATGCTCGGAGCTCATGCGTTGACACATTGAAAAGTGTGTGTTGTGTGAGATGTGGGATGCTGCTTTTGTAGTACTTTGTATGCTTTGACATTTCATATTTCCAGCCCTTCAATCTAGCTTTCGTTGCTGTAGATCAGTGGTTCAATCCATTGATGGTCCGTGGAGGATTTCTAGTGGTCTGTGAGTTGACTGGCTGATTCAGACCTAAAAAAAAAACAGGCCTAAACAAATATATAATTACTTTAATTGACAAAAGGAAAAAAAAAAGACGGTCTGTCAGAGACCAGAGACAAAGGTGCGGTCACATTAGTGAAATTTCTGCAAGATTTTGTGCTCAGAAAGGTCCATTGTCAATAGTATATCAATGTATGAAGCTCTGCTCACATAGAAAGTCACTTTAATGTCAAACCAAGCAGCTTTCTGTTGGTCAGCTTGATCATCTTGAACCGGTGCAAAATCTGCATGGGGAAATCTTTCCCTCTTATGTGAAATTCTGAAATGACTGGATTTCGCCTGTGAAAATTTGCCAAACAAAAGTCAATAGCCAGGTTTCCATCCAAGGATTTTTTTACGGAAAAATATTTAGCGCTTCAAAATTTTTACTAATATAGCTGATGGAAATGCCATTTATCTATAAAATTTCTCATGTGTCGACATTATCTTTTTCCGTTTAACTTTAGCGCATAAATTCTATATCGATAATTCAAATGTCGCAAAAAATTGTTTGGAAACACTTTTTGTCGAGAAAAGGGGCTTTAACGCAAATAAATGTGGTGTCACATGGCAGAATTAGCCTATAGGCAGCATCCGTGTGCATGGTGTTGCTCACGTTAAAGCACCCTTTCCCTGCAGTTCAAAAGCGCATTAAATCATATTCATATTATTAAATTGCATCTAAAATTATTTTATATTTGGTAAGAAAAAGACAAGTTACCTCTCAAACATACTTATCTTAATTTTATGTTCCTTTAGTAGCCTACGATTACATTATTTTTTACAGTGCACTGCTCAGTTTAAATAGCCTGTTCTCCGTGCCATTCAGCGTGACCACCATACCCCTGTGATATTACTATGCCAAGCACATTTTGTTTTACGTGGTGGATATTGGAACGTGAAGTACACAATTTTAAATTATTTGTTTTGGCTTGTTAGTAGCTTCTTATATATTTTTTAATTCTTGTTTTATTCTGAGTTCTGTTCTACCGTTAAATTTAAAGTATTTGTTGTGGAGTGAGGGGAACTAAAATAGCATGGTTTGCAATGTTTGACTGACTGTATTTTATTATGACAATGAACAGGCTGCGTTGTCCAGTTAGTAATGCTTAACTGCGCAAGTGAGGCGCCGGCACGATCACTTGTTTTTTTTTTTTCCTTTTAAAAGTGGAAACAACTTACACCGGACGCGAGCGGCGCGGCAACTGTCGCGTCTGGTGTACAGGTGCATCTCAATAAATTAGAATGTCATGGAAAAATTGTGAAACTCGTGTATTAAATAAATTCAATGCACACAGACTGAAGTAGTTTAAGTCTTTGGTTCTTTTAATTGTGATGATTTTGTCTCACATTTAACAAAAACCCACCAATTCACTATCTCAACAAATTAGAATATGGTGACATGCCAATCAGCTAATCAACTCAAAACACCTGCAAAGGTTTCCTGAGCCTTCAAAATTCTGCATTTAGGCTGCTAATTGTTGCACAGTTTTTTTTTTCTTTAGTTTTTTAAATTTATAATTTAGAAAAATATATTTTGCATATAGGCCTATTTATTTCTTTTATATAGCCTATAGCTTTATTATGTTTTTCTGCATTCGCAGAATCGCTGCAGGTGCGTGACATGACCATGTGAATCCTCACGTTGCCTATTTATTTCTTTTATATAGCCTATAGCTTTATTATGTTTTTCTGCATTCGCAGAAGCGCTGCAGGTGCGTGACATGACCATGTGAATCCTCACGTTCTGTTGTTTAAGCTGCTTTTTGCGTGTATAAAATTAATCTCTGGAAAACAAATTGAGGTATTTTTATTGGGTCACAGCCACGTCTCTATTCAAATTTCATTTAATTGTAATTTAACATAACCTTGTCGGTTAATAATGGCTTAACGACAGTCGGTTGTTGGTTAGGAGAAATAAAATAACCGAAATGAACATTTCATCTAAAAGTTAATCAGAAAAATAATGATAGGCTAATACAACTGCACCTATTTATGAATAATGCTTGATGATCAAGTATCTAAATAGTCTTTAACAAAGTACAAAAAAACAAAAAAAAAACAGGAACTCATGACACTTGTTAAAAACGTAACTTTATGCAGGCCTATACAATTTAATAATAGGATATATAATAAAGTTTTATTTCAAATGAATGAAGAACAGGCTACTAGTCTGTATAATTTATGCAATAAGTGAAATTATGTATGGAAACAGCTCAAAGGCTATTTTTTTTGCGATACACCAAAACTTATGCAACAATTCGTTTTTTTTTAGGGATGACGTCATCACGCACAGCATTTTATCGGTAAAAGGCCAGTTGGATGGAAACAGGCTGTAGACAGCAATTTTCGCAAAGTTTTTTTCATATTCTCTTTATCGATAACAAAACAGCGCAAAATCTGGATGGAAACTTGGCTAATGTGACTACACCTTAAATGTATGGAAGTCTTTGGTCCAACTTTTTAGCTAGCAAACCGTTGGCTGATTTAGGTTCATTAGCTAAAAGTAGAAATAAGAAAACTATGTAATTATGTAACTTATATAGTCTGTAATTTTTGTAATATGTCATGTAAAATATTTGAGAATCACTGCTCTAGATATATATTTGTGCCCTGGAAACAGATGATATGCACACAGTCTCGCACACAGTCACCCATTCCCAAACGCAAGGTCAACGGAGAGCCCATGGCTCTATGCACACAGGAAATTGCTGACTGCACAAGAGGAAGTATTTAACACTCTGCCACCCCCCATAAGGCCTGGGACACAATCAGGAACGGTGAAATTACTTTTCTGCTGATGCCTATCCGTTCTTTCTTGTTGATAAGTATTCTGAGATTTTCTTAATTATTTTCCCTTTCTCATTTTCTTTGCCAAATGCAGACACCCATGAAATAATTGCTGGATGAGTTTTTTCTTCTTATTATTTTATCAGATCCTGTGCTGTCAGGACCAAAAAACAAGAATATTAAAATTTCACAAAGCTATGCCAAAGGCTGTGCCTTTCAATATTGCAGCGAATATTTTGGTTATTTTTTGTCATTTTCACTTGGACACTTCAGGCAAAAATAATATGTTCTATTAGATTATTATTGAATTTATAAATATAAAATATACACACAGCACACTGCATACATTGCTGGGAAAATTGCTGTTTCTTTTTTCTTTTTTTCCCTTACATATGCTCTTAATAATGCCTCATTTCTTCCAGCTGTATTTATGACAGTTCATTATTGTTTTTGTTTGTTTCTTTCTTTTTTTGTTACAGTGGAACAAAAAGTGATTCAAATTATTTAATTTAACATGTTCAACAAAACATATTGTGGTTTTATTTCTACGCAAATTCATTCATTTACATATTCATGCATTTATGGTGTTGAGGAAAAGAAACCTCAGGCCTTGGATCAATAGCAACCCTTCTTGGCATGAAGCCATGTGTAGTTGTGAGTGGTCGCTTGTATTGTTTTGGAGGTTGTGTTTCACGGCTGACTCCCCTTCCACACTTGTCCATTGCTTCTCTTTTCAGAGACAAAAGAAAGCTGGACCTCTTCACTCTCAATAGAGCGAATTGATCTTTTTGAGAAGGGAATACTGGGTGATTTCAAAACAAACCCTCCACCTTTAGCACTTTCACCTCTTGCTAGATCAGTGGGAGGATATTACGGCTGGTTTGCTGTGAGGTTTCAGCTTGACAAGTGTGTGTTTGTCGATAAGTATAAGTGCCAGTGTATTCAGCTTTGACTTTTGTCATAACCCTTCCCCTCCACTTTGTGTCTGCAGCAAGCTCTGCATCTCATTGGCAACATAAAGTGTTGCAGAAAGATTTTTACTGACCCACTTCTGTCTGTATGTATACTAGAGGTATGATGGTGAAGCAGTCATTTCAGTTTTGTCTCTCAAGACTCATCTTTGATAATCAAAATGATATTCCAGTGAATGCCTTAAAATGGCTTGAATATAACTCTACACCGACTCATACACAGACTATACACATAGTATACACAGACTCATGAATATGCAAATTAGTCCTCACCTCCATTCCATCACACAGGCTTAGACTACCTGCTACACTTTCACTTAGTCACCTAAAGTAGCAAATGCAAGACAATGGCAAGTAGCAATATTGAATTAATTTAGCCATAAATATTTGAACCAGAAACTGATTCCAAAGAATAAGAGCAAATTACGACTACAAGTCGATGTATCAGAATGGATACATTCAATGCATACAAAATACAATGTATTTTATGTATCACACACATAATGGTGATTGATATTATTAGTCTTTGGCCTGACTACACTCTAGTTAATAATAAATTGCTAATGTTACTTCAAACAATGTTCCTGTTCGCCATCTTAGACAGCTTCCTTCTAAAAATCGTCATCCTTCGGTAGAAACGCTTTGCTAATGATATGAAAAGCCCCACCCTGCAAGTTGACGGGATTGGTTACATATTTGTGATGGTAGGAATAGGAAATGAGCTGTTTGAAAGCACGTTTTTGAGACTGTTTTTGGTACACTGCAGTTTTAAGGAGAAAATGCTCAGCAATGACTGATGAATTTGCACATAGTCTGTCTTTAAGTATATTAAAAATGTCAGATAGACATGTGAACAACATTAAAAACTTGATTTTCACCACAGGGGTCTTTAAGAAAATGACAAATTGGCTCATATTGGCTGTTATTTCAATTTAGTACAGTATATATTATAGTTCAATATTGGATAGTCTATGTAGTGATTATTTAAAAAATGTGCTTGTCAGCAGTTTTGAGTGGGTAAGATAAGTCCTTTAGAATTTGACTGCTCTCTCTCTATTCATATTCATTCATGCTCAGTTGTGTCTTCTCACGACTTGGACCTTTTCTGTTTCCATTCCATTCCATTTATTCCATTAAATTAGGTTAGAGACTATTTCGGTCCCATTGATAGATTGAGCCAGATTGAAAGTCTGAGAATATTTTTCTCTTCTTTTTACATCCTTATATGAGTTCACTTTCTCTGTCGTAATTTGAGTAATGGCTCAGTCTCTTGTAGTAAAGGACAGCTTATGCTGACTTTGAATTACTGCATAAAAGAGGATTCTGGGAAGTTTTTGGTCCCCCCCCCCCC
>NW_015544154.1:1331757-1342880 GCF_001515605.1 Sinocyclocheilus anshuiensis
CCACTGGGCTCTGATCTGGTGTCCCATCCAGAGAACAATCAGGCGCACATGTCGGTGGGTGTTGTGCCAATCCCAGTGTCCTCCTCTGTGCAGCATGTCTGACGAGATGACCGTGCCATGAGATGTAAAGGTCATTTGAACCGAGCACTCTTATCAGCTCCTTTATCCCTCTGTGTCTCTGTCTGTCCTCTTTTCCTTTCCTCCAGCCTTCTTGGGTATTTGTCATATAGCGTTCTGCAGATATAATTGGGTGTGATTGTGGAGGATTACAAAGGGCCAAAAGAGGATTTTGCTGCTCTGCGGTTTTATTGCTGTAATGAGCCGAGGACCTGAACTGTCTGTCTGAGTCCATCTGAGTGGCTCTGCAGACACATGTGGCCTCAGAACTTCTAGAGTTTGCAGAGAAAGACCATGAGCCACTTAATAAGAGTAAAGCCCCATTCTTGCAGTTATAAAAGCTATGCACTACGAGTCCCCAGATGACTTTCCCAAAGCATTGTTGACAAAAGATTTAGACCCATTTACTTTCTTCAAAGAATCCCCAAAGAATATTTTGTGCTTTGTCTTATTGTATGTAAGTGAGCCACTGTCTGTCTATCTGTCTATCTGTCTATCTGTCTGTCTGTCAATCTATCTATCTATCTATCTATCTATCTATCTGTCTGTCTGTCTGTCTGTCTGTCTGTCGTTCTGTCGGTCTGTCGTTCTGTCTGTCTGTCGTTCTGTCTATCATTCTGTCATTCTGTTTTCCATTCTATTTGTCTATCTACTGTTCTATATATCTATGAAGTTGGTAAAATAGTGTTTCAAATTTTTCCCTAATATTATTATTATTGCATTAATAATGTTTATAATCAATGTATCGCATCATATGCTAAAATGGATGTTTTTTTTGTTTTGTTTGTTTTTTTACTGAGCTCGTCACAATGCATTTTAGTATTGCCTTCTCCACCAAGGATAGATGCAGTGCTTCTTTTAAATTTGGCCTAAACAATTAAGGAGGCAGCATTATTAAGACGCCTAGCTTTTTGATCAGCTTTGTTTTGTATCAGGATTGCACCTATGAAACCTTAAAATGTTGACTGTACAGCCAGCACACTTGGTTTTAAAAACAACTTGAGATATAATACGAATTTAAAAATGTAGTAGCATATTCCTTCAAATGTAAATCTCAACTAGCAGGTTTCTACATATTGTTATTTTAAATTTAACACAAATTAAACAGGAAATCTACAACAAGACATTCAGAGGTGTTGGCATGACAACGAAAATGCTTCTTGCTCAATGTAAGATCAGATAGAGTAATAATGAATTTTGTTAAAAGATGCATTTAAAGTATTGTAACAATTATTTAAGATTTTGGTTTAATAGTACATTTGAGATATTTCTGTAAAGGGACACAATGATAGAAATATTGCACTTTATAGCATTTATTTTTTTCTACCTGTGCACCTTTTCTCCAACCCTTTTTCTAGATGATAGATGTTATCTTCATGTCATGTCATATGTCATGAGTGTTGGGATAGATGTTTGAAATGCTTATTAAAAAGGTGACCTTTAGAATAATCTCACGACTTTTGGCATAGTTTGCTTTATGGAGATTACCATGCTGAGGAGCCCATCCTGTGCCTGCATTTGAGGACTACAAGTGGATGTAGGGCTGGGTGGTATATAGAGTTTATACGATATATCGATATATATTTTTTATAATCGATATTGTATGAGGCAATACTGCCTATATCGATATACTGTAGTTCCATACGAGCGCATCTGCAAAAATAGTGGAGGACACAGAGTGAGCTGCTGCGGGGAAAGTGCATAATCCAGTTTGTCCTAAACATGAGACATGCTTATATTAAGAGCTTTAAAATAACTTGTAAGATATAGTTTTTCATGTATAGTTTAAAGCAGCTCGCCCTGTCAGATGCTCTGACAGATACATGTGCTGCTGACAGAGACGCTACTTTAATGTGTTTGAGATGTGCTGTTTTCCTCAGTGCATAACTTCACAGGTATATTCTCCATCTTTAAGTGTTGGAAAGTCATAGAAATATTTCCATTTTGCTGTCAGGAGCGCATGAGCCTTATATGCGATTCTCCACGAAACTTCACAGACTTCAACGAATGAGCGCAACGAACAGACGGAGCGCAATAGAATAGGAGCGCAATAATTCTACCTAAAGAATATATTTTACTAAAATATTGTAGTTGGACAATACTGTAAATGTGCCTTGTGTAGAATTTTAAACACAAGTAAGTTTATTTTATGATAGCAGTAACTGTAAAGTGACTATTGTAATGGGGTTTGTAACAACGTTCGTATTGGGAAGAAGGAGGCGGGAACCGGCGAACATTTAAAGAAAACTTTAATAAAATAAACAAACACAAAATGAAAGTAAAGCGGCAGCCCCTCGCGGACGACTGCCGCACACAAAACACAAAATAAAGTGCAGGCCTGGTCCTCTCTCGTCTTTCACTGTCGTCACTCCTCCTTTTATCCTTCCGGAGCTCCTCCGTGGGACTCGAGACCGGTGAGTGGTGCAGGTGTCGCTCATTATCAATTACTCCACCGGCCTCGCTCCGTTCCCAGTTCCCACGGCCCCGCCCCCACTCGTCACAGGGTTATCAAATAATAATGCAATTAATCTGTGCTTTTGTTTTTTTTTTGTTTTTCTTATTTAGTTTAGTGAATTTAACTTCTGCTTTAAAAAGCATTGTTTTTGTTTTTAGATGGTAATGTTACAATGTAATGTGATTTTAGCCCCTTTTTTGTACAAAATAGCCCATAGCCTATATGGTTACTATATTTGTTTGCATTGTCTTTAATATAAACATTGTTTCATTGGACAACATTGGGCAGAATTAAATAAATAAATAAATATTTTTAAATCCAAATAGAAAAATGTAGAAAATACCGAGATATAAGATATAAGCCCTCTTCTCTCCCTCTGCCGTGCTTCTGCTTTCCATATTTGAGCTCCAATATGTAGAGCAATGAGGACTTAAATGGTTAGTTCACCCAAAAATGAAAATTCTGTCATTAATTACTCACCCTCTTGTCGTTTCAAACTCGTAAGACCTTCGTTCATCTTCAGAACACAAATTAAGATATTTTGGGTGGAATCTGAGAGCTGTCTAGCCCTGCATAGACGGCAACGCAGCTGAAATGTTCCCAAGTCCAGAGACGTAGCAAGGATATCTGTAAAATAATCCATGTGACGTCAGTGGTTCAACCGCAATTATACGAAGCTACGAGAATACTTTTTCTGGGCAAAAGAAAAAAAAAAAACGACTTTATTCAACAATTCGTCTCCTCTGCATCACCCTTGTGCCATTTTGGAGAATATCCGCTGGACGTAAACAGAGGCGACGAATTGTTGAATAAAGTCGTTTTTTTTTCTTCTTTTGCCCAGAAAAAGTATACTCGTAGCTTCGTATAATTGCGGATGAACCACTGATGTCACATGGATTATTTTACAGATCTCCTTGCTACGTTTCTGGACTTGGGAACATTTTGGTTGCGTTGCTGTCTATGAGGGTGAGTAATTAATGACAGAATTTTCATTTTTGGGTGAACTAACCCTTTAACCCCTACCATCTCACCTCCTCCTCTTTGCTCTTGATGTAATCCAAAGATCATTTTTTGTGCTTTTCTGAGAGGGCTGCATGCGCAGACACAGTCTGTCCACCTCAGTCTTCCACGTACTCGTGCTCACCTCATTATTTGTGTGTGTTATGAGTGGCATGCATGAGGCTTGTCTTTAGGACCCAGGCACTTTCATATGTATGCAGTGTTTGTTGTCATTAGACTCGTGCTTCCCGAAACAGGTTTGCATTGGCATTCCACTGCAATTCAATCGGTGTGTTTTGCTTGTGCAGGGGAAACAGTGCCTTGGCCTCTATAGGCAGTACACACAAGTGGTATCCTCTGTCATGTGCGCTGAATACTTCTATGTGTTTTAACAAAACAGAAGCTCAGCACAGCTGCAGAGTGACCTTATGTAATAATATGTCTTTGAAATTTGTGGTGTCTTTAAAAATGAATATTTTGTATTATTGAAACCATCATGTTGCTTCAAACCCATATGACTGACTTTCTTCTGTTGAACACATAAAAGGGTTTTTTGAAGAATATCAATTTCCATGTAATATGATTAATATAATATGAAAAAAAAAATTAAAAGTGATTGATATGACTTGTACACTATATTTGAAGTCTTCTGCAGGTACGCAATGACAGACCAAATTTAATGAGTTATTCACTGAAACATTATGTATAGTAATGATGTTCTTTTGAGTCTTCTCAATGAATCAGATTATCCAGTTCACAAATCTAGTCTGAATGATTTGTTTAAGAATTGGACTGATCCGGTTCTCAACTCTCTGAATTTAGTTTTGATCTTTTTCTCACACAAATTATACATATTAGTTCAGAAGACTTGAAATATACAACACAAATAATATGCTTTTATTTATTTGTTTTTATAGCACTGGGGAGACCGAGATGCCATTCTTTTCAATTTTGAGGGAAAGAGTGACCAGGACATTCACCTAAAAATTCACCTTTCATGTTCATAAATCATACAGATTTGGCAGAACATTGAGCAAAGGATAACAGTGTTTTATTTTTTTGGGTGAACTATCACTGGAATAAGTCATGCCTTTGGCTGCTGTAGATTGTGTGAATTTTTATATATTTTTCCCCCAAACCAGTTAAGTGCAAACGCTGCCCCAAAACCCATTGTAAAGATTTTATTGGCCATATTTGTCGCGTGTATGCTTTTAAGTCCTAGTCAGAGAAGAGTTTGGTGTAATTGATTGTGGTTGTACTTATCACCTACTATCACTAGTGTTTCAGCACTAAAGCTTTGTAAAAACTGAACATTCTCCTCAGTTGAGCAGTGTGGTGGTGAATCAGCTGCGCTGCACAGAGAACAAGTGAGAGGTTGTCTGAGTAGGCCGCACAGACAGGAAGACACGCAATCCCAGACCTCTTCCTCCTCTTCCTCCTGATGCAGACTGGTTCGCTCTGTACCTCTGCGGCTGCACATCGTTAAGTATCACTCATGAATCGATTCCCTACTCTGAGTGGGAGGAATTCAAGCATAGTTTACATCTGAGGCACTGTGATGTCTCAGAGGCATTTATGCAAATGTTCAAATGCGAACATCCTATTGGACTGCAGTCTGTGATTTGAGCATTGCTCACGGTTACTTCATGCAAAGGTCCTGACTGAGAACTGACGCGCAGCGTGTCGTAAAAACATCACTGACTCAGAAAAAAGCAGTTATCCTGTTTGCTGTCCTACTGGCGCCGTGCGAATATTCTTCACAGGGTGAACAAATGTCAAGTCGACACACAACATGTCACTTTTTCACCCGAGCGACCAACGTGCTAGGAAATCGCAAGCGCATCACGTACCAGCCGCAAGCGTGGAGGTGGATGGGGAAAGCAGCTGAAGTAATCAATGATGGAGAAGCAGGGAGACGAATGAGAGAGGTTAGCAGTGGAATGCGAGACATGGGATGAATAATTTGTGTGCATGTGTGTGCGAGCTGGGAGGGGGTTGCCTGTGCTGATTATACCTCTGTGATGCTGATAGGCCGTCTGACGAGAGCGGTTATTATCTCCCACAGCAGGGAGAACTGTGATTGGAGCAGAGAGCCATGCTGAGACGGAGAGAAGGGCTGCTGTGCGATAGACGCTCTCTGAAATCTCCAGCCTCTGACTTTACACTGACCTTAACCACCTCAGTAGCTAAGACACTGTAGCTCTGCTCACAAACCTTGTGGGCTGCCTACTTAGACAGCAGTTTCAAGCATTACAGGTGATCTCCAGGTGTGGAGGCTTTTCCAAATAGTGCACAAGGTAATCGCGCTTCTACCTTTTGTTGGCCAAATACATGGGCAGTACACTAACGTTCAAATTTTGTGCTTGGTAAGATTTTGTTAAAATGTTTTTGAAAGAAGTGTCTTAAGCTCATTAAGGCTGCATTTATTTGATCAAATATAGTCAAAACAGTTATTGTGAAATGTTATAATTTAAAATAACTGTTTTCAATTTGAATAAAATAAAGTGTAATTTATTCCTGTGAAGCTGAATTTTCAGCAGGCATTTTTTCAGTGTTCAGTGTCATCTATCATTCTAATATGCTGATTCGCTGCTCAAGAAACATTTCTTAATATCAATGTTGAAAATATTTTTGTGGAAACATATTTTTTTCAGGAAGAATTGAAAGTTCAAAAGAACAGCACTTACTGGAAATACATACACAACTGCGAGTTTGTTGTCAGATTGTGGACGAGTTGAGAGAAATGTTGTTCATAAATAAATCGGAACATTTTTTAAACGTTTTGATATTGACAAATAGCCGGTTGTTGACATTGAGTAATAGTGTTGGATGGTATGCTCCATAGTCATATCGTCCTATCATCAGCCTGTGATAGTATTACTAGTCTGATAATAATAATGACAATAATAATAATAATCATCTTGCTATTGTCAATGTCATCAGCCACAGGCGATATCTTTGACTATCGGCATACACGATACTATCGTCTATCGGCACAACCCTATTGAGTAGCTAATATATAATATAATACACAATGTTTATCATAGTCCAAATTTGTTGTATATAATATTCATGAGGAGCGGTATTTTGGTCCAATGAGTTTTTGTTGTGGGCATGGCTAACCTGAAGACATTGACTGAAATACAAGAAATACAACCAGAAATAACCAGAAATACAAACCAAAATGCAGTGTTGCTCATCACTTGTCACATCTGGTTGGGAAAAAGTGATTAATGTGAAAGAGGAAAAATTGTCATTGGGTCTCCTATGCTCAACATGAGAATATAGACAGTAGACATGCTCTTTCTATGCACCACTAGTGTTATCATTCTATGTTTATTTACATGTTATAAATATCTTAAGCTTTATACTAATTTAACCCGCAGAAGTTTGGTAAATCTTGATGGTGCTTGTTTAGACTCAGTTTGAGTTTTGACAAATGTACATTTTCTGGTTTCATGCAACTGACATTCATTAGAATTCCAAATCACAAACACAGCTGGATTTTTCATTTGAACAAGTGCTCTCTGATTGTTTTTAGCATAATGTCATAATTTAAATCTAAATTCACTAGCTGTCTAAATGCATAAGAAGGCTGACACCCAAATGTATGAAGCGTCATTCAACAAGGAAGTCGCTGTGTTGCATCCAGTATTTAAACGTTTAAAGTAATGTCCATGTAAAAAGTCTCTTGATGTGTTGTTGATTATCATCAGCGCACATTTGTGACAGTGAAGAAGCGAAGGCCAGAGGAGAGGAGCGAGAGAGGGAAGTGATGGCGCTTCATGTTGGAGTGAGCCATGTCGCCTGGAAAGCAATATGTTCCACCTGAATGCCTCTTTCCACGGCTACACCATTTATCTGCCTGCGAGGTCTCTGTGTTTGGAGAACGGGCTTCGGTGAGGGGTGGAAATGCTACCGTGAACGGACAGAAACACTTCCCCTTGCATGTATTCATAATTTCTGCCTATTAAGTCACTTTTGCCAGCTGTGTTGCTGTCGTGCTTCTGCTTCTTGGTTGATTTCTGGGAAGTTTTGTGGCATGTAGCTGCATTTTGAGGTCAGTAGAAGAATTTGTGTGTGTATGTGTGTGCTGTTGTGTAATCACATGTTAAATGTGGGTTGAAGAAATACTAGATTTGCATTTACGGAAGGAAATGCCAGTGCGTGCAAGGGAACAAAAGAACACCATTTTAAGTCACTTAGCTTTTAGGCCTTGGATCGGTGTAAATGGAATGTCAGTCAGCTGCATGCAAGGATCAACACATGGTCACGGTGCAAAGGTGCTATAAATGGTTAAATATATGCAAGGAAAATTAGAACATTCACAGTTCAGTATGCAAATGATTGTAAGAATAAGGTCAGTTGAAGGATTTTTTTTTTCTGTATGCTGTTTTATGATCAGATGTTAAATGTGGAATAGCATTAGTTTTTCAGCTTTGGTTCTGCTTAAAAGAAATGCTGCATTAGTGCTGATTTGCGATTGTCGTGACATTTGTAATCAGTCAGAATTCAGTATGCAAATATTATGTTTACATCATTACATTTTGAATGCTGAACGTTCTATTAATGGGAGATTTTCAGATTTTAACCATACCAAAAGAAATGAATTTGAAATGAAAAAAAAAAAATTACTACAGCTACAGCACACCTTCAGATTATTACTATAATTCTATAAATACATGTAAAGTATTATATTGCTGCCATGCAAACACTAATAGAATACAGACTACAACTGTTGACTTTTAAACGCAGTTTACACCTGTTATTAACATTTTGGTCAGTCTGTTTGAAGCAGCACCAGTTTTATTTGAGTACTACATTTAGCATTTATTAATATTTTAAATTAGCTTTTACTTTTACATTTTCAGGTTTCATTTTAATGTAAATCTATGTGTAATCTTATGTGATTTTGTAATTTTTACATTCGTTTTAGGTTTTTAAAAATATTTATATTTAGCTTTAATTTATTTTATTTCAGTTAGTTGCTTAGGAAACATTTCTAATTTTCATATACGTTTTTTTTTTAAGTTTAACTTTTTCATCTAATAATTATACTAATATTAATATTAATATTAATGTCATATATAATAATGTATAACATTAATATATTATTTTTTTATTTCAGCTTTATTTCAATTAACTTATTTTTGAATACACTAAATACAGGTGTATACAGGGCTTAAAAACTTTTTTCCACTTCAGCCCCATTCAAGTTGGATAATTATTTAAATTTTGTCATGGTAGCAGACAGTGCCAATGAAAGACAAAATATAAAATATGCATATCAGACTGCAGAAGATAACAATAGGCCTAGAAGGAAACCAAGATGAGCTGGAGGCGATTTTAAAGGCTCTTTTTAGCAAATGTGATTTCAGAATTGTGCTGCTGTCCATGGTCCTGATTCTGAATGGAATCTGACTGCGTCCCCTGCATGTGCGCTCTCTGTGCACATATATTTAAATCTTCATAAATCTCCATTTGTTGTAATTAGGGCTGCACGATTATGAGATGACAAAAATCATAATTGTCGATTATTCCCTTGAAATTGTAATTGCGAATATTAATTACGATTATCACAATTGTTTGATGCAACTGCATGCGCATTTTTATATGAGAATAAACAAGCTGAAAACACTCTAACTGAAAAACCTTTAGTGCTTTTCTATAGTATTAAGCCTCAAATGTCAAATATACATCGGATTGGTTTCTTCTTTAAATTATAAAAAAAGGAAAAATATGAATGGTATTATAATGTTATACTAAAACTAAAACAATGGAAAACCCCTTAAGATAACATGTAGAAAGAAAAAAACATATCTTAAGCGTGCAGAATAACATAAGTGGACTTTGAACGATTAATTGCCGCTTTGAACGATTACGTAATTGTGGCATCCATAATTGTAATTGTGATTAGAAATTCGATTAATTGTGCAGCCCTAGTTGTAATACAGTTTGCCAACTAAAATTGTTTTTCATTTTAACTCTCTGTTGGTTGACGAAATGATTGGCTTTATTCCCTTTCCCATGGAGGGATGTGATGTATTCTTAGCACGGTAATACTGACTGTAAAGTAGCTTAACACATGCTTTCACGCCAGTGTTTTTTCCTCTCTAATCATGTGACTAATGTATGTGTTCAGCTGTGGTCAGATGTTGTGCATCATGCTAATAGGGGATGAGGTGTAAAAACCCCACAGGAGACATGCCAGAGAGGTCTTCACTTAAAAGCTAATCAAACTGTCATTATCACACCTCCTGAGAAGTGCCGTGCGAGAGAGCCAGTGAGTGTGTGATTCATAAATCTTGTCTCCGATACTGGCTTTCAAATTTCAGTTTACAAACCTGATATTTGCAGCCAACTCCTATTGTGTTAATCTCTACTGGATTACATGGCGACCGGGCACTACGTGGAGTTGTAAAATGTTGTCAAAGGACAATATCTGCACACACATAAGTGCGGAGGACCACGCAATCACATTTGCCCTGAAGCTGTAATTTGTCTTGTGCCATCAGTCTCCCGGGAGATGGTGGAGTTTATGTAGATTATTGCCTAAAAGTGGGTTAAGATGAATGCCACCAACATGGACCGATACAAACACCCTTACCGTCCTCTGATACCGACGACAAAGAGGATTTGCCGCTGATAAATCAGGCAACGGATATTTGTATGTGTGAATACCGCTCATATTTTGAAGGTCGGGCAAGAGAAATAATGAAATATGTGTGAAGATTAGAAAGTTTGATAGTAAAATGTGACATCAACCACTTTTTTTTGACAAGAGAAGCATTTGTCATGAAAGTCATGAAACGCCCTTCACAGAAATCCACTACTGATGGTGTACGTCCACAAAAACTGTTATCAGATTTGTTTTTTCCCCTATAAAGAATTTGACAGTGCAAGGAAATATAAGGGAAGGCTGTACAGAAATAGCAGGTGTTCGGAGGAACATTCTGCATGTGATGATAAGATGTAACAGATAACGTTTGCAGTTGAGAGAAACGCGTCTCTGACCTTTTACTAACTTGTCAACTCTCGTCCATCCTCACTGTCTCCCATCACAACACTGCACATCAGAGTTTAACTCTGGCATAAATACATAAACACACACACAAACAGATGTACTCTACTTACTGTGCTAATGGAGAGATATCAAAACAGAAAACAATGCAGAGAACCTTCTTCAGATTTCACTTCTATACTGGATGACTGGGTGCGTCACATTGCAATCTGACAAGCAGTTTACTCCTATTACAATTGCCTGAGCTGTTTAAACTGTTGCACCTGTTTGTGTTGTGATAGAACTTCAGTTGCAGTTTGTATTTTTGATTCTCTGCATAGCTACTGCAGCCACGTTTTCCCCCCTTCAGTCTGATTTGTAATTTTTTGGTTTATAAACCAAGCATGCTAATAATTTATATTTAAATTACCTTTGGCATAATTTGGGGGGGTGGAGTCTAATTACAATTTCTTGATAAAATCTACAAAATAAATAAATAAATAAATAATAATAAAACAAACACACACACACACACACACACACACACACACA
>NW_015544154.1:1343382-1348274 GCF_001515605.1 Sinocyclocheilus anshuiensis
TAGGTTTGCTGTATTGTTTGTAGGGCTGCACAATTTGGCCAAAATGTTGTGATTAAAAAAATCTGATCAATATGGCTATAAAAAGCTATTATTATTATTATTATTATTACTACTACTGCTACTACTACTACTGCTACATATTTATTATTATAAATATTACTAATTAAATAATAATTGTATTACTAATACTAATATTCTTAAAAAAAAAACCTTACAATAATTTATTAATAATGTTACATGAAAAATGCAAACCTCATAATTATTATCTATGTTGTCTACTTCAATGTTGTGATCTTTTAAAAATGTTATTTTCAGTTTTTTACATTTTTAATTTATTTAGGCAAAATCATTATTGGTCCTAACATGAAAATAATGATCTGCTTATCAATATCGGTCCTCTACTTATGGATATGTTGAATCGATTGCAAATAATTTAATTTATTATGTATTTCAATAGCCTGACTTTGGCTGTTACATCAAAGCCTGCATGTGTGTTTTCCGGTCTCTGACCCAGTAATTTAAATAATTGTTTGTTTCTAACTAGTAACCTTAAATCTTTTTTCTTTTAAAATAGCCCGTACAAAGTGTGCTTAATGTCAGTGTATTTTTCTGTGGAAAAAAAGTATTCTCCTATTTCTATGTCTAGACTCACTTACAGCTGATGGTTAATTGGTTAATTGTTGGTGACCATTCTGAGGTGATGTGGAGCCTCCGCACTGTCAGTGTTAGACCACTGCTATTCTGCTGCAATGCAGCGTTGGTTCCTTCCAGTGTTGAGACGGTGTTTGATATGTTTGCATTTTGTAGGTTGATGTAGAATGTTGATTGGTTACATGGAATGTTTGAGATGAGCTAGTGTATTTGAATGTAACCCATTCTCATTCTAATATCCCATTGAATCCAGCATCAGGGAAGAGTCATGCTTGTGAATGGTATTTTTGTTAAAGGAGACTGATCGTAGGGGGATTATACCGAGCTGCTTTACTCTAGATGTTTTGAATTTTGTGGACTTCTCCTCCCAATCTCTCTCCTTTTCTCTCAGTGTGTCCCAGATCAAATCTAAGCACTCCACTTCAAAGCCTTCAAACATGGCAGAGCTTTAATTTACAGCCAATAAGGTTTCTTTTCAGAGTGACAAAATGGGGCACAATGTCGCCATTTCCCTTGAGAGGGAATGAGAGAGAACAAGACAACATGTGAGGAAACCCTGGAATTTCTGTCTCTCTCTTGAGCTCTGTTCTTCCCGCCAGCCCTCACTTCAGAGGATTGAAGTCATCTGTCTCCATTAGGGGGTCATGGAAATATGAGACCTGCTGGGGTGGCCCTGCTCTAAAGCTAAGAGTGGACATCATTAAAAGTCCTCATCAGTTTGTTGTAGAAAAAGCCACTCTTCTCTCTGTCCACTTCCTTTAGGAGGGTGGCGGTGGATTGAACTTAGAACTCCCCATGTCTATATTCTCCATGTATACGTACATGTAGTTTTCTGAATATACAAAGGAGATCTCTAGATATAGACATAATGGTTATACTGTTTTTATGTTCATTTTCATTAATAGCATTAACATATTGTAACATTTTCATTAAATTATCAATATTTGATCATTAGATCAGCAGATCAATCTTTGATTTATATATACAGTATATTCTAGGGGGTGTCATTTTAATGCATTCATTTAGTTTATTGCATATTTGTATCTTCAGCAAATATTGATATACCGTATACAATTGATCGTTATTAAATTATTTTTAATGAGATTTAAATGTATTGCTGATTTGAAGGCATTATATACATTGGTTTTTGAAGTATTATGAACTATTATTTTGTCAACAATTTTGTTATTGAAAAGTTAATAAAATCTATTTTATCTCTGATATATTTTACATTTCATATATTATTATTTTTAACATAATTTATACTTATTCATTTTGGGGGCACATGTTTTGTTATTCATCACATACACTACCAAAAGTTTCAAAAAAGTTAAAAAGTTTGGGGTCACTAAGATTTTTTAAACATTTTTGAAAGAAGTCTGTAATGCTCACAAAGACTGCATCTATTTGATCAAAAATACAGTAAAACAGCAACATTGTAAAATATTGTTACAATTTAAAATGACTTCAGTCTTCAGTGTCACATGATCCTCCAGAAATCATTCTAATATGCTAATTTAATAACCATAATCATTTCAGTGTGGCTTTCATAAGACACACACACATATGTATATATATATATATATATATATATATATATATTGTGTGTGTGTGTGTGTGTGTAGTTACACATTTCCACTTGGGCACCAGTAATGCTTTGCAGAAGAAAAACAAAAGCAAGAACTTAACAGTCAAAAATAGTCTTGATATTGTGTCCTCAGAGCCAAAGGCAAGTGGCTTCATTTTTCTATTTAAAAAAACAAAGCAAAACAATTCTAAATCATCAGTTGAGCCCAATTAGATATGAATATTAAAAGATAAGATCAGATGTTTTATCACACTATTGTTATTTTTTATATTTAGATACATATGTAAGGCAGAAGGCCATGTCAGAAAAGAGACTGAATGGGGTTCAGAGTTTTCCTCTTGAAGTCTGGACCATTTTTATATTTAGCTTAAAACAAACATAATCAAAACACTCTCATCGTAAGGATAAAACAAAGTTAACTAATAATTTCAAAGTTTATGTTGTCTTTCCATGCCATCTACAAATAATTTTCCCAATTTTAACAATTATATGTTTATTTTAAAATGCTCTTAACATACTGATTAATAATGCTAAATGTAGATGAAAAAAAAAATCCTGTTACAAACCTGGTTTGAACGGTCAGAGTCATAAACGCATGGATGATAGCTAGAAATAACTATACTTGAAGGAAGCCCATTTGGCTCTAGATTAAAAAAAAACTATTAGAGGATATAACGCAGAAAGATCATTACAATAAACATCACTGAGCACTTGTGGTGTGAACTGCTCCGTTGTTTTGAAGTGCTGCTCACTTTGTTTAGAAATGGTAAAATGGTGCTGCCATTGCCATTATGTCTCGCAGTCCGGTTGATTTAAATATGCCTGCTGCAGAAGGATAAAAATAGCTTGAAAAGTGAATTTGGAGTCAGGCTTTGTTGGACTCAAGCAGGGTCTGTAGTAGGGATGGAACGATTACCGGTTTCACGATAAATCACGATAAAATGCCCTGACGGTTAGTATTATCGTTTAAAATTTAATTATCATCAAAACCGTGTTTGATTAAAGAGATTTTGAAAACTCGCTGTAAATCCTGTCCAGCCAGCATCAGTCTGACGCAGAAGCGGCATGCAATGTTTTTGCAGGAGATGAAATGGCAGAAGGCAGTGACAGCGCTCTGGAGATTTTTCAGCCATCTAAGGCACTATAATCGTGATATGAAATTTTCATACCGTTACTTCCCTAGTCTGTAGTACAGTAGTGTGTGTGAGTGAGAGTGTTACTGTAATGGTCCGTGGGTCATTCATTCCATTTAGCCTCCACTCTCTTCTCACACGCTACAGCACAATAACATTATTATTGATCATTCTGCTGATGGGTGAGAAGATGGCTCTCCTCACACACACACACACACACACACACACACATAGCGCTATATAAATAAAGGTGACTTGACTTGACTTGACTATTGACGACGGTCATTATAAGGAAGGAAATGCCACAGAATAGAATCTTGCTTAAAAAAGTGCATAGAGCTGCTTGATTTATTTGTTGTTTGTTGATTTTGAAATATAAAATATGAAATGTTTTCAGTGTGTGCATCTGTTCTTTTTGAACACTTTCATCTTATTTTAACAAAACCGTGATAATATTGATAACCGTGATAACGTTGTGCACTATAATCGTGATATGAAATTTTCATACCGTTACTTCCCTAGTCTGTAGTACAGTAGTGTGTGTGAGTGAGAGTGTTACTGTAATGGTCCGTGGGTCATTCATTCCATTTAGCCTCCACTCTCTTCTCACACGCTACAGCACAATAACATTATTATTGATCATTCTGCTGATGGGTGAGAAGATGGAGCCCTTTCACACACACACACACACACACACTCACACACACACACAACTCTTCTCAATCCCTTACATCACTCTGTCTACATCACTTAAGCATTTTGTGTCACACAGTTTTATCTCTCCTCTCACTTGCATCCCCTGGCTGAAGACAAATGGCTGCTTATATCACCAGACTGATGTTCAGACATCATCTGTGCTCGGAGCGCTCACAGTAATTAACAGGGCTCACAAAATTGTTAGCCCGACGTCCCGGGGCTATTGTGTTTGCCAGTCGGGCTACAAAAATGTTTCACCACTCTGCCCGACGGGCTATCTTAAATGCAGATCTCCCGCGGGTCCTTAAAGGTGCTGTATGTAGTATTGACACTGAGTGGTTGAACTAGGTATTGCAGTCCAAATTCAAAATATTGGAGAGGGTTTTTTTCACCCGGCCCCTCCTAAAACAGAGACCCGGCCCGGAACGCACATTTTCAAAGGAGAATAACTGACTGTAGCATTGTTTTTCAGATATCAGATAATGTTAACTTAGCATGTTTCTTAAATATCTGCAAACATATTATGGTATTTTTATGCTTTAGTATAAAAAGCCCCTAGACCTCAGTAATTGTGAAAAAAGCCAGGAAATTTCAGTTTTGACAATATGGGACCTTTAAAAACTCCTAAAGTGAGTTGTATCAAACTTAAGGCCATAACGAGTTTTAAATACGTTAAATGGTATAAGAAATGTTTTAATTATAATTTCAAGAGGTCTTAGAGGTCTTACCGGAAAGACAAGAGTCGCTATACGGCTGGATTAAAGGTGCAGTAGGAGATCTTGGAAAATTTGGAAAATGGCCTGATAGCACTGAAAGCGAACATC
>NW_015544154.1:1351441-1362916 GCF_001515605.1 Sinocyclocheilus anshuiensis
GTCTTAAAGGTGCAGTAGGAGATCTTGGAAAATGCTAACTTTAGCCTGATAGCACTGAAAGCGAACGTCCCACCCTCCCTGCAATCGCCGTTCAAAGCCACGCCCCCTGAATGCATATACGCTCACAGACCAGAATACCAGAGACAACATTACTACAATATGCTACATCAGCGGTTCCCAATTCCAGCCCATATTCCGAAGTGAAGTCAACTTAAACGGATTTCCCCTGCTCAGGGAGTAGGGTTCACAGCAATGAACACTGTGTAGGGATCATATCGATCGGAACACAGTTCATGCACGTAGCTCACTTCTAACGAGCTGGTTATCTGAATCGGGTGTGTTAACTAAGCGAGACATGCAAAATATGCAGAGCGGGGGGCGCGAGGACTGGAATTGGGAACCGCTGGGCTACATCATGTGTCATTCACCGGTGAGAAAACTTTAAAAGTACTACAATACCAGGAAGGAAGATTGGGTTGTTGATGTTTGTCTGCCATCCTCGCTCTGTCTGCACAGCGTGCGTGAACGTGCTGATGACGTATCCTGTCTGCGCGAACAGGGTGCGCAGAGGTATGCAAATACATACGTTGACAGGCAGGTAGGGAAGCGAATTAAAACGCTCGGACCGAGCATTTTGATTTGACGAACAATTCTTGGTCCTACGCCTTCCTCAGAATATATAAATAAATTTGGACCACTTAACTTAATGATTGCTATCGGGATGTGAAGAGACTTTCAACCAGCATAACAAAAAATAGCGCGGTTGTCTTTATTTGAATGTCTGTCTGAATGAACCGACTGTCCTCAGAAACGTGTTGCTGGCATTTTAATTTCATTTAACCTATAATTCCTGATAAAGCAGCGTTTATAAGCTGGGAGCTGCTTTGTGTACAGCCGTTACCGGGGAAACCGCAATATTTCAGCGCTCCTAAAGCGCCACCTCGTGGCAGAGAATGAATTAGCATTTCCAATAAGCCTTTCTTGTTGTTTATGTTCAGATCAATGCAAATATCAACTCATGTTTTTACGCAGCAAACACATAGAGTTGTAAATGAGAAATTAGTTAATGTGCCTTCTAAAAATCTAAACAATCAAGACAGTAATATTTTTACGTTTTAAATTGACATAATAATTTATATGCTTGATTTATCCCTTTTTTATAAAAATGGTCTAAAGGCTGAAATGCTGTTGTATAAGATTTTTGTTTTTGTGAAAAGCTGTAGTAAATGAGAAAGAAGTTAATGTGCCTTCTAAAAATCTAAACAATCAAGACAGTAATATTTTTACGTTTTAAATTGACATAATAATTTATATGCTTGATTTATCCCTTTTTTATAAAAATGGTCTAAAGGCTGAAATGCTGTTGTATAAGATTTTTGTTTTTGTGAAAAGCTGTATCTGAACTGTAAATCATGTAATTTTATGGCTGAATACTGTATGCTACCATAGGCATTGTTCAACCCCCCTCATACTGTGTTCATTTTACTTGTGCAGCTCTTAAAATGGGTCATAAATTGCCTTAAATTTATTTTTTAAAATTCTGCAGATACCCGTTAAATAGTGAAATAAAAATCCTTCATATTTGTTGATATTTATGTATTGAAAATATTTTTGATTGACATTTAAACTCCTATCTGATTTTCTATATTTACATTTTTTTATTATTTTTTTTTTTTATTTGGGCTAGTTACATTTTATTTTCAGGCTACCAAAATCTGAAGAGTACCTGTCCGAAGGGCTACCAGGGATTTTGAAATTTTGCGAGCCCTGAGATGATGGTATGATAGATAGATAGATAGATAGCTAGATAGACAGACACACACACACACACACACACTTGTATATCTCCATCATGGCGACTATCCATTGACTTTCATTGTTTTATCCAGAGCTTGTGATATTTTGGATTCCCTAAACTTAATGGGATAGTCCACCCAAAAATGTCAATTCTGTCATTATCTACGCACCCTCATGTTTTTCCAAACCTGTATGCATTTCTTGCTTCTGCTGAACACAAAAGTGGATATTTTGAAGAATGTTGGTATGTCCGTTCCCATGAACTTCCATAGTATTTTTGATGTATGCGATGGAAGTCAATGAAAACCAAAACTAGTTAGTTATCAACATTCTTCAAAATGTCTTCTTCTGTATTTCTCTGAAGAGGAAGAAATCACATGAGAGTGAGTATATGATGACAAAATGTTCAATTTTTTGGGTTGACTATCCCTTAAAGGGGTCATAAGATGTTGCTAAAAAGAACATTATTTTGTGTAATGAAATGTGTTTATGCGGTTTAAAGTTAAAAAAACACATTATTTTCCACATACTGTACATTATTGTACTGTATGCCCCGCCTTTCTGAAACACGTCGATTTTTACAAAGCTCATCGGTCTGAAAAGCGAAGTGTGCTCTGATTGGCCAGCTATCGCGGGCTTGAGAACGGCGCGGCTGGCGGATTCGATGAAGGAGTGGCCGGTCGGCTTGCGGCAACCACATGTGACGAACCCGCGCTGGACTCCGCTTCGTCCACGGTGAAAGCCGATCCGGTGATCCACAGCACGAAGTTGATGAATATCCTCAGCGACCAGCACGGATCAGCTCTAGGCATGACGAAGCGGATATCGTCCTCTTTTGGAAGGCCACAACATCGTGACGTAGACATGTGGGGGCGTGTTAGAACAAGCTGTTTTAGGTAGGCGTGGTTGACTTAACTTTTATAAAGAATATCTCTTTGGATTTGAGACTTTAGTCTTCTTTAGTCTTCTTTATGCACCAAGAGTTTTAACACTCCAAAGAGAAAGGAAAAATTGAAATCTCATCATATGACCCCTTTAAAACCCTATCTTTGCACAAACCTGTTTGAATTTGTACATTTTCTTCAAGACATTATTTAGTATATTTTTTAAGGTCACAATGGAGTGAAAATAGTGACAAATTTACTTGGAATGAATCGTATTAGCGTAAAATGTAGAGAGGGGATCAAAAACATGCATTTAGAAAATAGACAGGGTGAATTTCCATTTCCTGCCAGCTTGAAGCTGTTTTCCTTCTAGGGACCCACAGTGTTGGTGATTTCAGGTTTCAGCCTCCCACACACACATACATCCCTGTGTGTGTGTGTGTGTGTGTGTGTGTGTTTTGGACGGGTGTGGTGGACTGCTGGAGGTGCATTGTGACAGGCACTCACT
Source organism: Sinocyclocheilus anshuiensis (assembly GCF_001515605.1). Lineage (NCBI taxonomy): Eukaryota > Metazoa > Chordata > Actinopteri > Cypriniformes > Cyprinidae > Sinocyclocheilus > Sinocyclocheilus anshuiensis. The sequence continues at coordinate 1,354,631 of NW_015544154.1, forward strand.
CTGGCCAGCTTCCAGAATGTTTTGACAGACTGACTGCAGGCGAGACCTCTGCTTAAGACACGTCCTCAGAGGAGGGAGGGAGGTGGGAAGAAATATGAGAAAAATGAGAGAAGGTATGGGAAGATGGAGGCAGTTTTTTTTTGTGCATTCTGGATGTGTTCATTTGAAAAGTTTACCTTGTCTTTTTCCTTTTTCCTTTTTTCTACTTTTCTTTTTGTTGACAGCATGTGTCTGGCCATGAGGTCCTCACACATATTCTCTTCACTTGGATGCGTGCCCATCTGCTGTGCTGCATGTGGGTGTCTGTGGTGTGTGGATGAGGTGCAGGGCACTGTCAGGTGGCACCAGGTGTTGCTTGGCCTTGCTTCACTGCACGCAGGGCTGCAAATGCGTGGCACAATTACTCCCACATAACTGACACACACCACAAGCCCATCCCTGAGTGCATATTTAAATGTCATATGTTTTTTATTGCAAACTAAAATATTTTGAGAAAATAAACACTTGTTCTGGTAAAAATATATTAAGGCCATAATCACAAAATCATGAAGAAATAAATGTTTAGTCAGCACCAAATCAGCATATTAAAATGATTTCTGAAGGATCATGTGAGACTGGAGTAATGACTTCTGAATAGTAAGCTTTGCAATCACAGGAATAAATTATATTTTGAAATATATTAGAATAAGAAACAGTTAATTTAAATATAATTTAAATTAAATATTTTACAATATGAGTGTTTTTATTGTCATTTTGTTATTAATATATTTTATACTAATAAATGCAGCCTTGGTGAGTATAAGAGACTTTCAAAAACGGTTTTTAAAAAATCGTAGTGAAAACTTTTGAATGGTAGTGTATTCTTAAATTTTATAATGACTGACTAACTGTTCACTATTCAGTGGCTACTTATTAAATAAATATGCATGGACATGAAATATTGATCTGAGTTCATATTATTTTATAATTTTACTTGTATATTATATAAGAAAAAAATAGTCCACTAAAAAGAATAGACAGCCTAACTGGTTTCAGATGATCAGACTGATATAAAATATATAAAAAAAAAAAGTGTACATCAGAAAGTTCAGATATTGATCTTGCTCTGCAACATGCCAGCAAAGCTAACACACACAAGATGCGCACACACATTTTTGTCTCTCATAGGCTCTTAGCTTGGTCAGTTTACAGTAAGTACAGGATGTATGCTGTGTGGTAAACAGTCTCAGATCATTTGAGAGAGAGAGACTTTGGTATGAGTTTGCAGAGCTCATGCACAGACACCACATATTTTTTTTGAAGTTCATGGCGGACAATTCGGTACTTAGTTAGTGTAAGCCCTGAATGCATTTCCCCTTTAAAAGTGAGTTTATTAGCTCTCATTCAGGGAATGATGGATGTTATTGGAGATAGAGTTATATCAGGCTTTTGAGTGCATGTGTTCATATGTCTTCTCCTCTATATTTCTGCCCTGGGGCTACTCTCTCCGTCTCATTGTGAGTGGAGTCTATTTTAAGAATCGCTACTCTTATTGGACGACCGCTTTTATGAAGACAGTCTTCTCCTTGCGATGAAAGAGCAGAGTGCCTTCTGATATGAGTGTTTTGCAGGAGAAGCTCACGCCTGTGTCTGCTGCACACGTTTGCGCACATGTGCCTGCGGAGGTGCGTGAGATTGTTCAGAATGGAGAATTAGTCCTGTGACAGTGTTGCTAGAGCTAGTGGGAGCTGCTGTGGGTTTGTCTGTGTTTTGAATGAGAGAGAGAGACGGACATCTATAAATAGCACCTGCTTTTTTTGCTTGTGTGCTGTGCTCTCTGCAGATGAGAGGAGGAAACTCCTGTATAATACCAGATAAAGAACAGACGATTACTTACAGTCTTGTCTACACAGAATCGGCGCACAAAAGATTTCGCAGAATTCAAACTCCTGTACTTTATGAAGTTCCGTTGCATGTCATGTTGTTAAAGTGTTGTGCTGTGTATTTTTTTCCCTTTATAAAAAAACTAGAAACAATTTAAGCAATTCGTAGGCAGGTACTGTATTCCTAAAAAGTGTAAACACTGTAGGGTATCAGACCGAATCAGACAATCTAAGATTTGGTCAAAACATGGTTGAAACATGAGGAGCCAAATTCCACAGAGACCCAAGACACAGGATGTTCGTAAATCAGATCTTGGCCCCACAAGCCTGAACCAACTAGCAGCTTTGAGTAGCGCACAGCATTTAAACAAAAGAACACTTATTGACAATTCCAAGGAGATTGTCAATTTTGGGGCAAGTAATCAAGATTAAATGGTCAAAGAGAGGACAGCATGACCATCACGTGATAGTAACCACAATCACGAGATCTTTGGATTGACTTCCCCCACCTTTAAATGATTCCCTTTGAGCTAAATTGACCTGTTTCCCTTACAACACTGTGACTCTGTGGCACATTTTTGTAGCTGCGCCACAACATTAGCTTAGCTCTGTTTGACTGAGCAGTGGCAGGTGGAGGATGGGATGGTAGGTGTGTTTGGGATACTAGTTTAGAGAATATTTATGCAATTCCATTTGGTGCTTCTAGTGGCATTAAAATTACACACTTTTCAGACTTTTTCAGATGCCAGTACAAGTGCAGTACTCTCAGCTCTGTTTTACAATATTTAAAGTCAGAGTGTGTCATTTCAGTGCCATTAGCATCATCAAAAAATTATAAAAGTTTCAAACAGGTCTGTTGTCTGCTATTGGTTGAACAACAACATAATCCCTCCCCAAACTCGCAGGATTGGTTGAGCTAATGCTGCTGTTGCCAGGATGGCCAGGATGCTCAAACCAAGTGTTTTAACTTTGTGTTTGAGTTTTAGCTTCTACACAGTCATTGTAGAAATGTGTTGGCCTGCATACACTACCGCTCAAAAGTTTGGGTCAGAAAGTTTTATTTGAAAGAAATCAATATGTTTGTTCTGCAAGGATACATTAAATACATTACATTAAATTCATTACATTAATGAAAAATTACAGTTAAGACTTTAACATTGTTACAAAAAAATAAAATTATATTTCAAATAAATGCTGCCCTCTCTTCTTTTTAGGAAAGATTCCTCAAAAATATATAACAATGCTAATAATATTAAACAGCACAACTGTTTTCAACATTGATAATAAGAAACGTTTCTTGAGCAGTAAATCAGTATATTACAATGTTTTTTTGAAGGATCATGTGACACTGAAGACGAGAAAATTCAGGTTTGCCATCACAGAAATAAATTACATCTTAGAAATATATTAAAATAGAAAACAGCTATTTTAAATTGAATTAATATTTACTGCTTTTAACTTTTTTTTTTAATCAAATAAATGCAGGCTTGATGAGCATGAGAGACGTCTTTCAAAAACATTTTAAAATCTTACCGCAAACTTTTGAACGGTACTGAATATGGTGTGTGTGTGTGTGTGTGTGTGTGTGTGTGTGTGTGTATGTGACAGTTTACATACACAAACAGCATTTATGAAGTTTAGTTTGACATTTCTCCTCTCTAAGTGGGTGCAAATATGTGTGGATGAAGGGGGCAATTTTCCTTTTAAATTTCAGACTCTTCAGTTACCTTTTCATCTTTATCTTTCATTTTCCGTTCTAATAAAGGGAAGATAGTCAGGAGCAGAGAGGTTTATGGGAGCAAAGGGCATTTAGATCATGTGGCTGTCTGTATGTATTTCTGTCTATTAGAAAGATGAGAAATCAGAAGGAGGAAAAGAGGGAGAAGAGTGGAGGCATTTAGAGATGCTGCATTTATAATACATGACACACTGCCATGGGCTAGTGGTACCTTGGCCCTGAGTGTGTGTGTGTGTGTGTGTGTGTGTGTGTGTGTCTGTGTGTGAGTATCTCTCTTAGGAGTAGGGGTATGTCTAGTGGTTCAAAGCCATAGTCTAGACTGGTATTAAGGAGACTATGTGCACCATAAATGTTTATGTTACTGCAGCATGTAAAATTGGACAGATCATTTGCGGTAATATAAGATCATGATTACCTGCCCGCCGCGTGTGTTAGAGACGATCTGTGGAACTCACAGTTGCATGTGTCCCGTTAAATTGCTGTAGTAATTTTCTGTGTGTGTGAAGTGTGGAGTGAATCAGGGCTGTAAGTGAATCCTCCAAATCAAAGCTCTTCTCTTCGGTCTGTCTGTGTTGTATTGATCTCTGAGCTCTTGTATACACCTCATACTCAGGATGGTTAAGCTCAGTCGACATGCAGCGCTGCATGTTATATCAATTAAATCCACACTGCTACACACACGCACACACGCTGTTGTCATCTGTATCACTCTGTGTCACACAGCTGCATTGTAAGGCATGCCCTTGGGGTCCATGGGGCTGCGTCTGCATTACACATGCCATCTGTGTGTGTGATTTTTGTGAGTATTGTACAGGAAAGGACGCAATAAAATAAATCAGTGTTTCTTACAGAATTTTGTTTTTACAATATTTTTTTCCACCCCAAAATTGGGCATAATAACATGTTAAACAATGTATCACAATATTTATTTAAAAACATATACTTTTTGTAATATACTATCGTGTTATTTTTAGGTATTTTTGATATTTAGACTGATTAACATTTTCATTAAAGTCACACATTTCCTTTTTCAACATTTCTTTCAAGTGCTACATACACAACACAGTAATGGCCCCTCAGTTCATGACAGGATTGAGTAATTTGAGTGAGTTGACCAATTCAGTCCACAATTCAGACATTATTAGATATAATTAGAAAAAAAAAAATGTATATCACAGTTTCTGCAAAAATATTAAGCAGGACAACTGTTTTCAGTATTGATAAGAAATGTTTCTTGAGCACCAAATTTTGAAGACTGGAGTAATGGCTGATGAAAATTACCATTGATTTGCAATCACAGGAATAAATTACATTTTAAAATAAATTAATTTTAGAAAATTCATTTAGTTATTTTAAATTGTAGTACAATTTCACAATATTACTGTTTTCAATGTATTTTTGATCAAATTAATGTATAACCCTTCAGAACTAGTCAGACTTATTCTCACTTCATCTTTTGATTTGTTTCACTATGGACCCTTTTCACATTTCCGGGGTTTTCAGAAGCGGAAGTCATCATAGTTGAGTAAATTTCTATAGTGGTGAATGGGAACAACAAATATATATATTTTTTGTGGTCTCAATTGCCCCAATAGCAAAAGAAAAATCCAGGATAGCGTTTCTGTGACTCCAAAACAAGGAAAAAAGATTGATTAAGTTGGTCAAAAGAGAGAAAGATGTCAAATTTGCTGTCTCTTCCTCAGCCTTTGTATTAGAAACACTCACACAGCAGTGCTAACTAGTTTTATATAATTTAAAGGTGGGGTAAGCGATTTTTCAAAAACGCTTTAGAAAACTGATTTGGGCCGAGTAGCAAAACAAACTTATAGCCAATCAGCAGTAAGGGGCGTGTCTACTCATGATGTGGAGGATAGAGGGTTCAGTGCACAGGACGGACATTAGCCGAGCCGAGCGACAGAAAGATAGAGATGGTGGATAAAAAACAAAAGAGGAAAACGTCTGTGGAACAAAAGAAGGCTTAAGGCAATAAGGCAAGAAGTAGGGCCCATGTAAATATCGGATCAGCTTTCCAGCGCTGGAGAGAACTCAAGGAGCGGAAGGCCTGCGATCGGACGCCGAGGTTGCTTTGTTTCTTCTCGATAGGTGAGTAACACCGTGTCTGCACCGCAACAGCTAAAGTCTGTCTAGTACACTGGACGCGACAAAGCGACCGTTGAAAATCATTTGAAATTTGTGTCAATAAGTCATGAATGGAACGCAGCAGCAGTTTTCTGTCGGTAAACTGCTGATATATGATATGTATATATATCTATGGTGTGGACAGCATCACTGATTATAATGAGTTCTATAGTATTTTGTCGTGCCGCGCCACTCGCGTCCGGTGTAGACACGGTGTAACATTGGTTTTGCTTTGCTTCACAGAACTAATCGTTGCCTTGGTTGCATACGTATGTGTGGGGCGCAGTTATCAAAATAGGGGTGAGACCCTTTTGGGGTAGGGGCGTGTTTGTTTTGGTGATTTCAAATGTCAACATTGGCTACCAGAAATCGCTTACCCCACCTTTAATAAAAGTAAGAAAACGTGAAGTATAGTGTTAAATGTTTAAATGTATAGCACATTTTTTTTAATTAAAATAGCCTATATAAAACTGCTAGATTTATAGATTTAAAGAGGGCCCATTCCATCTTATCTTTTCCATTTCTTCCTTCATGTCTGTTCACTCTTCAGACTGACCATGCTTTCTAATTGAACGGATAGCGGCATGTCACTGTTGGAGGGAAATGAGGTGAATGCGTCCTGCATTCATTCACCGATCTGTCAGTCACGCACCCCCTCACAGCTTTTCCCTCGCTCCAGCTCCCGCTTCTTCCCCAGCGTGAGGGTCTGTCAGGGTGAGGGTCTAAGGTGGGTTTCTTACCCTGGAGAGGAACTGAGAGCTGATAGAATCACTGCTAGCCTGTGGGAAAGAGCTGTTACTGCGGTGTGATACTTACAAACACAAGGACATAAAGATTCATTTATTCTGCCTATAGGTGGATGTGTTTAGGAATAGATATATCAGAAAATCTAAATAATCTAACAGCTTTAATAATACACTACTAATTTATTTTTTGCATGTATTTGATCAAAAATATAGTAAAAACAGTAATTTTGTGAAATATTACAGTTTACAACATTATTACTATTCAAATATATTTTATAATGTAATTTATCCCTGTGATGCAAAGCTGAATTTTCAGCAGCCATTACTCTATTCTTCAGTGTGATCCTTCAGAAATCATTTTAATATGCTGATTTGCTGCTCAAGAAACATTTCTTATTATTATCAATGTTGAAAACAGTTGTGCTGCTTAGTTTTTTTTTTTTGTGGAAACCATGATACATTTCTTTCAGGATTCTTTGATGAATTGAAAGAAAAGAATCAAAAGAACAGCATTTATTTGAAATTATAAACATAAAAGCCTTTATCAATTTTGATCAATTCAATACATCCTTGAGTAGAAGTATTAATTATTAAATAAAATAAAATAAAATGAAATAAATTAAAACCTGCTCACCCCTAATTTTGAACTGTGAATAATTAATTTTCTAAATATAGTATATTAATATATAGAATATTCATTAAGATTTGTACTTCTCTGTACATGCGTTAAAGGATTAAAAGTTTAACAGCTATATATTTGATATAATGTATGTTTCAATGTCTAAGCCTCATGAAATGTTTGGCTGCTATATTGTATTTCTTAAATTAGATCATTTATTAAATTAGATTTATTCTCATTATATATCACTGAATGTGATCTCATTTATTCTCATAAATGAGAAGTAATGAGATCACATTCTGCGATATATAATGTATGTTTATGCATTGCATTGTGCATGTATTTTCTCTGGTAGATATCGCTAAGACGTTTCGTGAGAAGTGGAAGTTAGTTTTTGACTTTGATCATACAGGAATTGTGGTAATGGGGAGTCTGTGCGTAAATGAATGAATTATTAAAGCTGATGATGTGAAGGAGCTTCTTTGAGTAATCGCAACCAATCAGAGGAGAGCTGCTGTCTATTTGGGTCATGCCTTTGTGCTATCAGCTGAAACAGAAGACGACGGAGAGAGTGAAGTAAGTAAAAGACGTGCAGAGTAGCATGTTTTAGTCAGCTCTGTGTTGCTTTGATTCTCTCTTTACTGCTTTGAATCCATCTTGTGCGTGTAGCTCATTCACACACAGTCACCAGATACATATTTAGTGAAAACATGAAAAATCTGGAGTCATATCCAAAAACTACGGTGGCCGAGAAGTGCAAAGCAGATCACAATTCTGAAAACAAAATAACAAATTACAAACGCAAATGCAAGTCTAAAAAACAAAATAACAATTCAGAAAGCACAACAACAATTCAGAAAACATTATAACAAGTCAGAAAACACAATGACAAATTCGAAAACAAAATAAGTCAGAAAACACAACGACAAACCCGAAAACAAATTAACAAGTCAGAAAACACAACGACAAATCAGACAAACCGGAAGAGGTAGGTATAGTTTGAGACAGCGCCATTGGTTTGGGATTACTCACCGCTGACTGGACGAGACATCTGTCAATCAACGTATACAGGAAGAACCAGCCGAAGAACAGCAGAGTACTGGTAGAAAGTTCGGAGATGGTATTAAAGTAGCTCAGTTTAAATGTATTGTATGAATTGCCCTTACTATGGAATAAAAAATA